>NW_012267259.1:16131326-16252792 GCF_000151885.1 Dipodomys ordii | reverse complement strand
TATATATATATATATATATATATATATATATATATATACATTTATAATTGTCCTGATAAATTAACTGCACTCCATCGCCAATTTTGCCAAAGTTTATGAGAAAAAATAGCAACTGAAGCATGCTATTGCCCTTAATTTACAAATAAGGAGTCAGAGCTAGAGGACACTTCCACCTGAGAGACAATAATGCCTCACTTTTAATTGACAAAGTAGATTTCTATTCACAGGATAGGATTACCATACAAAGTCAAGGGACTTGGTTGTCTCTCAGTCTGTCCTGGAGGCTGAAGAGTCACAGCGTTAGCTGGGCCACGCAGTCTCTGGAGCATGAACGCGGTTTTTCTGTGCTTCTGGAGTGTTCTAGGTGACTTGTAAATCTGGTTTAACTTTAGCAGCCAAACACCAATCGAGCTTTCACCTACGCACATGATGTGGGTCTGTGCATGCATGCCCATCTTCTTATGAAGACATCAGCTATATCCAGCCAGAGGCCCACCATAACCCAGGGACCGGCAAGGAGTTTTCTGACAAGGTCATGCTCTGAGGCACTTAACGATTAAAACTCACATTTGCTTCACTAGTGGAGTTTACAATAATCCTTGCCAAAAGTTGCTGCACATTTTCTTCTATAGACATTTAAAAGGAGAAAACATCAGTTTGAAAGTTCAATCCAATTCCATACAATTATCATTCCTCCCCTTTGAATTTTCTCTACAAGGCTGAATGAGTGGGATTGCTGTCCAATTGTCTCCATTGCAAGTCCTCCCAAACTGCATACTGACATGAGAATCCACCCAGACTTCAAGCCTAAACCTTTCACCCTTCTCTACCAAACCCCATCTCCACAGAAATCACCTGCTGTCAGTTAACCCAATTATTATCAAGAAAGTTTAAGATCCAAGTAAATGTCTTCAGATCTGTGGATCAAAGACAATTAAGAAGAGTCAACAGCTAAATCACTGGCATAGATTATATAAATGTCCATTCTTAGGAAATTCCCAAGTCTATTAGATGTATTTTGCCCTGGAATTGCCAGATTTATTTCAAAAGAAAATTGACGATTGTTTTCATGTTTATGTGAAACATTATAGCATTTTAATACCAATTATCTTCAAATCTAAGTGAGTAAAAGTAAGTGAAACTTTAATATAAATTGGTCTCATTCTCATGTCTAAAATGGCAATAATTTTAGATAATAGTTTGGTTAAATATGTGTGATGATATAATAAAAATATGAAAGATTGATTAAATATTAATATGCACATTAAATCAAATATGTCATCTTATTTTGTTTTCTCACATTGAGAAATAGACCTTGTCTAGACAACAATATGCAAAATACTTCAATTTGGGAACTTATGTGTTATTTATAAAAAATATATTACTGTATATGAATTTTTCATTTAGAAGTACTTTATATTTTTGAGGAATCTGAAAAATGTAAATTCTGAGAATGTAAAATCCTTGACAATTTTCTATCATAATGACTGAATAAAAAATTTAAAATGCTCATGTTACTTACTCTGAAAGACAAACCTTAAAATCTGTATTAAGTAAATAGAACTCTTATTATTTCCCTTGACAATAAATGTTTGAACATCAGTCAGGAACATCCACCATATTGGTATATTTTAAAGGAAATAATATGATCCTATCTACAGATGCAGAAAAAAAAACAGAAAAATTCAACACCCATGTATGATTAGAAAACCAGTCAGATACCCAAGAGGAGAGATTAACTTGTAAAACCTGATACAGAACATTTTCAGCTCATAATGTAGTCAATAATTGAAAGATAGAATGTATACCCCAAAGATTAGGACCTGACAAGAATGTCTACATACCGTTTCAAGCCAACACAGGGCTGAAAAGTTATAACCAAACCAATAAGACAAGGAAACAGATAAGAACAAAAAGAGAAGAAATACAGTGGACTTTTATTAGCATGTTAGCTAAGTGTTGAAATAAGAATGACTACACAAGAAATTTTCTAAAACTAGGTAAGTAAACTCACAGCCTTTTAGTATGCAAGATTTGCATAAAATATATAAACTACATCTATAGCACATCTGTAAAATGTAATGGATAGTTGGGCACCAAAATTTAAAATACAATACTATCTGTATTTTCTGTACATGCTCAAGAAGATGAATGCTGATGTATAAATATAACTAAATGAATATATACTTCAATTCTATATGATTGAATACACACACCCATATATATCATATTTATGAAATAAATCAAAGATGCAAATGAGCTCAGAGGTATATCACATTCATAGAGTAGAAGTCAAAATAACATATATCTCAATTTCCCTAAATTTATACACAATTAAAATAATGTCATCAACAACTCAACAAATTTTGGAGCAAAAATAAACCAGATTATTCTAAAAATTAAACAGAAAGGTAAAATAATTATAATAGCTAAACTTATTATGAAAAACAGTAATAAAGTGGGAGAAATCAGTCTGTCTGATTTTTTATTTTCTTTTTTTTTAATTGTGAAAATACCGTACAGAGGGGTTACAATTACATGGGCAAGGTAATGAGTGAATTTCTTATCAAGCATTGGTGCCTCCTCCTTTGTTTTCCCTTCCCATCCCTTCCCATCTCTCCCCCCCCTCCACCCCCCCCCCTCAGCCAAAGAAAGTTGTAAAGTTCATTTTTCCAAATAACAACTTGTACATATCATTGTTGCAATGGATCCACCTATATCCCTATTTAAACGATTTGTTTTTTCCCTTCCCTTCCATAGATTATATCAACATCAAATACAGTGAAAGCAGGGGTTATACCATGGGGGAGGGACATACAAAGCAACAAAGAAATCATCTTATAACCTACAAACAAGCTCTCAAGGTCCATTTGATTTTTTGTTTCCTTTTGATTTTTGTTTTTGTTTTGAGACAGTGGCTCACTCTATATCCTAGGCTGGCCTCAAACTCATGATCCTCCTCCTTCAGCTTCCCAAGTGCTGGAATTACAGGTTGTGTACCACGATGCCCAGCTCTCCATCAGGAAAAAAAATAAGACCACCTTGACATGTTCCTAGGGAATGCTTAGAAACCTATCATCCATACTTTGGTGATAGGAATCTAGATGGTAGAATTCCTTTTCAAAGATTTACTTATTTAATGCTAGGTTTGCACCTAAATTCCAATCTGAAATTACATTCCTGATGTTAATTCCCCCTCATGAAAACTTAAATTCACATAGGACATCAGTTACTACTGATTGTAGCAATTGCATTCTTAGTAGTCAACAACAAAGCTGTTTTTGTGGTTGACAAGTGAACCTACAGCTTACCAAAAAAATTAATTATTAAAACTTTTCTACTCTCTTTTTCCATTCACTAAAACTCCAACTGCTCAAATGAAATACTCCTAGAATTATCTCACATTTTCATGTTTATACCTAATGTGTTATGAAATCCTTCACACACCTTTCACGTCAATGCCCTGAAGAGATTCAAACCTCCATACAATAAAGTCAATATATCTCAAACCTAAGACCAACGTTATACTAAATAGTTACAAAAAAAAAACCAAAACCTGAAACCATTTCCCTTAAAATCCAGGGGAGGCTGTCCATTCACCCCATTCTATTCAATATAATACTGGAATGCTAGCAGGGCAATAAGGCAAACAAAAATATAAAACGCATCCAAAACAGGGAAAAGAGAAGACAAATGATCCCTATTTGTGGATCACATGATTTAATACCTGAAGGACCCTGAAAAGTCTGCCCTAAAACTCCTAGAGCTTATATACACCATTGGCAACATAGCAGAATATAGAACCAAAACACAAAAATCAGTAGCTTTCCTGTATACCAACAATGAATAGATGGATAAAGAAGCAGGCAGAACATTCACATTCAAAACAGTCTCAAAAATTACCTAAAAATAAACCTAGCCAAGGAAGTAAGGACCTCTTTAATGAAAATTGAAAAAGTCTGAGGAAAGAAATACAGGAAGATACCAGGAGCTAGGAAGGCTTCCCATGAAGGGGAACTCTGACAGGATTAACAGCATGAAAATGGTCACGCTGGCAAATCATGCGCTACCCATCTAAATCCCAGCATCACTCTTCATCGAGATAGAGAAAATTAAAAAAAAAAACCATAGTGACTCACAAAAGACTCAGAATAGCACAAGCAATTCACGGAAGACAATAAACAACAACAAAAGAATCTGTTCTTATTACAAATGTATGAAGCAACGTTGCTGAAAAAGTTGAAAGATACCAACTTCAGTCATTCTGGAAATGTGTAGACACTGTGACTAAGGCAAGAGGAAAAACAGAAAATCAGAGTACTCTGAGCAGATGAAAGGCTTCCATCCGGGACAGGTTAACAAGCATAATAGTGCTATCCCATGCATACTGGTATTCCAGAATCAATAGTGAATGATGGAAAAAGATGTTACTATATTGAGCAGTACAAGGATATAAGGGAACAAGACCCAAATAAGCTACATAGTTCAGAGCTGCAAATAACAGTACAAACTCATCATTAAAATGTAGGTTGTGACATATATAAATTACATGCATATGTAAAAATAATGGGTAATATAATAATATGTAGTGGGTTATATAATAATCCGCATAATGGGTTAGAGTAGATCCACAAACATTTTTCAGCTATATTTCTTAGCATAATTCGCATGTTATATGTAGTTTCTTACATTATTTTCTAGTCAGTGAAACCAGAGCTCCACGGAGAATTGACTCAGACTGAACAGAAAGGATGGGTATAGAAAAGCATACATTCATAGCTTACTATACACTATAGACAAGTCTTGTCAACTGAGATACTCTAAAGGGATGACATACTATTAGCCCAGGGCTAGTCTAATAAAAGCAACTAAATCTATGTAACAGCCATTTTTATAACTGGGAAGGAAATATTCAAACTAAACACAGACCATCTATTGTAATGCAAAGTTTGAAAAGCACTAAAAACCAAGCAACAGTCCACATCCCCACATTCATAGATTTTATGTCAAAGACACAGAAGTCAATTGAAAAAAGCTCCAAATGGTCAAACCCATGATAATATGAGCAAGAGACCTAATGGCACAGCAGTGGACTAATACACAAAGGGTAAGTATTCATGTGTCCATATTAATGTAAGTTATTATATAAATAAATGGATTAGCAGATAAATGGAGACAAGACTTACTTCTCTTTCAGATAATTCAAATAATCTGTGTAGATATCCCACCTTCTGGGGAGAGAAACACAAACTCCTCCCTAAGTGTGAACTGTCCCTAAGTGTGCTCCTTAGGTGTGAACTGCCTTCTAAGTGTGAGCTGCAATTTTGGGCTGTTTGTCCAGAGTACAGCCTACAGGAGAGGAGAGAAGTCACCTGGCAGATGCTACCTCAGCCGGAGCAAGAAGGAGACCACCAACAGTACTTAACGCTGTTAACAGTCAGATCCTTGACATAGAGACATCACAATGGTACTCAGCAATGGTGGCGCTCCTTCTGAAAACACATCACTTCAGAATCATCACAAGGAAAACAAAAACAAAAACATACAGAGGAATACACAACACTTGACAAGAAACTACTCAAAAACATGAATGTCATCACAATTTGGAGCGCACCGATGGAGACACAAAAATGAAATGGATAGAATCTGGGTGGGGTTTGGAAGATGAAAAATGCCATAGGTAGAGAAATGCAAATGAAGCCCAGGATTCAGTTAATAAAGAATAGGGCACCAATGTCTGTTATTAACTGATGCAGGGCACCAGATGTCTACAAGCTGTTAACAATAGAGTGCATGTATGAGCCAATGGGAAGTCTACCCACTTCTCAAAACAAAGTTTACCAAAAGTTATAGATTCCACAATCAATTCAAAACATAACGAGACACAAGCCCAAGGGTGGTGCTGTGCCCTCCTGGTGTCTTTTATCCACTCTGCTCTGTACCTGGCAGTGGACGGTTTAGCATCTCAGTGTGTGCCATATTGGTGACCAGTGGTGATGAGCCACGGACTCAGCCAGCTCGGGATGGAATTAATAGGTGTTGCTCTGGAGTTCTAGCTTTCGGCTGGGGTGCAAAATGATTCATTCCCAAGTGGGAAAGTAGAAATTTTCATATCTCAACTTTAAAGTAGGAACTTGCAGTTTATTTCAATAGAAAGTAGTACTGGATTTACTTTTTAAAAATATATATATTTGTTTTCCATCTACATTTTTACTCTGAGGAGCTCGTCATTTGAAAGGGTTTCTTACTCATAAATGGCAATGACTAGTTATGTTCTGAACAAAAAGTCTTTATTTTTCCTTTTAATCACCAAACACTGCTTTGCCATATTTCCCTTTGTGTTCTGCATGTTATTAAGTGAGTGAGTAGCTTCTGAGTAGCTATGTGTTAGTAATTAACTCAGCTCTCATATTAAAGCAGGCATGCTGTGTTAAAATGTGTAAGTGTAGATTGTTCAATATTAAAAAAACTATCTAATGAGTTAAAAATGTCAAGAGGCAAATCTATCCTTCAGGAAAAAAAATGTAATTATGTTGCTTAGGTGCAAAACCTCCCTTAGGTATTATTTTCCCTTGCTTAAAAATATCTTCATATACAAAATTAGTCATCTTTTCTTCAGTGATTTCAATTTCTTTTCCTGATGATATCATTAAAGTATTTCTATTTAACTTTATGTCCTAGTTATCTCAAACTAATAATCAGAAAACATAAAATGGAAAATGAAAATGGGTGAGACTTATGTGGATATAATGTTTAATTCAAGATTTCTTGTGGCTAATATATAAGTATATAAACCTATATGCATATATAGGTATCATTTTCAAAAGACGGTGGAAATAAATTCTTCTGTTAAATATGTCGGATAATTTAAGAATGTTATTACAAAATAATCTCCAGTCTTTTGCTATCTGACAGGCAGCCAATCATATGGAAATTATAGTAATTCCATCTTCATAACCTTTTCAAGACATTTCTGAAGCTCAAATATTGAACACTCTTTAAAAGAAAATAATAATCATTTCGTGGCGTGTGTGAACACCCCATAAGAAAAGAATTAGAAAAGACATGAGATGAAATTTAGAAGTAGTTGATCAAAAGTACAAAACTGCTGTTAATTCTATCATTTCATGTTCTTACACGTCTCCAAGAGCGCACCCTGACAAGTTGTCTGCTGTACTGTGAGCCAGAGCAAGAAGCCAAACACTGAGAGGAAGGGAGGAGGAGAAAGCTGTTAGTACTCAAAGGCAGCCAAGGCAGAGATGATGCTCCCAGGACCAAAGAAGAGCAGCATTCTGGGATTCTGAACAAGAACAAGTCACTGCATTCGTAGTAGGTGAAAAGCAGCCCCCTTAGGTGGAGTCCAAGTATGAGCTCAGAAAACACAAGCTGAGACCTCAAGGTGAAGCCACACCCCCTACCCAAGACAAGAATAATAAACTATCCAACATGGGAAAGCAAGGAAAAACAAGTCAGTGTATTCAGAAGACCTAGAATCACAGAGTATTGAGCAGCGGGGGCTGAGAAGAGTAACTTTTGCTCCAGAAAAGACAGAAAAGCCGGTGGTGTCCTGACTTCTTGATGGGACCCTTGAACAGTTGAAGACTTGGAATGGGAGAAAGTGAGAAGTGTTGGCAGGTGCAAGGATGCCCACCCTTTGTCCCGCCCTCCTCAGCTCACAAAGCAAGTGCTGAGTGTTGAGCCTTGGGAGCTAATCACATGGTCCAGCTCAACCACCTCAGTAAGAATTCATGCTTCAGTTCCCTTCCGCCCAGAGAAGTGGAAAGCTTCCTATCTCAATACCTGCATATTGAAAGTCTACACCATCTTTTAGCTTTTCGACCTTTTTATTTCTATCCTCAGAATGAGCTGAAGAATAATTTTCACAAAAGCAACTGAGACTTCTCAAATCACAAAGAAAGAGGGCTGGGAAGGTGGCTCTGGTAGAGTGCTTGCCTTGCATGCATGAGGCCCTGGGTTCGATTCCTCAGTACCATGTAAGCAGAAAAAGCTGGAAGTGGTGCTGTGGCTCAAGTGGTAGAGCGCTAGCCTTGAGCTGAAGAGCTGAGGGAGCATGGATAGAAAAAAGGAAGAACCGCTAGCTAAGAAAGAATTTGTTTCTACTGTCATACTTGACTTAGTACTCTGTGTAGATTCATGAATTTAATGTAGAAATTCTAAACTTGATTTCAAGTTAGGAGTCAATTGTTAAGGGAAAGCAGATAACATCCTTGTTTTGAGATCATATTTTAAGTTCATGAAACAATACAGTGGAGCAAAATTTGATAAGAAAAATTAAATTTATATGTAAAGAAAAGGGATAATGAGTATTTCCTATTTACCTACATGAAGACCAACTTGATTCACAAAAGCTTATTGCTATACTTGTAAATACTAACACTATCTGATTTTTATCCTCCTAAATAATCTTTTCAAAAGGAATGAGTACAGTTAGTGTCGTCTATTTTCAGGTTGTCATTTCCAAAATAGATGTATAAAATCAAATTATTTAAATAACTGCTGGGGTTGATGTGGGGTTAAAATGACATGAAATGACTTTAACAATGGTATAATGCTAAAAAGGATCTTAAAAATATTTCACTTGTTATTAAGGAAATGCTGAATTAGCAAATTATCCTTGGCACTTACAGTTAGGAGACTAATTCTACTAAAACAGCTGATCTTGTGCATCGTTTTTAAAGGCCATAGAACAAGTAAACACCCTGCCAGATGCTGTGTGTCGAAGCAAGTGCGTTTCGTTTCAGCTGAGTCCAGCAACTCCTCCAGGGCATTCTGGGAGATGTCGTCTCATGCAGGGCAAGATATGCAATCAGGTGTTCAGCACACAGGGAGCACAATTTACTGTAAACACTTTTAACCGTCTCAGAAGAAAATTGTTTCAAGAAGGAAAAAAACCACTGTAACCAACCTTTCCTTGTAAAAGGAGGTGTTAATAACTTTACAAGATAAACGCTTGCTTTGCTTTAGGTTTTGTCATTTTCGAGCATGCTTTGTGGAATTTGTAAATGGGATATTAAATCAATTTTGCACAATTTTGATGTCCTAACCCTTACTTCCCTCTCAAAGAAAGGTATGGCAGCGATAAAAGTGGCCAGTCTATGTCACTTTTTTTTATTGTGAAAATACCATACAGAGGGGTTACAATTACATGGACAAGGTAATGAGTACATTTCTTATCAAGCATTGTAGCCTCCTCCTTTGTTTCCCCTTCCCATCCCTTCCCATCTCCCCTCCCCCTGCTGCTCCCCTCTTCCTACCCCTCCACCACCTCCTCCCACCCCCTGGCCAAAATTATAAAGTTCATTTTTGACATAACGTCTTGTACATCCCATTGTTGCAATGGGTCCACCTGTATCCCTATCTTTTCTTCCCTTCCCCTCCACAAACTATACCAACATCAAATACAGTGAAAACAGGGATTATACCATGGGGGAGGGACATTCAAAGCAACAAAGAAATCATCTTATAAAGATGTTAGAAACAATCTCATGAAAGAAAAAACATTTGAGTCCTTATCTTGGGGTTCATTGCACCTAACATCAACTTATCTAACTGTTTCTGCTTGTCTCAGACATATACTAGTTATTGTAAATAAGGGAAACCATGGGACCCATGTTTCTTTGGGCCTGGCTTACTTCACTTAATATAATTTTTTCCAAGTTTTTCCATTTCCTAACAAATGGAGCAATGTCATTCTTTCTGATGGAGGCATAGAATTCCATTGTGTATATATACCACATTTTCTTGATCCATTTATCTACTGAGGGGCTCTGGGTTGGTTCCATATCTTAGCTATGGTAAATAATGCTGCAATAAACATAGTTGTGCTGGTAGTTTTAGTACGGTCTTGTTTGTAATCATTTGGGTAAATGCCCAAAAGTGAGATTGCTGGGTCATAGGGGAGCTCTATGTGGAGTCTTTTGAGGAACCTCCATACTGTTTTTCAAAGTGGTTGAACAAGTTTACATTCCCACCAACAATGCAGTAAGGTTCCCTTCTGTCCACATCCCCTCCACCATCTGTTGTTATTAGAATTCTTGATTTTAGCCATTCTAACTGGAGTGAGGTGATATCTCAATGTTGTTTTGATTTGCATTTCTTTTATGGCTAGGGATGTTGAACATTTCTTCATGTGTCTATTGGCCATCCTTCTTTCCTCTTCAGAGAAGTTTCTCTTTAAGTCTTTCGCCCTCTTATTTATTGGGAAGTTGTTTCTTTGAGGATTTGTTGTTGGGGGATTTAATTTTTTGAGTTCCAGGTATATTTTAGATATTAGACTCTTGTCCATTGTGTGGCTCGTGAAGATCTTCTCCCAATCCATGGGCTTTCTATTGATCTTGCTAGCTATGTCCTTTGCCATGCAGAAACTCTGCAATTTTATGCAGTCCCATTTGTCCAATTTTCCTTTGATTTGTTGTGTTTCTGGGTCTCTTTTAAGAAAATCTGGGCCTGTGCCAAGGAGACCTAGGGTTTCTCCTATTCCATCCTGTAATGTTTTCAGAGTATGTCACTTGTTAATTGTGACAGTAAGTGAGAAAATTCAAGAGAGTGATTTGATAAATTTCCCATTTCCAGGCCCTTGGAAGACCAACTTCTTCTAATATGTTTACTTTCATTTCAGGAAAACCTCTGGAAACATATCTATGGAGAAAATGTAAATATGGGAAAGTCAAGTTTTCAAGCTGTTTATGTGGTGACTGTAGCTGCCAAATATCTCAGAGTTCTCCCTAACTATGATGTCATGCTGTAATTTGATTTTCTTTTGTAAGGGCATATAGGCAGAAATTAAGTAATCTGGCAAGGAAGTCACAAAAAAATAACAACACATTTATGTTACCCCATCTGGCTTGAAATTACAGATGCTGGTAAGTAATTCTGTAGCTCATTTGAGTATCTGGAACTCTCCAATGTGTTGACTGTACCAGAAGTGGCATATAAAACATACCCACAAATTAATTTCCTGTGGGTTTTACATTTTACTTGCTCACAGGAAAATGAGCAAGTAAAGCTTTGTAAAATTGCCTGTTTTAATTAGTGACAGTAGTTTTTTTTTCTGTGAATCAGGATAGTCTTTCTCCAAATAATTTCTCTTTAAATTGATTCAGAAACAATGAGGACATTGTCATACCTTTCAATTTTTACTTTACCCTAGAACATATTACTTTTTCTTTGGGAATATGTAGCAAGATACCAGGAAAGAAGATACAACATAGTCCTTAATTTACCCCTGTAGCACTGAGGAAAAGTAACAGTGTGTGGACCTGATTTGAACCTAGGTGATTCACAAGGGACTATTCTGAGGTAAGTAGCCTTCCTCCAAAACTTCTGTTGATGTTTCAACCTTCCATCTAAAGGAATGAGAACTACTTGGAAATGGGTTCTTTAGATGTAATCAAGTTAAATTTCTCCTCGGGAGAGACCCTAGTTTAAGACCGCTATGTCCTTGAAAGAAGGAGGAAGATACCCACAGCACAGAGACCAGACACAGGAATGTATGGAGAGACTGTGATGCACAGCTTGGGAGACCAGCCTGTGACAACAAAGCGGAGAAATAAGATTGATGCATCCACCAACCAAGGACCGTGCACAAGAAACAGAGAAGAGGCATGGGCCTCTCTTGAGCCTTCATGGACCTTAATCCATGGCCCACCTCTGATACAAGCTTCTCCACATTGGTATCTATTGTAGAGCTAAACTATATGCCAATGAACAATGCACAAAGAGGATCTCAGAAGGAAGAGATAAGTGCACATCAGTGCAGCAATGAAAACATTTAAACAGACAGACAGACAGACAGACAGACAGATAGATAGATAGATAGATAGATAGATAGATAGATAGATAGATAGATAGATAGATAGATAGATAGATAGATAGATAGATAGATAGAGATACATCCTGCTAGTAGGCAGGAAAGAATAAAGAGTATATATGCAACACCAAAACAACAACAACAAATCACATTAAGGTGATGGTAATCCTTTTCTTTTTTCTTTTTGTCAGTATCAAGATTTGAACTCAGGGCCTTGAACACACTCATCTTACTTACTTGGCTGGTACTCTATCACATGAGTCAGACCTTCAATCCTGCTGGGCTGGATATTTTGGAGATTAAAATCTCTCAGATATTTTTGTCCAGGCTGGCCTTGAACCACAATCTTACCAACATCTGCCTCAGGAGTCTCTAGAGTAACAGGTATGAGCCAACAACATTGAGTAGTGATGGTCAGTCACGACAATTTGTATGGATTGAGAAAAACCTAGGAAAACAGGAAAGCACATTGTTCCACATGTCTGTGAAGATATTTCAAGAGATGATGTGATCAGCAAGAATCTAACCTAATGAATGACTGATTCCAAGTATGGCTTCATAATAAGAGGGCACTATTGGGAGGTGGTGAATCGTAGGAGACAGAGTCTGGTTAGAGGAAGGGTTTTATGTTCTTCTCTGACTACTTCCTGTCTTCTCTCTGCTTCCTGTTAGCCATGAGCTGATTATTGACTAAGATGTGCTTCTGGAAGATCCCATCAAAGAATGGGGAAAACAGGGTGGGGAAGGGAAAGGGCAGGATCTGAGGGGACCGTGCAGCTGTCATTCATTCCAAAGGATTAATACTTAAAAAATTATGTATGTTCCACAGTGGTGAGGGGGCTACTTTACCTTGTTGATGTTAGAAAGCATCCAGTCTATCAACCTTTTACCATTTGGTGTAATGTTAGTTATAGATAGATGATAGATAGATAGGTGGATTTCCATGTAAATACATATACTAATGTAAGAGAATATATATACATACGTCCTAATCATATGTATATACTAATATATAATAGAATGTATGTATTTATATATTAATATGTTAAGGAAGGTTTTTCTATGCTTCATTTGCATAGAATTCTTTTCTTAGTTATGAATACACGTTGACTATTGTGATGGCAACTTTTTAGATAGTTCACATCACATATTGTATCTCTTAAAATTTTACATCAGGTTTGTATTCTCATAAAATTAATTCCATCAGATTTTGATGTTAAGCCTTTTAACATTATATTTCCTGGTATTTTGATGAGTGTTTTTATGTCTAGGTTTGTGCAATACTTCAATGTGTGGTTATGTTTTCTTGTACCATCTTTATTTTTTGGTGTGATTGCTAGCTATTGGTTGAGAGAACTTCCTATTTCTGTATCCTAGAAGTTGCATATAAGTAATATTGTTTTTAATGCTTGTTAGAATTCACAGTGATATTATCTGGTCCTAGGGTCATCTTTTCTAAATCACTTGTTTACATAACTAGAATTTATATAATATGTATTGGATCAACCATGTAAACTAATCTTCCTTAAGTGAATTTGGATGTTTGCATAATTATACTTTTAACAGCAGTCAGGTCAACAATGTCCTTCCTTTCAGACCATATATATATATACATATATATATATGTCATATACATGTATTTATTTATTGTGAAAATACTGTACAGAGGGGTTAAAATTACATGAGCAAAGTAATGAGTACATTTCTTATCAAGCATCGTTGCCTCCCCCTTTGTTTCTCCTTCCCATCCCTTCCGATCTCCTCACCTCCACCACCCGAGCCACCCACCCCCCTCCTGCCAAAGTTGTAAAGTTCATTTTTTGACATAACAACTTGTACATCTCATTGTTGCAATGGAGCCACCTATATCCCTATTTAAATGATTTGTTTTTTCCCTTCCTCTCCACAAATTGTACCAACATCAAATACAGTGATAGCAGGGATTACACCGTGGGGGAGAGACATACAAAGCAACAAAGAAATCATCTTATAAATATGTTAGAAACAATAGCAAGAAAGAAAAAACACTTGATAATGTACACACATATATTAAACCATATATATATAAAACATACATAAACCGTGTGTGTGTGTGTGTGTGTGTGTGTCCAGTAATACTGGTCCTGGGTTTAAACTCAGAGCCTAGACATGGGGTAGTAGTTTAGCTTCTTATCTCTCCAGCCTTCACCAACCTTTTGTTCTTGGCTTACTCAGAGGCTAAGTGAGTTGTTCTTATACAATATCTTCTTTTCATTAATATAAGGTAGAAATTGTTACTTTCCATATCTCCAAACAAAAACTGAAAAGTCTAAATATTGTCTTGTCACTGAAGATTTAACTTTTTTACCCCATTTTGTCGAGATCATGCAACATCGCTGAACTATATATTTGCTCATAGTGATATCTTCATAAATTAAACCATCTATTTTATTTTTGGAATAGAACTTACTTGAAAAAGAAAAAACATGTAGTACTCCTCTATCATGTCATCATATTCATTTAAGAGAGGCTATTTAGGATTTTCACAAGGGCATTTGTAGTAAGATCCATTGCATGTTTGATTACATAATTTAGCCATTTGTTATAGGACATCATATGGATTAAATGGATATTTTTTAACTCTGAAAGATTTAATCCATCAAAGATTCTCAGGTTATTATCTTTCTATTGTAATGTAACTTTAAATTAGAGTAGTAGGTCTCCCTTATCATGAGTCAATCTGTAGTTTATCTCAAAAATGCCCTAAATTTGAGATGGAATTTGATTTTTTACTTAGGAGTTTTTTTTATTAAAGTAACATTGCTTCCTTTCTTATAACCTAATTTGAACATCTATGGGTTTTTATTGTTAGAGAAGCTTTTCAAAAATTTATGTCATACAAAAGATTTCCAAACCAAGTTTTTAGACATATTTGTCAATTCTTATGTTTTATTATTAATGTATAACTTTTTATTCTTTATTAATTTCTCCTTCCTGATTAGGTCATTTGTGAAGATGATAGGAGCAATCCTTCATATTAAAATCTTTGCAAGTAAACATAAGAAATTATAAACGTTTATGAATTTTTAAAGTAAGTGCAATGCAATTATTTTGTCTCATTTTTATTGATCTGTTTTTAATCATTTGTTCTGGAATATTTGCTTAAATATTAGTAAATATTTTAAGAGTGTATGTAGAGAATAAAAATATTTTTTTATTTAGACAACAAGTGCTTATTAAACAGCTATATGTAAGCAATAGCAATAAATACTCAATGCTTACACAGGTCCATTTAAAGACTCCACTGTGAGCAGGCATATATAAAGAGGAAAGGTCATTCTGACCAGTTGTTCCTGAATTAAGATAAACGTTTGGAGAATTAAAGTGTGAATGAATATTGCAAAGTGAGCCCCTGTCATTGCTCAGGGAAGTGAGTCAGAATTTCATTCTTAAGTGGAGTTTTGTGTGGGAAGCGCCTGTGGAAATGGACTGAAATGGGCTTCCTGCCTTTCACACCACGAATGACACAAGCACTTCAGCAGCTCTCCTATTAGTGTGTGAGGAACTTTTGCTATACCATATCACACATTTCTAAATTTATCTTTTCCCTTATACAGCTTCTTAAAAACTACTTCATTCCTAGTCAAGCACAGTCAATAGTGTCTCTGACTCATACAGCACCATCATGGTGATTTAAAGTCCAAAAATCAGTGCATTCTTCCTTCCATAGTTAGACTCACACTGGAAAATAGCTTCTAAGCTGTTTTCCCAGCAGAGATTTTGTTGGGCTCTCCCCCCGCTCCCCACCCAGATATTCCCAGCAGAGGTTGCTGTGACCGAGCTCCACTTCCTGCTTGAGTCCATAAAAATACCCAGTGTGCTTCTGTCCCAAGCTGTGTTTTTTCTCTGACTTGACCATATATTTCCCCATGGTGACCTTAGGTGATATCCTCTGAAGATGGCCCAGCACCCCTTTTCCCCTCCCCCCACACCACTGCCGGAGAGTCTATGTGAAGAGGGCTGCCAACCCTCCCAAAGTTTTAGGTATATAACAATTAATAACAATTAGGAGTCTGAGCCACCATCACCGGGAGGCTGACTTCTTTCTAGGTCTAGGCCTCCAGCTAATAGAAACATGAGCAATGTCACACGACACCCCAGTGCTGTGAATTTGTGTGGGAAGACAGCTGCTCCCTCTGCCGTGCATCTCCTCAGTGACGAAGCCTTGCCTGCTCAGCCATCAGCTCAGGGAGTAAAAGGAAAAAAAAATGACAGTGCATGAGGAAGACATTGAGAAAGTCTCAGGAGGGTCATTGCAGAAAGATTAAAATAGCCTAAAGGAGGAGCAGGTACTATCTTCCCTTTCTGCCTCAAAGAACAGTTATTAAACCAGCGATGATCATTAACGACAATTCTCTGACCCAGGGGAGGTGGTAAAACTCATCAGGGTTTTGCTGATAACAATTTGGCTTCCCCCTCCCTGGTGACTTTTTGGAACGACCAATTAGCTCTGTGGGAAACGCAACTGCAGACAGAGATGTAAGCATGGCAGAGACATTGGAGAGACACCTCTCATTTCCTTCAAGCTGTCTCCGTTTGTTGCCAGCCGTTGGGTCTCAAAGGCAGAGAGCAGTGGTCTCTCCTGGCCCCCGGGAAACTCACACCACCCCAGCTCCGGATGTGTCATCACCCTGCCCAGCGATGCCCTTTTCTCTCGTTCCCCCGGCCGTTCCTTCGTTCCTCTTCACCCTACTCAGTGTTTAATTTGCCTGTTAGAAAATCTCCCTCACCGCACCTAAAATGGAAGTTTTTTGTAAAGACTCTCGGTGTGCGAGAGCATCACTTATCCACCAGAATTCTGAAAGTGATGATTTCCCTGCCCTTCCAAACCCCCGCTGCCTGGTGGCCACCAGGCCCACATTCTGCAGCCCTGTCAAAGAAGCTTTGCTGCCTGCGAGCCCCATGCTTCGCCATCAGAATACATGGTTTCCTCTTTTTTTGAAATTTCCAACATCTCCCCCAAAGAAATTTACCTTTGGCCACCCTGTCACAAGTCTCAGCTACTTCAAAGGCAGATGACGGTTCCAGGAGGCTTTTCTGCTTGATGATACATAATGTCTCCCTCAAAGTGTTGGCTGTGTGGGTTCTGTTCTCTTTTTTTTTTTAGCTCTGCTGATAGAGCAGTGGCAAGATTGATTTCAGAATCACAGGATTTGCAGGCTTAAAGGGATCTTCTAACGCATATCCAGTAGTACAGCTCTCTGAGGTTGGAAGGTTAAATGACTTGCTTGAGGTCATCGGATTAAGTCGTGGCAAATCAGATACATTAACCCAAGGCTCTCAGTTCCACTCTCGCCCTGCTCTGTATGTTGTCCTGTGAAGAAATGCAAGCTGAAATCCCACACACAGAGTGAAAAGGAGACTAGGTCGAAGATCAGCCTTTTGTCTGTATGACATTCTAGAAAAAGCAACACTGTAGACATAGTGATATGGGGCTGTCAGAGACGCGGTGAAGCGGGAGGGAATGAAAACGTGAGAGAGTAATTGGGGGCTCTCCTGGTGTAGCTCTGGTGGACATCTATATAATGAAATATTATTTAGTATAAAAGAAATGAATCCTATGATGTCATGAAGAAATAGGAAGGATGACATTGCCCCATTTGTTAGGAAATGGAAAGAGTTGGAAAAAATTATATTAAGTGAAGTAAGCCAGGCCCAAAGAAACATAGGTCCCATGGATTCCCTTCTTTGCAATAACTAGTATATGTCTGAGTCAAGCAGAAAAAGTCAAATGAGTTGATGTTAGGTGAAATGAACCCCAAGATTAGGACTCAAATGTTTTTGCTTTCTTGCTATTGTTTCCAACATATTTATAAGATGATTTCTTTGTTGCTTTGTATGTCCCTCCCCCATAGTATAACCCCTGCTTTCACTGTATTTGATGTTAGTATAATTTGTGGAGGGGAAGGGAAAAAACAAATCATTTTAATAGGGATACAGGTGGAGCCATTGCAACAATGAGATGTACAAGGTGTTATGTCGAAAAACAAGCTTTACAACTTTGGCCGGGGTGGGGGGTTGGCAGGAAGGGGGGTAAGGGGGACAGGGCGGGGGGGGGGGGGGAGAACAAAGGAGGAGGCAGCAATGCTTGATAAGAAATGTACTCATTATCTTGCCCATGTAATTGTAACCCCTCTGTACAGTATTTTCACAATAAAAAGAAAAAAGGAAAGAAATTATTCTGTGTAGGAAATAGTTGCATTCTATATAACTATTATTCAAATCTCATAAGCAACTATGCCACATGCTAAGTCTATAACATTGTATGTTTGTAAAAATCCATGGAACTCTACAACAGAGTGAACCATAACATAAACTGCACACTCAGAATGAGACATATTAATACTTTTTCATCAAGTAGACCACACAGAAATTAATAGCTGTTCTCTCTGTTTCATTTATCTGTTAACTTAAAGCTTTTTTAAAGCACAGGCTACTGAAGATGTTAACACCAAGTATTCAACAAGAAGAAAGCCACGATTGGGTGGACAGGAGTATTGCTTATATAATCTTTCTCATAGTTCAATCATGGGATTAAGACCAGCACCACAAGCCTCCTCAGACCCTTAACACATGTGGATCCAACAAAAATTACTTAAGCATGACATGGTGAATAATTACATTCTGTTGATGGTAAAAGCACACATTGCTCAATTACTGAGACTCTTGCCAGATATAGTTCTAGAATCTCTATATGTGTGAACTTACTTAACAGCTACAGTAAAATTCAAAGAAACACATGGGTCCAAAGGAATCTGAGGCTCGAAGAGATCATGTAACTTTTTCACAGTTTACAAAACACAATTTGAACTCACGGGTTCAAAAACACCTAGCTAATTGTAACCTCCCTGCAGTCTCCAAAGGACCTACAGAGGAGCTCATTTGACAATCTTTGGTCCTGTTCCTGTGGTGGCTTTCTTTACCCCCTTCCCAGTATCTTCTTTCGTTTTCTGTTAACCCTACAAGGACCTTAATGCTTTAGGCCATCATCTGAGTTTGCCTTTTTGCCTTTTAAACCTCCCACAGTTTTCTTTCCAAATGCTTGTGATTTACTTGGAATTTGTTATTGGCCAGAGTCTCACAATGACCAGCGATGATTTTTGAGTCCAACTTCTGCTAGCCCAGGAAGTGCTAGACCTGTCTCTGGTGTCTCTTATCCACGTCCACATGACATTGTGCATGGGAGAATCACCGCATCTCCGCAGGCCAGGCTGGAATTCGGTTGTCTGCAGCTCACTCGTCCTTGTGGGAAGTTTATGCAGTTCGTCCTTCATTTGCACTTATTTTTCCACTGTAAGTTCCAATCCATTTATTGTATTTAGAACACGTTAGTGCCTCCAGCTTGCCATGAAACTTTTTCTGAACCTCAGGCTTCCTAATCAACCCTTTCTTTCTTTTTTTTATATCCACTCATCACTTGCATCAGGAAATGTATTGTAGTCTTAACAATCTGGCTTTTGGCTGTACTTCATTGCCAGGTTTTTTACCACTAAGTAAGTGGTATCTATGCTGACCAAAATGGACCTTTCTCTCCTACAAGCAAAGTCCCCCAGAGGAACATGGTGTAGGGCTTTACAAAAAGCCTTGGAGCTCCAGAGTGCAGCATCTTGGGGTTCCTTCCAATTGGAAAGTTCAGTGACACATCAAACTATCAAAAGCTCTTCTCGTTGGGCCCTCCTCTGGATCCTGGCTGACTTTATTCAGAGAATGAGAGGTAAGGGTGGGCTGTCTTCCTGGGTATCTTCATCTTCTTTGGCTCCCACTGCCAATTCTTAGTTGTTGACTATCCAGAAGATCCATTCTTCCGAGGTGGAGCTCATGGCTCTGTTTGCCCTGGCACAGCCTGTCTGCTGCACTGGCGAGGCTGAGCTCATTACCAAGATTGAGAAGAAGCTCCATTTCACCATAGAACAGCTTCGTTTCTCAGAAGTCTGCATCTAATAGCACATGTTAACGTTTTTTTCCATGAACCTAATTGCAAATGCATCCAAGAAGAGCCAAACCTCTGGACAACAGAAGATGTAGACTAATCATGGTCAAGAGTTGGACACTTTGGCTGCTTCCACTGGGACAACGGTTGTCCTGAACTTGCTGGTCCACAAACAGTTCCTTCAAAGTTTTGCTACTTAATTATACATACATACCATTTTCTTCTACAGAATCTATCCTGTTCACTTTATTTGGTTTTACTTCAACTTCTGGTGTTTTTCCCTTTTCTTCTTTCAATAACGAAACAAAAAAAAATCTTCCTTTACTGAATCCTTTCTTATCTATAGACATTCCCTCTTTCTTTAGATTTTCCTAATCAATGCAATTCTCATGACTCTACATGTTCCTCACATGCTTCCCTCTCCCACTCAGAGACCCTTTCACAGCTTGTTTCATTCTATTAAGATCTGAAGCAATTCTTTACCAATTTACTTCTCTTTCCAATAAGTAATTTTGTAGCTTCTAGTTCATTTCTTTTGTTAAAACCTTTTTGCATTGTAATTACAAACACTGTTTTGACAGCTCCTATCACAGACCCAATTACTCAGTAGTCTGAGAAGCCTGGAGTATTTATGTTTCCCTTAAACCTCTATCTGAAACTGATACACTTAGGATTCATCAGTAACCCTAGTGCAAAAATATGCTCACATTTTTAAGTCCTCACAATCATTATTTTACCAGCCAATTTAAGTTTGTTCATTTTCAAGGATTTGCCTAAGTCACATGAACCTTAGAGTATCTTACTAACTTAACAGTCTCAAGTCCGTGTGAGCACTCTCGTCTGTAGCCAGTTTTAAAGGGATTGCCTAGAGGGATTTATTGTTTAGGCATACCAAATAGCATGGGTGACAGTATAGTCAGACCCCAGGACAGTCAAATAAAATGAAAACAATAAGGAAACAAAATGGTTGAGGCGGTTACTTTTTCGGTCATAGCGTTTGATAATACCATAAGTCTAAGGGTCCCTCAACTTAAATATCTACTTGAGCCACACCCTAATCTAAAAAGGGTTGTCCAGAGGGAAATAAGAGGCTGATTGGTTAATCCAAAGACATAGCAAACAGCAGATATTAAACAAGACTTATTCACCTAAGGGTTTTTTTTCCTTAATATTTAGGCCATGGTTCTTTGGTCAATGACTATTCAACTTTCTTAGGTTACTTTGGGGCTTTATAACCAAATATAGAGATATATGTACTTATTCATACACCACACACAAGATAGCCTCATTTGCACACAGGCAAAAGTAGGCTGACACAGGGTTGTTGCTCATGAGAAACAAGACATTGCAGTAATCAGCCAGGCCCAGAATTAATGATGTTACCGATTCCCTGAGTCTCCCCAATCTAAGGGCCTGTACTCCCTAGCAGGAAACCCTGTCTGGCCTGGTTTTGAGAAGAATTGCCCCTGTGCCAGCTCCCTCCTGATGATTGGGACAGTCGCATTTCCAGTGCCTTTTCTGTCAACAGTGTGAACAGTGGGTCTTTCCCAGGCCTCACACTTTGACTGAATGGACATTTGGAGGCCTTGGGGTTGCCTTCGGATGGCAGATGTATTACAAAGCATATAAGCTTCATCTTTCCTTTCATCTTTATGGTCTCCTCTGACTAGAGGTAGAACAGCATATGGTGTCTCGTGTTAAACTCCTCTCTTACACTGGGTATGTTGTTTGTGACCTGTAGTCTGAGAAGATTTGGAGATTTGAGTCACATAAGCCCAAAGTGACCTCTTAGCCCAGCATCCTTGTATAATTTCATGAAAAGTTATGCATGTAGAGAGTTTCTCCCAAGTCCCCTCTTGTACAAAAGAGTTCTACCCACAGAATAGTGTTATGACTTAAAGACTCATTTTCTGGCCTATGTTTTTCAGTCTGTTTGTACTGAAATCAGGCATTATTACAAAAGCACGTTAGTCTGGGGTTCTTTGTCTTTTATTGCCTCTAACTTAAATTTATTCCAATTAGCCACACACAACATATTCAAGGGATAAATTATTTTTAATACTAGCGATCTTTCTCATGTATACTTTTGCTATACAGAGAGAACACAGTTTGCAGGGTGAAAAGAAAGAAAGACATATTCATACTTTCTTGAGGCTACTTCTTATATGAAAAATTATCCACTCTAGATTCTGATTCCTTACAAATATTCACTAAATGACATTTTTTTAAATGCTTGCTGACCAAATTATATGTAAACTAAAGTCCCCAAAAACCAAACACAAAACTTGTAAAGATTTCAGAAACCAAGATAAAGGCCACCACTGTGACACTAACCAATCTCTTACAAGAACGTTTCTGGAGTCCAGACAAGGCCCCAAAAAGACTATAGAGTAGTCCAACCAATCTTTAGTCCCAGTGTGGACTTACAGAGGCGAAGCTCATCAAACCTCAGGGATGATCATGGAAACCACTAGACTGTGTGACCAGCAGCTCCAAGTAAAATCCCAAAGACCAAGGTCAAACCCCAGAATTCTTTTTCAGAAACCAAAAAGAAAACCTGTACCACACCCCCACCCCCCAACAATCCCAAATAAAGATTCTGAGGTGTCTAGACCCACAATCCAAGCCAGTTTCTGGACCCAAAGAACATGAAGACTACAGGACTAGTGTAGCCCGTATGCGGCCCGCACACCCAATAAAGCCAGGGGCATTGCAAAATACAGATCGACATAGACCACTGCTCAAAAGCAAACGGAAGGGACGAGAGGGGTTGACACACCTTGGTGTGGAAGGTGTCACAGCCAGGGGCGACCCCGAAGATGGGACCCTGCCACCCACCAGGCCCGGCCGGGCTGCTCTTCACGGTCGCCCGTTCTCTCCTCTGGGCTCTGTCCAAAAGCCCCTCCCTCCCTCCCCCCGTACGTCCTGTCTGTGGTCCAATTTCCAGTTCTGTTTTCATTAGAAAATGTCCTCCAAAAATGCTGTCGTGGCTTCTGGTCACAGCTACTTTTTAATCAAGATGATGGGGAAATTGAATTCCACCAACTGTATGGTCATGGGGCTGGAACTCTGGGCCTGGGCGCTGTCCCTGACCAATTCAGCTCGAGGCTAGTGCTCGACCACTGAGCCACCTTCCCAGCCTGTACTCTGGATTGAAATTGGAGGCCCTCCCCTGCGCTCTGTGGCTGTGCAGACCTCGTCATTGGCTCATTGTTCTGGCTTTCCTTTGCCCTTATTCGACAAACTGTGTCATGCAATCTCCTGGGACCCAATTTTGTGGCGGTATAAGCTCCATCTTTGAGATCTTAATTACATAATAAAATGGGCAGTCGTTCCTAAAAGAAACCAAAGTTGAAAATAAAAGTAATAATGTAGGCCCACCTTAATAGCAAAAGTCATTAGATCCAATAATTATGAGTTTAAAAGCAATAGTGACATAGTTACATCTTTCATAAACTACACCAAAAATGTACTCTGCCACTCTCTGACATATTTTGTAAGACATTAGCTAGAAATTAGTCACTAATTATAAAAATGGGTTTCAGGGGCTGGGAAGGTGGCTCAGTGGTAGAGCGCAAGCCTTGAGCTGAAGAGCTGAGGGACAGTGCCCAAGCCCAGAGTTCAGGCCCCATGACCCAACCCCCCCCAAAAATGGGTTTCAAAAACAGGAAAAAAACCCTTCCTAAATTTTAGGCCAACAATGCCACAGTACCTCATGAAATCTTACTGAGAAGAATAGTAGAGGCTTAAAAGTCTCTTTTTAGATTTCTTATTTAAAAATAAAACCCAAAATCCTACAAATCTGGGAAACAATTGCTCTTTCATGCTCAGTAGAAATGAATGCAATCATACACAAGAGACAGTACAATGGGAAATGAAATACACGCCTTTGTCAGCAAATACTGCTACAACACATGGAAAACATTGCTAAAAAAATGAAAAACAAAGCTAGAAAAATATGCAGTGTGGGAAAACTGTGACACAGTTGGATGAAAATACAGATGTTGTAAGTGCATCAAGACTATGAAATTTTGGTAAATTGTAGATTCTTTTTAAATTATGAAACACATTGAAAAGAGACTTCCTTTGAGCCAATAGAAGAAAGAAGTCCAGAGGAGATAAAAGTCTCAATGCTAAATTATTTCTTATAAAAAATCTTTTGTGGGAAAAATTATGCAAACAATCACTGATAGAACAGCTGTTCTATCTGGAATAAAGAATTCCAGCATGAATCCATGAGTTTGCACCACAAGTAGCTTTCTTCACTACATTATTCATTAAGCAAGTAAAAGCTACAAAATACACAGTGTGTTACGGGATGCCATGGACATGGTTAATTTTGTATAAATGTCACATGTAATGCATCTGAGAATCATTACAACATCTGTAGTGAGCTGGCAAATGATCATGAAATTCTTTTTTTACAACCAGAAGTGTGTGAGATAACTTGGAATAAATTAACTGTCAAATTACTGTGTTCTAAAATTACTAGTAGTATCGTGTGTCTATTAAAAATAAATATGAGGTATTCTTCCCAACACACACACACACACACACATACACACACACCCCGCTCCCTTCTCCATTTGTCTAAATAAACCTATGGTTCAGAGATGTTAGCTGGAAACTACATGAGCTCATCGTGACTCTGCCACTTACTTGTTACATGCATTTTGGCAAATTACATACTTTCTCTGTGCTTCCAGTTTTCCCTCTGCGAGAGAGGTATCTGAACCCACTTTGTAAGACGATAGTCAAGATCTGATAAAGTAATCATATGTAAAGCATTATAAGCATCAATTCAATAAATGCTAACTACTACCAGGATCATTACTGATTTTACAAGCTGTGAGCTCTGGTTGCCTGGCATTGGAATTATATTTTGCAGGCTTGCCTTCCTTGTATGTGATTGGCTATAGAAGAGATTCAAAGGAGAGACAGAGAGAGAGGAAGAAGGAAAGACAGATTTACTGGGAGCACAAGGCTTCTGGTGACAAGAGGAAATGATAAAAGGAAAGAAGAGTAGACAAGTTATAGAGAAAATATGCTCCAAGCTATTAGGCCAGATGGAGAAAATGAACGCTGGTGCCATACGGAAACAAGAAAATTGTCATGAGGTGAAGATTTAAAAGTTTGTTCATTGCTTTTAACCAGAGCAATTTAAAAGAAGAAGCAAGTCCATTTCATTATAGTTTAAAGCATGAGAGATTTGGGCAGTGCCACACAGGCTGTCATCCTCCTTGCCTGCCTCTTGTCGCTTATAATTCACGTCTGGGACACTAATGGCATCCTCATAATCGTCCTCTCAACAATATCGTCAGTGGAGTTTATTCAAAAAGTCAGATTGGCAGAAACTCCCCAGGACTGTGGCATCTCCTCAGCCTCTTAAGTACTACTGGAAAAGATCAGCAACGTGCAGCAAACAATTAAAGCCCCTAAAACAGAATGTACAGCTATTCATTCTCGTTAAGAGAAGGGAAATGCAGGTTAAATTACCTTACAGAAAATTAGATGGGAAAGTAGAGACGGTAATCAGATAATAAAAGACCTCATTAACTCCTCCCATTTTTCAGAGTAGGCTACCAATTGTCATTCCTGCTTTAGAATCAAATAATGCTCAGGAACCAAAGGAGAGGATGATTGCAAATTCGAGACTGGTTTCTCTTTTAAAATCAATGCTTGTACTTCAATGAAGCCCTGCTTAGAACACTTGAAAAGGGGCCAAAGGGGCAATCCCTCTGCGTGTGTGTAAAGACAGTCTCCTCTATTTTCTTACCTTGTGTGAATTGCAAATGCAAATCTTCTGTGTCCAGTACATGAGAGAGATTGGAAGAGAAAGCAAAATTTTCCACGTAAAATGCTCGACAAACTTAACTAATGCATCTACTTCGTTGTTGATTAAAAATATCACCACATCATGTAATATATTAAAGTTTTAAAGTTCAACAATTGAACAGGCATCATCCTTTGCCACTAGAGTATAATTGATTGGTTTTGTCTAATTTTAAGGTCACTGACCACTGCTGAGAACTATGTTTTTAAACTACTTTTTTTACTAAATAGGACTCTTTTAATATTTACATGATATGCTAACATTCTAGTCAAAAAGCTAGATGAGACACAGGCTTTGAAAAAAATTGCTATGATTTATGTAATTCAAGGTGGTTTCCATGAATCATAGTGGGAGGCTAGCCCAGGAAAAAAGTGTAAGGACTTACCTCGAGTAAACTGAAAAATGAAATGGATGGGGATGTGGCTCAAGTGGTATAGCACCTGTTTAATACTAGGGCCCTGATATCAATACCCAGTACCAAGAGGAAATAAAGGAATGAAGGGAGAAAGGGAAAAGGGAAAAGGGAGAGAGGAAAGTAAAAAGATCTAATGTCCTGAGCGCACCATATTGTGCCCTCTACATCCACAGCAAATCCCCCTGAGGATGTGGAGATCCACATCTGTTAAGACAAACTACACGAAATCAATTATATCATTTGTAACTGAATGTACACAATGGAATTTTTCCCATCCATCAGAAAGAATGATACCGTGCGATACATGAGGAAATGGAAAGAGCTGAAAAAAATTAAGTGAAGTAAGTCCGGCTGAGAGAGACAAAGGGTACATGTTTTCCCTTTTATGTGGAAACTAAATTTAGCTTGCAAAATTATAAGTAAATACTTTTGTGGTATGCAAGTGTATACAAATGTATGAACTGAAATGTGGTGGAGTCAAGGGAGAACTCAAATCGTGTAACTCCTTACAAAGGCAAAATCAAAGTTCAGCAAAATAAAACACCAAGAAGTAGATATTCAAGATGGGTGGGTGGGGCCAAGGGGAAATGGCTAAATGAAGGAGAGAATGCAATCAAGATTTCAGTATATATACTACTAAATTAAGAAGAGTGTCGGTAGGGGTGGACCGAGGAGGGATGACTGTGAATGTTGAATCAAGATTGATCAAAATACATTGTATTCATAAACTGCTTTGTTCAATGGCAACTCATTTGTATAATTATTTAAAGATGACTTAAACAATAATAAAATTTTAAAAGAGGATCTGGGAAGGTGGCTCAGTGGTAGAGCACTTGCCTTGCATGTATGAGGCCCTAGGTTCGATTCCTCAGTACCACATAAGCAGGAAAAAAAGCCAGAGGTGGCGCTGTGGCTCAAGTGGTAGAGCTCTAGCTTTGAGCTGAAGAGCTGAGGGACAGCACCCTGGCCCAGAGTTCAGGCCCCACGACCAGACCTCCCCCCCAAAAATTAAAAGAAACATAAACAATTGATCTATACAACTGATTATTAATTCTGTATTCCAGACATGAGCTCTGTTTCCAGCTGATTGGTTAACTGTTGGACTAGGGCAATGTTCCGCTAGGTAAAAGCTGTTTTAGGAATACAGTCTGGTCAGCTCTGTGTGGATGATTCTGAAAGATGGGTTGACAGGGTTCTGAAGGGCATGAGCCGAAAGCTGTCTACCCCAACTGTCCAGGAACAGGAACATACCATAGCAAAGCATCACCTTGAAACTCCATCACTGTAAAGTCACATGACATTTTCAAAAGTGGGGAGTGTTGTTTGAATATAAATGGCAAGATTCAGTCCTTGCTTCTCTCTTTTCTAAACTAAGTACCCCTAACCTGCATAATTCTAATGAGTAATGACTTCAGTGTTTCCAAAGCCACTAGTAAGATTTCATTACATCAAAGTAATTTGCTTAATCCTGATCGACAGTAATTAATCCTTAAATTACCCCACCATTGAGTAAAATATTTAACCAAGGTGGAGAAATACTACGGTAAAGTCAAGATGACTAGCCCATTTACATATCTGAAAGCTGGGATTGTCAGGTTTAATGACATAAATTATCTGAATTTAAACTATAAAAAGCATCTTATTTTAAATGTAATGATAGATAATGCAAACTCACCTAGAGTTGTTTAATATCCACTTCATAGGAGGTCTGCTTAGGTAAGAGGCAAAGCTAGTACCAGCTAATTTGTGTTCCTTAATTGGAGTTTTAATCCATATCTTATGTTTATCATTTTCTAATATGCAGTTCAAAAAAGCAAATATTATTATCACTAAGAATCAATGAATAAAGTATTTGAAGAAACATATGCATATATGTACATATGCAAAACAATGTTTCAAAGTTTTGTTTTAAAGTAAATTTTGTCTCTAATTGTGATTTATTGTGTTTTAGGATTGTGGGGGCTATTTAATTTAAAAAATATACAACTTGCACAAAACAATATACCAAGCAAAGGCCTAGTACCTAGACATAATTTCCCCATATAGACACAGTTCAATATTAAAATCATATTGCAAGTGAGCTTTCATTGCTTTTTGTTTGTTTATTTTTGTTTTTGTCAGTCATGGGGCTTGAACTCTGTCCCTGAGCTCTTCAGCTCAAGGCAAGTGCTCTACCACTTGAGCCACAGAGCCACTTTAGTTTTCAGGTAGTTAACTGGAGATAAGAGGCTCAAAGACATTCCTGCCCAGGCTGGCTTTGAACCACAATTCTCAGATCTCAGCCTCCTGAGTAGCTAGGATTACAGGCAGGAGCACAATTGCCTAGTCATTTCCTAGAAGAAGATACTAGGCTTAGTTGTGACCCATCATGCAGTATGGTTATATTTCCCCTCCTTGCCCTCTCCTACTTCCCCCCCACACATCCACTACTAGGTCCTTCAGTGCTCTTATAAAAATCTATGCTTCAGGGGCTGGGAAGGTGGCTCAGTGGTAGAGCACTTGCCTTGCATGCTCGAGGCCCTGGGTTCAATTCCTCAGCACCACATGAGAAAAAAGCTGGAAGTGGCACTGTGGCTCAAGTGGTAGAGTGCTAGCCTTGAGCTGAAGAGCTGAAGAACAGCGCCCAGGCCCAGAGTTCAGGCCCCACTACCAGACCCAAAAAAAAAAAATCTATGCTTCGTTTTATAATTACTTTAAGATATAGCGATAATTAGGAAAACAGGAAATAAATACACATTTTTTCTAAGACAACACATTTAAAACAAAGGATGGGGATAAAACAGACATGTGAACTGCTTTATTCATCACTCTGTTCCAACTCTTAGTTCTATTTGCAGCTTTTATCCAGTTAGTCAAATAGAGCATATGTGGCATGAATAGAAGGGAAGAAACTTAAACAGAAAACGCTTAAGATCAATCAATAGCCAACTGGTGTGCAGAAAAAAAGATCTTTTGTTTCTGTGCAAAACATATTTTTAGCTTTCTGTCCATGCGGGCCCCTTCCACTCAAGTCTAGCTGTCCATCAACCTGCAAGAAGTTCCAATAATCCACTTCCTGGGACCCATCACAAACCCGAATGTTTGGGGTCCATATAAGTCTTTAATGAAGCTCCCTGGATGCATGAAGAGAGTTCATACTCAGTCATGAACACACTATATGATGTAGTGAGAAATGATCATCACTGGTCTAAAGGATGCTTAAACCATGAAACTAAGGTCATTTATATGAAACTGAGGTCATTTATATGCTTTCATTGTGCACTTCTTAAAACTGGGCACAAGAGCAATAGCTACATTGTTTGTTATCCGATTTGGGTTTTATCCCAGCTCCTGAAATATTTGCCAAGCAACAGACATGAAAGGAAACACCCTTGTTGTTGGTGCAAGTGCTTTTCCACGTCTCCTCCCATGATGTCAACGGGGCAGAGACCAGGGTCAGGGGAAGCAACTCTGCGATTGTGCTTTTGGAACACACACACACACAAACTCTGTTGAGGAGACAATAGATTGGCTTATTCAGAAATGAGTCCCAATTTAATCACCTATGCCTATGTAAAGGCACCTAAAAAAAATCCTGAACAATTTTGCTGCTTTTCGGGAGCATTCCGGTTGATGCAGCTATGGCGATGAGGAGGGCAGATGAAGAAGGCTCCCAAAGGAGCCCTGCTGCCCCATGCTCCCTCCACACCACACCCAGCTCCACTCTGCCGCAGTTGTTTCCCTGATAGTGAGTTGGCACACAACACTAACGTTTCCCTGAGTTTTTCCAGTCACTCTGGTAAACCACTGAGCCCAACGAGGAGGAAGTCGGAGCCCTGATCTATAACCAGTTGGTGGAAAGGACCAGAGAGGCTCAGACTGGTGAGTGCCCCCTGAATGAGCAAACCTGTCCCTGAAGCTGAGCTGAGTGCTGGGTGTGGGCCAACACTGCGTAATTGTGGTCAGAATTGATCATAAATTATCCTGTTGGTTTCTTGAAGACCTGAGACATGGTTGGTGTAGAAGAGACCCACACGTGCCTCGTTCCATGTGACAGCGTGAATGGAACAAGAAAGACTTGTTTGCATTGTTCCCCATAACAAATACAGGTCAGAAAATGTAGGGGTTGAAACTGATTTGGTTTATCAAAGTAAAGAATATAGGTAAACTTGACGGTGTGGGGAGACTGAGGGGGATGGAATCTGATGAGTTTGTTAAACAAAAACGAGGAAGAATGGTTATGAAAAAACTCGCAAGGATTCTTGTTATAAACAGGGTGGAGAAATGAGAGGGCCATAACAGGAATATTTAGAAGGCAAGGGAGGAGGGAGGCTATTTCTAAGGGGTAGATGACAGAAGTTCAAAGCCAGCCCCGGCAGGAAAGGCTATGAGACTCTAAGTTCTAATTAAGCACCAAAAAGGTAAATGTGGAGTTGTGGCTCAAATAGTAAAGCACTAACCCTGAACACAAAAGCTCAGGGACACTGTCCTGGCCCTGAGCTCCAACTCCAGAACCAGTACCAAACCAAAACTCAAAGTTCTCATATTTTACAAACCACCACCAGTACAGATTTTCTTATTCATATTTCTTTCCTTATATTAACCTTATATTTCCTTATATTTTCCTTATATGTTAGGCGTTTTTGTTTTTCCAGCTTTTGCTTTGATTTGGGGTGTTTATATCAACATTACACGATTAGACTTAGAAACATGCTCCTTGTGCTCCAAGTTTCTTTCTATTTTTACAGAAATATCCGGAGGATGAATTAGAGGATGGAGGACAGAAATGTCCCCAAGTGCAGGTAGATAAACACCAATAGGAAATGACAGCAGCCTTTCATGTTGTTGACATTTAAGGGGCCGTGTTTCTTTGGGTGCCCTCCCCCCACGAAAGGCTTCCGGCCCAGAGTTCCAAGGACTTTGCTCAGAAGCTCTTTCCTGTCGTGCTGATGGACAGAAACAGCAAGAGCAGGACCACACAGCACATCAGGCTGCTCACAAGGCACCCGGCCCCAAGGCACCATAAAACCAGAGCATTTTTCATATTCAAAGTTCTGAACAGTAAGTTCTTTGAGGCTTTAAGCATATATTTTTATAGCTACTGGTTTGGCACTTGGTTTTATAGCTCATGGTGGAGTCATGTAAATTCCCCAAGGGACTGTCTGAATCGCTGATGTTCAGCGGGCTGTTGATACATAATGTCTACCAAAGAAGAGCTGGCTCCAGACTGAGCTCTCAGACTTCACCATGTGAGCAGTGTAGAGGAGGAGTGGAGATCAGGGAACGGAAGAGACCAAAGGAAAAGCACAAAAGATGGGCATTGCAACCCCTTAATTACATGGAAAGATGAAATCCAGACAGTTTTCAAGACTGGCCCCAGTCTAGTCAGAGGGCCGTTTTTGTGTCAGAGGGCCATTTTCTGTTTTCCAAGTCAATCGTGTCGTATAACATCGTTATGAAAGGAAGAGTTAACTTACTGAAGGAATTAAAAACTGAAAACTTAAGTCTTACTATCATTATGATAATTGAAGTTTCATGGAGTAATTAACATTTCATCCAAAATGCTGTGGTTCAGTGATAAGTCATTACAATATTGCATTAAAGTGACTTGATTTTTAAATGAAGAGAAACTTTTCCCCCCAGGGAGAAAGGGCTCAATAATGATGAACAATCACAACCTCCAGAAGTATCATAAATATCCCCAGAAAAAAAGCAAGAACACAATCCAAAACAATAAGTATCAGCCAAGAAAATATCAACATTACCACAACTAGGAAATGAAATGCAATTTCTATTGTGGGTTACAGAGTACATTAGGATCAGATCTATTATGATTAAAATACTCTGCCATGTCCAATATCTTGATTCTAGCATCTGGGCTTATTAATTCTGATATTTATTTCTTTCTGTACCAGGAATGTTAGTGTGTCAAATTGTCATCACCTCTAATAAAAATTAAATATGAGGGAAAGGAAAGTAGACCTTTTCCTGTGGCAATCTATTTCTCCAAAGTGAGAACCGAATCCTATCTGCCAATATCACAGTGGGATGCTATGTAACGCTCATGTAAATTTTCAAAAGGTTATAGCACGAGGAATCTTCATTTACAGGAAGTGATCCTCCAGCTTATTCACTTTAGAATAGGCATAAAAACCAAAGCTCAAAACTGAAAATGAGGTAATCAGTGAACACTGTTACCTGTTGGAAAACATCACTAAGAAAATAAAAATGTATAATGAGAATCCAATATGGCATTGAGCTAAATAAGTCAAGTAATCACCTCAAGTTAACCACAAAGGAAATCACATGGGTGATAAATTAACTGCACATATTACTCTTTAGCTACTGCTCATAAACAAAAAAGACTTCCAGGAAAATAATGGTATTCATATTCTAAGTTTGCAATTGATAATGCATAAAAAATGTTTAGTTTGTTTAGCATAGACACCCCCCCCACACACACACACATACAAATACCTTGTAGAAAACATCAGGACTTTGTGCTTATAAAAGTTTTTGAATGCTTTCTGAGTACACAATGTGAATCGCATAAATATTAGTAGGATTTACAAATAAACAAGCTTTCCTGTTCATTAGAAAAAATGACATTGGAAACATAGCACACCATACAAATTACCTCCTGCGGAAGCTAGATAATAACACATTAGGTTAATAATTTGATTATCCAAGGAACACAAGAGGATCAATCTTGTACGTTCTGTAACCAGAAGGGCGACAGTAAATTTACCTCGTTTGCCTACAGAGGCCTGAATAATCCAATCCAAAGAATGTCACACTAACCTGATAGTCCCTGGTCTCTTTGCTCTACTGCCCATCTGGGGGCAGCCGTGTCTGCTCTCAGGGATTCTGCACACGACATGCAGGTTCCCCCCCCTGTCCACTGCAGGCCTGGTCCCTGAGCCTCTCTAGGCTGTAAGTTGCAAATACCCTATGTCAAACTGTATCCAAACACTATTCTACTGAAACCCAGAGCGAAGCCACCCAGGGCCCTGAGCACTGGCGTGAGCCCTGGTGATATGGGGGCTCACCAGAGCCCCCTGTGTCCATCTGGCATTGCAAGAGCATTGAGAAGATCGCTCATCATGTGTCAATAGACGGGGAAAGGTTCAACACCCAGAATTTCAAGGGCAATCTCTTGAAGATTGCTTTTGGACCCCAATGACATTAAAAGGTGTCATTGTCCAACAACCATCCCTCAGTGATCCTCTGGATACAAGTACCTATTCCATTCACCCTTCAACCCAAAGACTTCAGAGGTCATATTTCTGGATCAGATAGCTCTTTAGAAATGAGGTGAGGATAGGATTGAAATGCTCAGGGATTTCTAGCAATGTTCTCAAAAGTCATTAAGATAAGTATTAAAAAGTCAGATTTTTTATTCAAACAGACATTTCTTCAGGAATTTGCATTGAATTTTGAATACTAGGCCTATTCGTCATGATACGCATCTGAATTTCAGGTGTTTCTCAAATCCTAAGCTTTGTTCCTGACATTTACCTCTAGGCTCCTTTCCTTAAATTATGGAATAGGGCTCTACTCTGAGAGCTGCACCTGCTTCTTCCCAGCAGAGGTTATTCGTGCATTTTATATCTCAGAGAGCCTAAGTCCCGGAGATGGAATTAGAGTCTCCCACACTCCACCATGCTGGGCCGGTGTGAGCTTTTCCCTGTCTTAGCACTCCAGATTCTTCAGTCATTATAATCTACTGACTTCTGCCACACCCCTCTTCATTTATATCAGATACAATTCTTAAACACATACAGAACAGCTCGAACTTTCTTCTGTGTCAGATGTTTGTAGGCTGCACTTTTCCTTTATCTAAAACTAGATAAAAGAAAATTAAGTCATGGGTATTGGAGAATTGAATACTTTGATGAACAATGAAATTGTCACGTATAAAAGCTCTACCTGGTAGTTAGAACACACACTCATTTCACACTCATTTCAGGTACTCCTGGATTATTTAATTAAAATAACAGTAGTTTGGACCATACAGCAAGTACACAGATTTAGAAATATGTCATCAAATATTAGAAGTCAGCTGTCACAGAATTACTGAAAATTTCCTGTTATATATGTGAAATTTCTGTAGGATTTGATGTTCCATCTAAGTTCCAAATATTAGTCATTTGTGCCTTTTTATCAATTTGACTAATTTTCTTAAAAAACTGTTTTCTTGGGTTTTGTGCTTTTTTATTTCATTAAATTTTACTTTGGTTTTGTTACTTCCTCCTGTGTGCTTACGTTTTACTTAATTTGTTGCTCATTTTCTATCCTCTTGAAATGGATATGGAATTCACCAGTGCTCAGCACTACTTCCTTGTAATTAAGGAAATAGACTCCTCCAAGTAGAGTTGTAACTAAATACCACAAATTTTGAATCTGTCATATTTTCATGGCAATTTGGGTCTAAATATTTTCTCTAATTGCCATTGCATTTTTCTCAGATTATTTAAGGATAAACAGTTTAATTCTAAAGTGTCTGGTGTTTTCTGTCTAGCATTCTGTTGTTAGGTCTAGTTTATCTCAACTGTGGTCAATAAATATTCTGTAAATTTTTTATTGTGTCAAATCTGTTTACTTGCTTTATGGCCCGAATTATTGTCTCAGCAGTTAAATAATCAATGCAAACCTGAGAGTATATTCTAATTGCTGGGAACAACATTTTATATATAATGATCATGTTGTTGGTCAAAGGATTAAGCTCTTACCTATGTTTGCCAGAATTTTCCCTGCTTGTTTTATCATTTTCTGAGACAAATGCGGGTTTCTGAATTTTTTCCTTTTATTTTGATCAACCAGGTATTTTTTTAACTTTATGTACTAGCATTCTTTAGGCTCTACAATCAGACGTGGTCAAAGAGCTGTGAGGAGTAGACCAGTAGCTCAGAGGCAGAGCCCCGCCCCCTCCGCCAGCATGGACTCCATCTCCAGCATCACTACACCCCCTTCAAAACTCCCAGACCTTCCCAGCTATATGATTCTTTAATAATGATGAAATGTCAACCTTTATCTCTGGCTGTGCATCTTCCCTTAATATATACTTAACCTAATATTGGCATATGCATGCTAGACTTATTTTATTAGGTTTTTGTGAATATGCTTTTCTACCTTTTCATTTCAGCCTTCTTGGCTTCAGTATGTATAATCTGTTTGTAGTGAACAGCCGATAGTCATATTTCCATTTTCATCCCAAGTAGCTCTTTTGAATTTGTTTATATGTGAAGCAAATACTTCATCTATACTTCATCTATATTCCTATCCAGCGCTTTCTCATCCTCGCAGTTTCTCCACCATGTAGGAGCCATACTGTCGAGAGCCGGTTAGCTCCCAGGCCAGAGCTCAGGAAAAGGGTAGCATGGCGGCTTCTACACTGCCCCTTACATCCTCTCAGCTGGCAGCAATGCGTCACCTCTGGTTGCGTGTCACTGGGTAAGAACATGCAGCCAAGCCTACATTCCAGGAGCAGCCTTCTGTGTTTCCAGAGGAAGAGAAGAGCCAGGCCTGTCACGGGACCCCAGGAACACCCGCACCACTGTGCCCACTTCTCTCCAGGACAAAGAGCGCCATCCACAGGAGTGGGACGCATTTCAAACACAGAGTGTAAAAATGATTCTCTTCCAGAATATATGGCAGAATTCCTCCTTTCATTTACAACACACTCAGTATGTAAACAGAGATGGACTTTTTCAGTCTCATGTTGCTTGTGTCCGTTTTAGTAAATGGCATTGTTTTGAACTTTCTTCTTTTCACTGGCAATTAGAAATATGTTCTCACAGATCTCAAACACTGAGTGCTCGAAATATTTATACCCCCTCATGCCTTTGCTTAAAGGTTACTTAAATCATTCAAAGAGAGAGAGAAATATACCACAGGATCCCACAGAACAATGTGAATTGAGTAGTATAACATGTAACTGTAATAAAATAATGTTTGCATATACATGTATATCGTGCATATGTATATAGGTATGCATATGCATATGTGCATCTTCAAAGACATCTTGTTGTCCAGGCTGTCTCTTCCCTCATGTGAAGATTATAGTCATCATCGGCCATATCACTACATCATCAATGCTTCTTAAGTGAGACAGTCTAGAGGGCCCTCATCCCTGCCTCCATGGTTTAGCAAACAGCAGGACTGGAACCTCTGAGCTAGATAATCAGAGAGGTGGCCCACACCAGCCAGGGTCTCCTGAGGAACTGCTCATCCAGACACTTGCATGACCAGGGAGGGTGCCCAGTCCCGAGTCACACAGGCTTTCCCCCCACACCAGGGTCTCTGGGATGGCTGGGGACGGCCCACCTGCCTGGAGCCTCAGCCCCAGTGCTGCAGATAGGGGAGTCGGGTGCGAGACTGTGAGAATTTGGAGAATGCCTGCTCTATAGCACTGTTGTGAAGGTAAAAAAACCCTTCACACACATGCACACTCACACACACACATGCACACTTAAACACATACACACATGCACACTCACACACACACATGCACACTCAAACACATACACACATGCACACTCACACACACACTCAAACACACACATGCACACTCAAACACATACACACATGCACACTCAAACACATACACACATGCACACTCAAACACATACACACTCAAATACACACATGCACACTCAAACACACACACTCAAATACACACATGCACACTCAAACACACACATACACACTCAAACACATACACACTCAAACACACACTCAAATTCACACACATACAGACACACAGACACACAGAAAATTCTGCACTAATACACTGTGCTGTGTTTTTTTTAATCACGTTCCACATTCTTGGGAGTTAGTTTATGTTATCATTTCTGTGACCCTCTGATTCTCAAAGCCCTGGCTCTCCACCATTCTGTTTTGTAGGCATTCATTGCAGTATCATCTTAATTCTCTGTAGATACATTCTGGCAGGGATGTTGTTTACATTGGCTTGTGTTGTTTGGGCACTTTTTAACTGTCCATTATTTCTGTCTCTTCACATCAGCTTCAAGTTTGCCCATCTCCATCGCTCTCTCTTCCACTGCCTGTTGCCCCCCGATCTGTCCAGAGAGGCCCAGGGGTGACATAATTTCCTGTGTGGCTTTAAGGAGGTCGGCTTTGACTTGAGCTTCCTGTCCTGAGACAAGATGGGAGCTGAGCTGCCTGTTACGCAACAGGTCTGACATACATTTTATTAAAGACAAGGAGATTGGAGGCAGCACATGAAAAATAAAGGCCTCACAGGGAATAAGCATGACAGGACTTGTGGTCTGACTGCACAGCCCACGGCTGGCATGGCCCAAAGCCACTGCCACATAGGAAGACTGAGCTAGGGGTGGCAGAGCTCTGACCCACAGATTCTGGGAAATGCTCTTCTGGGAGCCTTCAGTCACTGTGCTGCAGGCGTGGGCCTACTCAAAGGGAGAGTCTTTTCCAATTTATCCAATGACACCTTGCATACTGGATCTGCACCTGCAGGCTTGCCAGAGTCAGTGTAATAAATGACAGTGACTGGAATTAGACCCTCAGATTCTGAACACAGCTACAAGACAGACTGAGTGTCTATGCAGATCAAGTGAATTTATATCAGAGATTTGTTCTCTTATTTTGCACAAAAATAACAATTTTTCTTTCTTCTATAAAATGAGGCTCTTGGAACTTTAAATGAGACCTTTATAAAACATGGGGAACTGTAGAAATTCTGGGGTTGACCTCTTTGGTTTATGATCGACCTGTGGAAATCGAAGCTACTTTCTGCCTCTTCTTCCATTTTAAACCAAAGATGTTCATAATGATTTTGTCCATTAAAAACAAAAGCACGCTTTTTGCAAGTTACAGACTAAAATCTAAGAAGCAAACAGGAGGGTTAATTAGCCTATGTATGTTCCTCTCCTTAACAAATCGCAAAAGAACCCCTCTTTGTGGAGCATGCATTAATAATCCAGAAGTAATGAATTAATTCTCATATCAGTGGGATATCTACAAAACCTCCTTTATATAACTCCAAAAAAATATTAATTTAGCACCACACGATTGGCAAAGGGAGCCGTGGCTGTATGGTTTAGCATTCTCCCTACCTGGCCCCTGAGCCCCCCATAAATTATGGCAGGGAATAGTGGGACAGAAATTGCCCTCTGCAGGGAGCCCTGTTTCGCAGGTGTTTTCTAACCTGGAGGCTGGAACTCGGGACATGTCTCCATAGCTCCACCTGACTCCTGTCAGGCTTCAGCCAGACGGGAAAGATAACTTCCTAACTTACAAAGAAAAGGGGTATCACCTCCATCTAGTATATACGCTTTCAATGAATATAGCCATGAACAATTATGCAGAAATTCGTTCCATTTTTAAAGAAATACGCTTTTTTCTGTATCACCACTTCGTTTTTTTAAGCAGCAATCAATGAGTTTGAAAGGATGACATTCAATCATTTCCCATCAGAGGCAAAGTGCTGAACACAGCTGTCAGCGAAAGAACAGTCGCTTCAAGCGCTGCTGCAGACACGGTTCTTTTCTGTGGCTGTGCACAGACATCCAGAGGTTTTTAACATTCTGGAAGCTAACGACACGGACCCGATACCAGCTTCCTGACATAGGGGATGCCTCTGTGCCCCAGAGGTGTTTCCAGGTGGGAGAGAAACACACCAAGTCGTCGAGGACATGACCAGCCCCACATCACGGGCGACACTTCTGAGGGCTGTGAGGCGGGATCTGTCCAGGTCCCCTCTCCTTGGCTTGTAGGAGACATCTTCATGATTATATTACATCCTCCTACGTATTTTCCTGCATCCAAACAGCCCTCTCGGAAAGCTCCCAGACACACTGTGTCAGGAGCCCACCCCACGCAACACAACCATGCTCAACAACTCTTACATTTACATGATGCCCTGCCCTCTAAAGTCCCACAGGAGGAGTGGAGATGGCCACATAGGAATGGTGAGGGAAAATATCTAACCATGATCAACTAAGCGACTTTTAAATGTTAAGATCTAAACATCAGAGAGTCATAGCATTACTACCCTCAGATATATAGTCCCAAGCTTTCTGAGCATGACAAGAACCAGAAATACAAAACTTATAGAAAGAATGTAGACTATAAGGGAATATTTAAGTGGAGATATATCTTGTCAGACCGCTCACTCGTGTGTGTGTGTGTGTGTGTGTGTGTGTGTGTGTGTGTGATGCAGGAGAATAAACCCAGACTATCTTGAGCAGAAATTCACATTGCTACAGTAATAACAATATTGCACTTTAAATTATACTACCGAACATGATGCTGCATGGTGCTGACACAAAAACAGACATGCAGACCAAGAGGACAGAATGGAAGACCTAGAAGTGCATATGCTCACCTACAGCCATCTGGAAACCAAAACACACATTGGAGGGGAACACAATACAGCCTCTTTGACAAATGCTGCTTGGAAAATTGAACAAGTAGAAGATTGAAAGTAGATGTCTGTCTCTCATCCTTTACTAATATCACTTCAAAGTGGACCTGAAACTTTGGAACTACTCCTGGAAAGAATAGTGGCACTACTAGAACATATTAGTATAAGCAGTTACTTCTGGAATGTAATTCCAATAGCTCAGTGAAGAGGAGTGCAGACTGACAAACGGGATTGCGTCCAACTACAAAGCTTCTATAGAGCAAAGGAGACAGCCTACAGAATGGGGGGGAGGGGAGAGAAGTCTTTACCAACTATATATCTGACCAAAAGATCAATAAGCAGAATAATGTGGTATAAATTAACTGGACAGACACATTTTAAAAAAGAATAGGTAGCCAACAAATACACGAAAAAATGCTCAGCACCCCTGGCCATATAGGAAAAGCAAATAAGGAGGATGTCAAGCGTTCACACTCATTTCAGTCAGAATGATTACCATCAAGAATTCAAATAAATGCTGCTAAGTATTCAGGAAGCATGGATGTCTTATACACTGTTGGTAGGAATGTAAATTAGCACAGCAACTATGGAAATCAGAATAGAGTTTCCTTTAAAAATAAATAACTAAAAATAGAGCTACCATGCAGTCCAACAATATCCCTCTTACAAATTTATCTAAAAGAATGTAAGTCCGGATGTATGGAGGCATTTGAATATCTATGTTCATTGCAGCACTATTCACAATAGCTTGCTATGGAAACATCTCAGAAGCCCTACCACTGATGAATGAATCAGGAAAATATGGTACATACATAACAGTATTCTTGAGCCATAGAGAAATTATGTCATTTGCAGGGAAATGGAATGACCTTGGTACCATCGCACTAAGTGAAGTAAGCAAGATTCAGAAGGACTAAGGTTGCATATTTTCTCCTCTGTGGATGAGAGACATAAAAAAAGAAGCATATCCATAAACATAAATAGGATCATGGGTGGGGGGTAACATACTTCTAGTTGTGGTAATTTAGGGGGGACCAAAAGGTGCAGAAAAAGAGATAAAGGCTTAACAATACTGAAATGCATCGCATCTCTGAATGGAGTTGGCAAAACCAAACTGGAAGCTGTTGAATAATGAGGAAGGGGATGGGAAAGAGAGAGTAGGCAAGGGCTCACACGTTACATTCCTGGGAGATACTGTGCTGAACCCCCTTTGAGCAACTGAGACCGACTTAGCAAAAGCGAGTGATACGAAAGTAAGACACGTCCTGTTTGGTGTGCAGGTACTTAAGGGGAAACAGTCAGTGAGCAGAAAGAGGGAAAAGAATTTTCAAGCCAAATTTCACTGTCTTTATTCCTCTCACATAGTAAAGGCCTACCCTAATTTTTGTTTCAAAAGAAATATTGATGTCTTTTTTTTACTAGGAAACATTGACAGGATGAGTATGTCTGAAAAATGAAATAGTCTGAGAGCAAAAAAAAAAATTCACCTCTTTGCTTTATTTACAGCTCGTGAGTTTGATCAGCTTCATAGAGATCACTGTTCCTCCAGTGAAGATTAGGTGTCCAGCAAGCATTGTACTGTCATTCGCCCCTCAGGAGCAAAACATCACAGACCCACCCCACAGCCTCAGAGCAGGCTCCCTGGGCACATCACTCCTGGGCTGTGGGGTCAGCCCTACGCGACACAGGTCTTCATAGAATTTGTTGATTGAACAAAAGCCCGAGGGTTTCAGTACTGAGGAAACATAGGACATCTTCTTCTGTGATGTACAGATGGGCCACTAAAATTATGTGGCGTGTTCTTGTCCCTAACAAGCCGCCACTTGAAAAGAAAAAATCTTTGCAAGTTGATCCCAGTGCCCATCAATGTGCATTTCCAAATGGCCGCTTGTGTCCCCGTTCATGCTGCAGGCCTGCAGTGAGCAGTAAAGACCACACAGATGGATGCGGAAGCCCATCCCATCTTACAAGTGGTGTTGTTCAGCCCCAAGAAACTAAAGGCAGAGGAATCTTTCTTCTCTCTGCAATTCCATGTTAAATTGAAGAACCCATTCAGAAAAAAAAACAATAATCCTTTTTTTTTTTTTTTGGTCAACATGCCTCCTCTTTTCATACTCCCCCTACACAAAATGTCCCAGGGCAGAATCTGTTGCTGAGATAATCAGATCGGAGCACGCTGCAGCAGGCACAGAGGGAAGGGAGGCAGGCAGTGCTACCTGCAGCCGCCAATTTGCAGGGGAGAGTTTTTCTGCCTGGTTGGGTGAGAAAGTGAAGGTTAAGGATGGAAAGACACGTTTCACCAATTTTAAACTGTCTCAGGATGTAGTTCTTCAAATTTTTCAAGGATCCAAGCCTTTTAGTTTCCCATGGTTTCTTTGACTACGAAATCAGAACGTTTTTGTAGAAAACGGATTTCGGAGGGGGAAAAAAAAGAGCTATGTGGATGGATATACTCTATGGTGTAATTTGGACACTATTTCAATTGGATGCTTAATCTATTGTATCTTTGTTTTGATGCATAAAACCTGTAAATATCCACATGGTATCAACGTGGTTTATATATGATGTTCAAATCATGGTTAGCATATCTACTAACATTTTATCAAGTAAAAACACTTTTGAGTGTTCTTCTGGCTTTGAGGAAGCATTCTAGTCATGGGAAGGAAACTACAAGTAGGTCAACTTTCTGACTTGCAAATCAAATGTTTGCTGACTAAAAAACTTTGTACCCCATTATTTGGGTGCTGTCAAGAACATGGATGTTGTGTCTAGCTTTGTATTTACAAGGTAGTTGAGAATCTCATAAGCTATGGCTCTTCCAGTCTCCATGTCTCAGCCCCATGATAGATTGCTTTACACTGATTAATGGAAACGTGAGCATAGGACATTGCTTGTGGCAATCCGAGAGAGAATGCACAAAGGAGTGGGTATGGTCGCTTCCATCGATTGCAGGTTGTCTGTGCAAAGTGTGGAAGGCAGCCATGCAGACTCGATTTCATTCTGTAGGTTGAGTGAGTTCTCACTAGAGAGGAATAAAGGTGTACCCTCTGTCCTGATACTGACTTCCTGGCCTCCAAACTGAGGGCAGCATGCTATTACAGATGCTCTACTTCCACATCTTTGAAATTTCAGCAGTAATCGATAAGTGATATGCAACAACTGGCGGAAAATTACTACACCCCTTGGATCAACCCCCAGGGACTCCTTAGTGCAGTGTGGGGCCCTCAAACGGGCTTAAATGTGTTTGCATATTGTCAAAAAATTCATTAACCTTCCCTGCTTTCAAATACAATTGTGCGAGGTATTCCTACATATTAGAAAGCAAAGGAACAAATATAAATTGGATCACTTGGATATTTGGAGTTTTAGTTTCTTGTCATATTGAAAAATAAGTAGCACCACGGGGCTTCTAATATCCACCTCATTCTAGATGATGCAGACGCATTTTGATCTATAATTAAATTTGTGCTATTTCTTGCTAAGAGAATTGAAATGTCCTACAGTGTTTTATAAGACGTTTTGACATTATCTTTCCATTTAGAACCATGCTATGACAGCTCAGAATTTTTCTCCTAAAAGGGCAGGAAAACACATCATACACTAATTGAAACCCTGCCTAATCAGACAAAAATCAGATCTTTTTTTGGTTAAGCTGTGGTAATTCTAGATAGATGGTACTTCTAGATATATAAATGAACTAAGTCAGTTATTCCTCAAAATCATATGCTAAGGAAATATGTTTAGTTTTATTACACACATTTCTAATTATATACATCGCTTTTTTGTCTCCTTCTACTCCTCTTCTTTATTTTTATCATCCTTATATTCCTCCTTCTTGGCTAATAAAATAATCTGAGTTTCAGGTCTACAAAATCTGACAATTATTCAATTATGAACTTTAGCCTATCTAAAATTAGAACCCATCAGCATGATATACCCAGTAAGTGCTACTCACAGTGAACTAATGCTTTCTGGGTACAAGAAGCAGACAATGTGTCACCCCAGAAAATAGAAATGCAGTTGCCTGGATGGGATCATCCTTGCCTATTGTGATTAATTAATTAATTAATTAATATTACCTTCATCCAAATCTTGTGAGTTTTTGGCAAGCATTTCACATGAGCCAAGCATCTCAGTGAGTGACTTGGGTGTCAAATGAGGGCAAGTCAGATTTGGTCCCTGTCCTAATGAAACATAGTTTATTAAGGAAGATAGATAACAAGTAATTGCATTGAAAGATAGCTGCAAATTACCAAATGTGTTCTAAAGAAAACGTGTGTAGGGGGCTGGGAAGGTGGCTCAGTGGTAGAGCGCTTGCCTTGCATGCATGAGGCCCTGGGTTCGATTCCTCAGCACCACATAAGCAGGAAAAAAAGCCGGAAGTGGCGCTGTAGCTCAAGTGGTAGAGCGCTAGCCTTGAGCTGAAGAGCTGAGGGACAGCACCCAGGCCCAGAGTTCAGGCCCCACGACCGCCCCCCCCCAAAAAAGAAAGAGTGTGTACAATGGGGGCCCAGGAAGCTTTGCTAAGGATGTGAGCATTTAAATTCTGAGATCTGAGCACTGAAATCCTTGCTTAACTAGGCAAAGGGAGTGGAGGGTGGAGAAAGAGCATTCCTGGGAGACCCTGAGGTGGGGTAATTGTGTTAGATTGATGAAGGAGGGAAAAAGAGCAGGCAGGAATAGAAGGAAGGAAGGAAGGAAGGAAGGAAGGAAGGAAGGAAGGAAGGAAGGAAGGAAAGAAGAAAGGAAGGAAGGAAGGGAAGGGAAGGAGGGAGGGAGGGAGGGAGGGAGGAAAAATGATGACAGAGTAACTGTTAATTGCATCTTATCAGAAGAATGAAGCCATAGGCTCTTGAGAAGCACAGTATTAGATACGTCACTTGTCTGGATGTGGGAGACGTGAGCTCAGGATTTTTAAATGAGAGAGCTGATCCAAAGGCCAGGTCTCTAGAGCTTCACTCCAGTCTGTGTCTCACAGTTCAAGAGGGCCCTGCCCTGGTCTTGTCCCCAGCAGGGTAGGTCGCTGGGCAGAAGACCATGTGGTGCTCCCTGTGGTATAACTTGGAGAAAGTCACTCAGCCTTACGGAAAATACGCTCAGCCTTAGGGTTCTGCAACACTGGGCCAGAGTGGCCTGTGAATGTCAATGGCGGAAGGCAATAGCCTCACAGGCCTGGCCTTCCAGTGACGGGTTCAGGGACACGGGCTATACTCCCTGCCATGAGAGCCAAGCGGCTATGGAACAAAGAGCAAAACCTTCAGCTACAGACCTGAAGGATTCTTGGGTTTTATTTTATTTTGTTCTTTTATTTTTTTGAGATGGGATCTTGCAAGATTGACTTCAAACTCATAATCCCCCTGCCTTAGCCAGTTAAGAACTGGGATTATAGCTAGATAGATACACAGAGAGAAAGAGAGACGACCAACAGTATTTATTCAGGATATGTGTGCATTTCCAGTTGAAGGGCTATTCATTGGTTTGGACTTCTCTAAAGTGAATGCTCATTGGAGAACTGAAGTTTCTGGAGGACAAGCAAAACCTGACAGAGCCTCTCAACCACACGACCACCAACATGGGTCTCCAGATCCACACTAAAGACATGAGTATTATTCAAATGGGAAATGAGTCGGGAGCAGCTGCTCCGCTTGTGTCAGAACAGTTGCTCAATGTGAAGCACACACATCCAGTCAGGCAGAACCCAGGCCGTGCCTTGTAACTGAAAACATACTGACGTGTGGCACACTCCTGCAGTCCTCGCTACTTGCAAGATATAGGTCAGATGCTCATGGTTTGAGGCAAAAATGAAAACTAGCTGAAAAATAATGTAAAGTGGAAAAGGTCTAGGCTCAAGTGGTATGAATGCCTGTCTTGAAAGAAATAAGCTCTGAGTTCACACTGCAATAACCCCCCCACACACACACATACACATGTTAGGAGGTACTTCAGTGACAGAATGACTACTTAGCAGGAGTGCACTCTGGGAATAATTCTTAGCACCACGAGGACCACATTTGCAGATGTTGAACAAGTTCTGAAAGCTTTGGCTCACACCCACGTCCCGTGGGGCTTGACGGTTGACTCCTATTCCAACAATGTGATCCTCAGTCACACTGAGGTGTCCCCCGAAAGAATGCCTTCCACACCTCTTGAAAATCCTCCCTCCCCTGTCTACCTACACCTTATTTTGGGGGAGAATCTGTTTCAGAACCTCCATGCAGACCATATAACCATCTTGGGAATACCTGACATCAGCTGGGTGAGATAATGATTTGATCTTTTCCAACATATTATCCGGAGCTTGATTCTGAAATTGACACACAACCTGATGCCAAGAGTCAAGAATTCGTTGTGGCACTGGATTCTGGTGGGGAGGGTGGATGTAGCTGCCCTGTGGATCCGCTTTGCTTTTACAACTACTTTTGCATGGCTATCTAGTTTAGTTGGAGCATTCCAGCTGCACTTAGAAAATGCTGTTTCTTCCAAAGCACATGAAACCTTTTTACTACCAGGATAGTGTATCTGTATACACTTGGGCACTCAACTCTAGTTAACTGGCAGGTGTTTGGAAGGACTACAGTTTGGGCAATTTGTACAGATTTAGCCTCTTGGACGTAGCTACATTTGAGTAAGTCTTCTTGGATGCTGGTCATATCCCAGTTATTCGTTGCTCAGTTTCAAACAGTACTCATCCACACACAATTTAAAGTTCCATTTGTCTAAAGCAGTCAGGCAAAAGCAAGGAGAACTTCCCAAATCAGCACACTGTCTTTATGAAGTTCTCTGCAGTAGGAGAGGAGTGGGTCTAGCAGCTGTAAGGACTTACAGCAATGGGTAGAAATAGCCACAACTAGTCACTAAAGGAATTTTAAAAAACCTTTTAAAAACCACAAAAATAGGTTCAATATACAAATTGTGATGGCTTTGAACCTACGCAGTCACATACACCAAGCGAGAGTAAAGACGCTCAAAAGACGTCAGCTAGTAACAGAAAAATGGCAAGTATTTTTCAATCCAAAGGAAAGTTGAATGATACAAGATACCATGAGGTTCAGTGGAAATCCTAGAACGAAGTCAGCACAGGCCTTGGTTGACCTTGAACTGCTGCCAGCGTGTGCAAAGAGTAAAGACAGGCTTTTGTCAGGAAATCAATGCGGAGGCATAATGAACAGCAGGTCTCCAATGCCCACTGCTTGTTAAGTTAGAACCCACAACACTTGTCTCACTGTACAAACACAAATATTTGAGATCACTGGGGAGTCCTTCAGGTTGGAAAAGGTGCTCTCTACTGAGTCTGAAGGATGAAAGAACTCAGCTCTCATTAGCTTGTAGAAAATGAGAGTTGGCCCAGAAAATCTAGGAATACAATGACCACAATATCCTAAGGAAACAAGAGACCTTCTAAGTTGTCTTTTCATAATTGACCAGGGAAGTCATGAATGGTTTGCAGTCTTTGTGAAGAAGATTACTGCTCTTTGTTACGTTATGGCCAAGAAAGTATTCTTGGACTAGATAAAATTAGAATTTTCCTTTAGAAAATTTGTGTCCCTGTTGACTAACCCTGCCAGCAAATGGAAAAAAATCAATTCTACAGGAGTCTTGATTCACAGAACAAACAGGAAATCATCCACATATTGCATAAGAGTGGAGTCCTTAGGAAACTGGAGGTTGCTAAAGAATCAGAGGGATGGGAAGGTGGCTTATTGGTAGAGTGCTTGCCTAGCATGCATGAAGCCCTTGGTTCGATTCCTCAGTACCACATAAACAGAAAAAGTTGGAAGTGGTGCTGTGGCTCAAGTGGTAGAGTGCTAGCCTTGAGCAAAAGAAGCTCAAGGACAGTGCCCAGGCCCTGAGTACAAGCCCCAGGACTGGCAAAAAAAAAAAAAAAAAAGAATCAGATAGAGTTGAGTATTACGAAGCAGTGAACTAGTTCTGTTAGTCCCTTTTTATAATTGGTCACATGTACTGTTGATTTTCCCAAGTGAATGCAAGAAGACATGGTATGGATGGATGAAGTGTGAGCTAAAGAATGTTGAACATGGACTGGCCATTGTGCAGTGAGCATCAATCTCAGAGACTGAGGACAAAACAGTATTAGAGCTGGGATATTTGGAAAGCAAAATCTTCTTAATGACCTCTAAATCTTCTACAAACTGGTAGCTGTACTAACCTGTCTTTGTGATAGATGGAACAGGTTAATAACAAGGCAGTTACAGGAATAAATCCTTTCTAGTGGCTTGTGAGTATACTGGGTTATTGTCCATCTATGTTTCTCTCGTCAGTGGCGCTTGGAGAAGTATTAGCAACAACATTGCCAGAATTGTACAAATTGAAGGATTTGGTCTCTGTTGCATACCCTACACCCAAATCACCTTTGAGCCCAGGAATATCTGCAAAGCCTGTATGTCCTTTGAACAATCATGAAGTAGAAATCGAGACGTCATTACTAAGGTTGGAGGCCAAAAATTAGATATTCTACTCTAAGTGTTACAGCGGCTATCCCTCTGGACCACATCTAAGAATTACACCTACGTAGTAAGTAATTCTTATCTATCATGACATCCAGATGATACTGATGCATGTCTATGCCCAGCTCTCCTCCTGACAGACCTGCCCTGCAGAGGAGAGCCACCACCAAGCTTCTTAGTGATGCCAGTGACTGTACAGCTGCCAGATAATCTAGTGTTCTCTGGCTCCTGTCAAGGAGTTCCTACCTTACCTGATACAGGAGCCAGAGTGTGGTTCGTATTAACATCCATGAGAAAAGGTAGTGAAATCTCCTTAGGTTGACAAATTGCTGGTTTCCAGGGAAAAGGCCTCTGGAGCCTCACTCAGCACATCTCAACAGGGAGAGGTGGACACTGTCCAAGCAATGAGTATATGGTGTCTATGGAGCCAATGGTCTTCAAACAGGACCTGATAAATAGCTTCATCTCCCATTTCAAGCACGAGTTTTTTCCTAATCATATCCTTGGTCTTAGCATCATAGTTGTGCATTTTGCACAATCTAAGATTTTAAGAAAATCCTGTAGTCTGCCATTCAATTGAATCTGCTTTCCCTAACAGAAGAAATGGCTGCTTTCTATACCACCACAGAGACTGTCTTATTTTCACAATTAGCTGTTAGCTGCTTGCTAATGACCAAAAAGTTCTTCCACATCCTTCCATACAACACATTGGTACAAGTTCCTCTGTCTGCTCTTTGTAAGCATTTATTGCCACCACCCTTGGATTTCCAATGCTCGAATCCAATGCTGCAAGTCTCCGATGCAACTGAGCTGCGAGTGTCAAGGAATCCCCAGCCCCATCTACCTTTCAGGATGGTTCTACGCCCTGCGATCCAGTATCACTTCCAGATATCATGTTGGTTTTCCATTCTTACGCATTCATTTAGGCTTGCTAAAAGGCAGAGATCAAGGTAGTCTTGGATGTGCAAGTTATTTGCTCATAAAGAGGCAAGAGACATAGCCCTGAGGCCATAATTCATTTCTGACACCTAAAGAAGTACAGAGAGAAAGAAGGAATGCTTACTGCTGAGATGGATGGCCGACAGAGCTGCTGCAGAAGAGTTCAGTCCTGCGGGCTGGCGTTCCCTGGGAAGGGGACTCTTCCATGCGCCTAGATTCTCACCAGGAGCCTCTTGGCCTACACGTAGTCATAAGCCTGAAACAGCTTGTAGAAACCATAGCCCTGATGTGAGTGTCATGCCAGGTCCAAAAAGGTCAACTGGGACCTGTGATCAACAATGGGTCATGTGATCAACCATGGGGTCATGTGACCAACCATGGGGTCATGTGATCAACCATGGGGTAGTATATACCCACGGGTACCACAGTGCTTATACTACAAGTGTTTACTTAGCGGGTCACAAAATACATCCTACCAAATGTAGAAATAGAAAATATAATATTATTGGCCTAGTTAAATTGAAATTAACCTGGACAAAAGAGGAATATAAAGAGATATATCAACATATATTGATTGTGCATTTGTATCACTATATCACCCTTTACAAATCATCTTTCAAAATTATTATCAGTTTACAGGTATATATAGCTAAGGAAGAAACAGGTGAGAACATTTCTTTCTATAATTCACTGTCTTCTTGCTTCTAAGTGTCTTACTGTTTCTACCTCAGACATCAGTTATTCCAGAACCTTCCATCAGACGACAAGAGCATTTTACAAAATATGTAGTTTGTTTCTACAAAGTTTTTTTCATTCATTTAAAGTTTTCATTTATTTAAAGTTTCATTCATTTCATTCATTTATTTTTGTTTTGTTTTGTTTTGTTTTTTGGTCCGGTCGTGGGGCCTCAACTCTGGGCCTAGGCGCTGTCCTTCAGCTTTCAACTCAAGACTAGCGCTCTACCACTTGAGCCACAGTGCCACTTTCAGCTTTTTTTTCTTTTTGCTTATGTGATGCTGAGGAATTGAACCCAGGGCCTCATGCATGTAAGGCAAGCACTCTACCACTGAGCCACCTTCCCAGCCCAATTCTGCCATATTTTTATTCACACAACATTACTGTTATCTTCTATATGTCAGACACTGCTAAGTTCTGAGAGGCTATAAAACTGAGGCTACATACTTACTAAAACATCTTTTCCCTATTCAGTTTATTACACTTACGTAGAACTAAATTGTGTAAGCTGCTTTCCACTAAGGAACATTTCACAAGACAGAAATGACCATTTTTCTTAACAAAGAATTGTGTGTGTGTGTGTGTGTGTGTGTGTGTGTGTGTGTGTGGCCATCAAACTCCCAACTACGAATAAAAATTTTTAATTCCCTTAGGAAATATTCCACTCTGAGTCAGAGTCAAGTTCAGGTGCAGTTGGCACATATTACAAACCAGGAACAGAGGAGTTCATAGCAGAATAACCTCAAGGCAAACATAAGAGTAAAAAAAAAACAACAAAAAAAACACAACTATTTCTCAAATTACTCAACAGCTATTCAAAGACACTGACTACAATTAAACCTCACCTCCGACCAGGCCATGCTGCAAATTAAACTTCACCTCCAACCAGGCCGTGCTGCAAACCAAAGAATATTGATATTGCATTATTGTAACATACCTGCAAGCCAGCTAGTGTTTTGACATTAATTGAAAAGAACACTGCATTTGCTAAAGTTCAGATTTCTGAGGCTGTCAGTACATTCACTGAACACTCATTGGAGAATTCCTTTCTGATGTCTCCTTAACCTGGCTCTCAACCCCCAGAAAAAAAACCACAATCTCTTCATCTATGTCTAAGACAACAGGAGGCAAGACAATGAACTGAACAAGACTTGAGAAAGAGAAGCTTTCCATTTGAATTCAACCCAGGCCACGTGTTCCAGCAGCTCCTGTTCCTGGGGTTTGAAACCTCAGGCTGTTACAAATGAGACGCAGAGGTGGGAACTGACTCTGTCATGTAGAAATGTTTCCTGTCTGAGGGCTGTGTGGATTGATTTGTGTTTGCCAAGGCAGACCCTGGGCAGAATCTTCCCATGAAAAGCACTCAAAATGGCTAACACAGAGGGTTTTAAATGTTCTAACCACAGAAACGGCAGCAGTCTGCGGTGAAGGATATGTATCCTCATGCACATAATCAACGATGGCTTGCCAATGGAATATAAAAGAAAGCTTTTCAAAATGTGATAGATATAGAGTGGTGACAGGCAGAAGTGATGACAATGATGACTTAGTAGCAACTACCATGACAAAGAGCCAATTGAAATAAAAAGACATGGGTGTTTTCAGTGGGTTTTAAACTACAATATGTAGCCAAATTCTTCAAGAAAGTTACCTTAAATTTGTGTCTCACCAAAACAAACATGGGAGACAAGGTTCTCATTTATTATTCCCCTTGTGATTCCATTTCTTAACACAAATGAGTGCTTCTTCTATTTCTTCATTCATATTCTTTGTTCTTTTTTGGGTGCTTTGCTCTTTCCATGACAGAAAGTCCTAGTGGGTGATCTCGTATTTTGTATTCTACAAAGCCAATGGTTTCTGCAGCTCTCCTGATAACATGGTATAGGCAGATATTCTCCTAGTAAGACAATATAGGCAGGTGCTAAATAAGTCTTTGAAATAATGGTGCCGAATCCAGACTAGTTTGCTTCCTCTCACTCCATCGAGAAAATAAATCTATGCTGGGATTTCATGCCAGACATTTTGGCTTTATGGAATAACAATAGATTTGAAAGGCTTTATTTGAGTTAGTTTCCCACAACCCATGGAATTTGTTACCTGTGAACAATGTGTGAGCATGAACATTCAATACTTCACTTCTGCTATGTGCACACTGGAACCTATACCTCATTCCGTACTGTCAAGGTCAAAAGAATAAATGCACTAAAATATCTAAGATCCATATGCACCAAGAAAGTCCAAAAATCCCTGGGGTACAAAAAAGAACTCTTTCTAGTCTGGCTTTGTATTTCTTCTCTGTTCCTAGCTGTTCAGAAACAGGCCCAGGTGATTCACCATCATCACAGACCACTCACCTCCTCATTTCTATCTTTCAAATATTTTAGACTATGAAATCACAAAGGCATTGATTGTCATTCTCAAAAGACAGAATCATTCCACTATCACATCAAAAGCATTTGAATAGCTCCTCTAGTTATAGAGAAGGTTAAAGCTAAAATATGGAAACTGTTGCATTACTATTTTGAAATGAAATAGCAATCACATCAGATGGCTCAATTGCACAGAATTGTACATGCCCAGAAAACTAAAGGCTAATTCTTAGACTATCTTCAGTATCTCTTATAGTTGATTTATGTTTATGTTCCATGTGCAAATCTCCATATGTCCCAAATTTTCCATTAAGAAACAATAGAGGAGTCCTTTGGAAGCTAATTTAACACCTGTGAATTCCCATAGGCTGTAACCAGAGATAGTCGTTTGTTTGATTAAGTGTCTGCTTTAAATATCAGAGGTACTAAGTTCAACTTCTGCACTGGGACTGGATTTTCATGAGAGGTTTACATTTAACTTGGGTGATTATCTTAGATGGATCAGAATGGCAGTACCTAGCAGATGTACATTGTTTCATTTTCTGACAATGGAACTGGGAAAAGTGTCTCAACTTTGACATCAATGGGACTTTTTGTACTTTGTACATCACCACATGAATTGATCAAACAAATGCTACCAACGTTGTAAGAAAAAGATTTTTGCCTTGTGAGGATTGCTCATTGTCCTCAGAGGCTTGGGCAGCTGCCCCCTCTGAATGGAATATGTCTGTCTGTATTTATCTTCCACGTGAGCTAGTGTTGGACTGCCATCACCCAAAGATGGAAGAAGCTCCCACAACAGCTTTCTGGAGTAAATTGGAGTGTGGTAGACCCATGCTGCTTTCTTTCTGAAGACACGTGTTGTCTTGTGGACATCTGAATGTGTAGTGATGTTTTTCCCACTTTTCAGAACTAAGAAGAGCTACGTTTGCTTCTGCAAAGCATCTTCCTTTAAAGGATTTACAAAAGAAGTTTCTATAATGTGCTGTTTATAGTTATTTCATTTTTCTTTCTTCTGTTTGTTTTTTGTGTGTTTTAGTATTTTTGTTTTGTTTGCTGCCCCCTTTGTCTTGTATATAAGTTTATCTGGTCTGAGGAAGGAAAATGAAATCACCTAAACAGCAGGACAAAGGATGAACTAAAGCAACAATGATATTCACTTGATATGAAGTGAGACATAAATTCTACCACTTGGGGAGAAGGGGAGTGGGGAGGGGAAGGCAGGAGAAAATGAGGGAGGGGGTAACAGTATCCAAAAAGAAATGTATTCATCAGCTTACTTACATAATTGTAACACCCCTGTTCATCACTTTTACAACAACTAAGAAAAAAAAGAATTTAGCCAAGTAAATTAATATACTACTGAACATTGGTCTACTACTAATGTTTCCAAGAGTACATACAGTGTTCTCCAAAAGAGTTCAGAATTTCTTTATGAGATGACTTAAAGAACAATGCTTGATAGAAAATGTACTCATTACCTTATTCATGTAACTGTAACCCTCTGTACAGTATCTTTACAATAAAGAATATATATATTTAAAAAAGAACAATTCTGCAGCTGTGCAGAAAGTTACTACAATGCCCTCAGCCTTTTTTTTCATCCGTTCCCCCATCTGTAATAAATGATGCATAGCTGCCTATGTGATTAAGGCATTCAGATTTGGGAAGACATTAAAGCTACATCAACTGGGAGTATGAACTTCCTCTTTTCCATACTCCCCACACTGTGCATGATCCTCATGGCTCCTCCTCCTCTTTCTCAGCCAGTGTCTTAGAAAATTAAATTGCAAGTGAATGCCAATGGCTGGGGTAACATTGATCAAGAAGCATTGTACTTATAACTGATATTGAATTGAACCTTGTTTTACTGCTCTTAAACATTATTTTAAAAAAAACGACTGTGTCCCATTGCAAGCTCCAACGATCTAAGAAATGCGTTAACATAAAATGATTCCGTGTCTTATCCTAACCCTCAAGTGATAAGTAAATTTATAAAACCAGAGCCATGAGAATGTGTAAAGGGACATCAGAGATGCATATGGGTAAGATATTACAGGCTAAACCTCAGGAACAGCACAATGGATGCCAGCTCTTAGGTTGTAGCAAGGCATCTTTTCCCTTTACGCAGGTCCTAGTTTAATTGTCGAACCACCCTAGAGGTTTGACCAGGCCATAAGACCAAACGAAGCTCCTCCTTAGCCCTGCCATTCACCACATCCTGGTATTTCCTCCTGCCACTGATGAGCACCTAACTTTAAAATTAGCATGTATTTGTTTTCTGGTTGTTTCTCTCCCGCTAAGCTCCAGCAGAGCTTGATCTCTTATGTCCGTCTTTACCTTCTTGCAGGTCAGTGTCTCTTTATAGGCATCGATTCAATAAAAGGCCAGACATTCCTCTACTTGAGAGGGGCCAGATCCCCAAATATGCAACATCCACTGAAAACATCCTAAGCACAGAACGCATATAATGTACTAACCTACTGGACATCTTAACTGCATTAACACCATGCATTAGAGAGTGCTGGTTATTTACCTCATGATCTCCTAGCTGAATGGGCTTTGGCTCCCTGCTGTGCCTGAGATCAGAGCAGGGCGTTGTACCCACATTGCTATCTAGGAAAAGATCAAAGCATCTACTGAATGCTTAATGCATTTGCACCATCACAGACATGAGAAAATTGCAAGTGGGACCATTGTTAAATTAAAGAGTGTGTTCATATGAAGTGAGTAAAGAAGTGAACCTTGGATTCCACCTGTGTAGCTGACACAAACCACAAATGTGGGGAAAATAGGGCAGAAAAGCACAGCCTACTAATTCTTCCCAAATAATCAAATGTTATCCCCAGATTAGGTTGAATCCCAAAGAACTAATGAAACTTCGGATTTCCTAATACAAACATAACTACACAAATCCATACTTTTCTACAAGATATCATTCTACTTTCCCAAGCCCCCACCATTGTTCTATAAATTAGCACTCTTATAGAACCTCTATTTAAGACGTATAACTACAACGAATTAGCCGTGGAAAATCTGGAACTTTGAGCTCATGTATGTGCCTTCCTGGTGTGTCACATTCATTATTACTAATATTAGACTTCCAGGAAAAATAACATAAAATAAAAGCTGTGAGTGTGAGAAGACCACCTGCTTTGGCCAGGGATGAAGCTTGAAGATTCTACCTGTTTCTCTATGATCCAAAGGTAAAGCAGGACCATGGTAATGCTTTCAGATGACAAACACCATTGTAATCAGAACTTTATGGACGGCAAGTAAGACTCTGGGTCCCCAGCCTCCTCCCAGACTATTGGGCCCGAACCCTTTGCACAGCACTTGGGTAAAGCCCTGCACCACACCACCATTGCCCTCTCCCATGTCCTGGTGCGTGAGCCTCGCCAGCTTTGGTATCCTGTGGGAAGGCCATTGCCCTGCATGGGGACCGAAGTCCTCATCATGTTGGTTTACTTTTTCCACGACAATAGAATTCTACGAAACTGCCCTTTTCCTCTTGCATTTCAATGTTACCCATAATCTCCATGCCACTAAGTAAATAAAGCAATTTCTAGCCATTAGAAATTACTTCTTAGCCCCAAATGGAATGTATAGCAAAATTATTTTGTTCTTATAGTAATCATAAGCTATTTTAGAGGTTGTTCCCTATGGGTTTTGCTCTGCAGGCCAATCTCTTCTGAAACACAAGATCCTCCCGCCTCTTTCTCCCTTGAGCATTATTACAGGCGTGTTAACACCATTTACAGTTTAAACGTTCAATCAGGGCACAACTGCATTTTTGCATAACTGTACAGATTCCCACCCTCTTTCTTTTTACTGGTTTCTCAAGTCAACCATGACCAGGAGTATTACTCAACCTCTTATCACTACCAAGGTGCTGTCTATTACAATAGTTCCCTTTTATCACTCAATCTTATTACAAAATATTAAGCATAAACTCGCATTCAAACCTGGGCATGGGCAGTAACACAATGAAGCACTTGAACTGCTACAAGCCTAAGACAGAGCCAACTCTAGTTTTCCACAACTAATTCTTAAGGAAATGAGTCACTGATGAATTTTTTTTCATGGAGAGAAAGGTAATGAGAAGTGGGTAATGTGATAATGAAATCAGAGACATTTTCACCTAGCTATAACCTGTTCCCATTGTTTAATTAAAAATATACATTTCACAGGCTCTCTATAAATGATAGAAACACTTAAGGACTCTAATTATCCTGCAGAATTACATCGAATTCCTACAGTTAAAGTGAATTACTGCTTTACTGTGCGCCAAGACAACAATGTCTTCTTTGACAATATACCTTTCCATTCTTTGTTACCTTAGCAGTAAAAGGCCCTGTATATAAATGTACACCCTTGTTTCTAAAGCTCTTACTTAGAACACAGAAGAGCAGGAAATAGAGCATCCATTCATACATAAAAGGCAAAGGAACACACACACACAACAATGATTCTTGACAAACACACAAATAATTAACAGCTGACCACCAACAAGGTACAATTATCTGGAATGGTGTGATGATTATAAGATTTTCTGCTAAATGGTTTTTTTTTCCTTTTACTTATTCTTTCCTTCTTGACCCCTGAGCACAGACACAAAGGCTCAGGGAATGACAGGATTTTGAAATGATTTTTCCCACCTAGTCATCACTCTGTGCCCTGTTGTCACCCCTCGGTGGCCCTCAGGAAACAGCTCGCTGGCAGCTGTGTGAGGTTCCTAAATAATGCATCAAAACCGAGCTCATCATTTGCCTTCGTTACTTTTCTGTGTCACCAACTTGCAATCCTCTCTTCCTGTTCGTTTTGAATTTCCATCGTTAGCCTGGGTTGCAAGGTTAGCAGAGGAAAGAAAGAACCCCATGAAAGAAGGGGAATGTCATGTGGAAAGGATTGTTCAGGATCAAGAGGCAAACAACAACAACAACAAGAAGAAAAGGCTATGAAAGTTGCGGGTGGGAAGGAAAACGGCTCATTATCAATGACACTGATATGTGTGTGTTTCCTGTCTGTGCACAGAGCCCTGGAGATCTGAAAAACAGCCACTGAAGGTGCTCTGTCATAGCTGTGGAGAAATGATGATGATATGAAAGTCACAGAGGAGATGGCACCTGACAGATATGAACAAATGTCCTCTGAAATAACATCTGTGGAGCTACATCCCCTTGGGCCTGGCAGTGAGAATCATTTGCATTCCAGCCTCTGTATTAGTCAGGATCCCCCAATCGTTTTTATTTTGAACTATGCCATAAAGTATTTACTTGACAAAAAGAAATCACTTGACTATCTTTGGAACAAAGGTCTTGATAAATCTTTGAAATCATGCTGTTCCTCTTATATATGGCATTCTCTCAAGAATTGCGATACTGTCAGGAAACTGAGAGTCTAATGAAATGCTCAGAGTAAACATTTTTTCACTATACAGGAAGAATAGTTTTATGATTAATTTACTTAAATGTGTGAATCAAGAAACATCTAGAAGTTAAAGAAAGCAATGAACTTCTAAGTGGAAAAAGATACATTGTCTTTTATTTTCTTTTTTTTTAATGTTTTTGAGCCTCCAGAGTTTATAGTGTTAGAGGAAATAAGACTAGTCAGTTTCAAAGTTTTAAGTTCAGCAAAGAAGTAGCATGTGGATATAGTTTCGTCCCATGTATATGACTTATTTGCACACAATATTTCATGAGTAACCCAGTAAAAATTCTTCATGAATTTGTGTCCATTCTTGGACAAGGTCCATGCTAACCTCTGTGTTGTTAAAATTTTAGTATATGCATTGCCAAAGCAAGCACCACCTTTTCTTAATCTTATATAACAATCTGATCTGACACATTCAAATTCTGAATTGTTTGTCATTTAACAAAGTAGTTTATAAATACAATCCATCCTAGCCAACACCACCCCTTTTATTATTCTCACCCATCCTTCCCAACATACCCCTTTCCTCCCTCTTCTTAATTCTGTAGGATATACATTAAATTCTTGACTAAATTCTCCTCCCTTTCTCCTCTTCATTCATCTACACCTTTTCCCCATTGAAATTTGACTTTTTAATCATTATTTCTTTTAATATACTGAACAGTTTCAAGTAATTGTGTTCCCATTGGGAAATCTGAGGTACAACCAACATATGATTTATTTTCCAAAAGATTTGCTGCAGCATTCATTATTGAGGCTCTGTTTTCCACCAGATGAGGCTGCATAGTATATATTTATAAATATTAAGCCTTACAAGAACACAGGAAAGAGAAAATGGGAGAGGAAAAAATCTGCTAGTTTGACAAAGCTAATGTTGTTCTATATAAATTAGTAGCATAACCCTTGACGTCCCTAGGAGAACACTAGGGGTCTTTGCTAGGCTAAGAAGAGACCTTTCTGCTATCTGTCAGGGTCTCTGCTACTCTGTGTCACCCAGGGCAGAAGTGCACTGCTCCTGGAAGGCTAGAAATACCATCACTTCTTCCACAGCCATCCAAAGAGTTTGGATCTTTCTCCTCTGCACCACTTACCTGAGACTCTAAACAGACAATCCAAAGCCCAGTAACAGACAATCATATCTTGGAGTTAAAATGTTATCAATGGGTATTGCTAGCTATAATAATTGCATATTTTTATGTAATTATGTACCACACAATTTCCCCTTCATGGTGACAGCACCTTGCACATCTTATAAAGGAAATATGTATGCCATTTTATTAGTTTAGTACCAGATCATTTGTAGCTATCAAATCCCAAATCTTCAAAACCTTTAAGGATAAATCCACATATTAAACTTTATTTTTCCTCCCTACATCTAAAGGGTTTGTGGTAACTTTTAGAACTGTGAGGAACGCATGCCATCAGTAAATGATTTTAGGGGTGGTTGCTTATGTTTTATGCCTAGCTTCCAAATGAGTTAGAACTAGCTGAGATGGGCAGATTGGGTTGGCACATGGCTGTAACTGAACTCAGATCCCATCTACCCATTTTGAGCATCATACCAGTCCCAAATTGTCTAGTTGGTGGAAGAATTGAGTGACAACATCTATACACTTAGTTTCCAGTGGACATTTCTTTTATATTTTACCTTTGTTTTAAATAGGATTGAATTATTTTTAGGCTTGAATATGTTATATGTTGCATAAATGGTATTTACTTCGTTCTAATCTTGTTATGGCATTTTTCTGTGAAAATAAAAATCCTCCTGCCTTATTTTATATACAAAATTACTGAAACATCATGTAGCAAGTAGTGACAGAAATCTTCAATGGATTTAAAAATTCTTGAACAAAATAATTAACTAGTACTTGCATCCTAATATTTCCATATTTAAAATATACTAAGTATGATATGCAAATGAAACTAGACAAGCTACAAACCCCTGATTTGATACAACAATCCTCCCAGGAAAGCATCCTTCCTTGTCTCCCCTCATTCTTGATTTTATTTTTCCATGGGTTCTGTTACCTGTGGTTAACTGTGGCTCAGAGATATTCAATGGAAATAGCAATCCATGAGTTTTAAAATATGTGCCAGTCTATAAGCATGATGAAATCTTGCATGTCCATTTCATCCTGTCCAGGACACAAATCATCCCTTTGACCAGCATGTCCATGTTGTATGCACTGCCCACCTATAAATCTCTTAGCAGTCATCTTAGCTTTTGCTTCCACTATGGTACCATGATAATGCCTTGTTCACATAGCCCTCAGTTCACTTAACAATTATCCTAGAGCAAAAAAAGGTCATAATGCTGCTGATTCAGATATTCCAGAGAATCCATAAAGTGCTTCCCTTAAATGAAAAGTTGAAAGCTCTTAAATGAATAAGGAAAGGGAAATTTACTATGCTGATGTTGCTAAAAATCTATAGTAAGATACTATTGTTAATATTTAGCGGCCTAATTTATAAATTAAGCCTCATTATAGATGTCTATGTACAGGCAAATGTAGGAGGGTCCATTACTATCTATGGTTTTAGGCATCTACGGGGGGAGGGGATGAATCTTAGAACATTTCCTAGGGATAAGAGAGATGACTTTTCCTACTCATTGAAAATGCTCTCAATTATCCAATATCTTCAGTAAACATTTAGTATTGACATAAACATATAAACATAGTTACATTTAATGAAGCAAGCCCAAAGAAGACAAGTTTCTCATATGAGAGAAAATATTTCAACCTATTTCAACTTCTCAAAATAAAAACAAAATGGCAGAGTGACACTGGTTTGAGCAGGGGGAACAAAATCCCCATGGAAATACAATGTCACTATGTCACTACAAGACTTTTCACCCCATATTGATTTTCATTTACCCAGGATGATATATTGACTGAGTTTACTATAGTATTAAAATACACATTTTAAACTCAGTCGGAGAAGACTGAAACTTCCGTTTCTCCAGAAGCAGTAATTCATGCCCCATCCACATCCGTGTGGCATTTCTGGGGAGCACACGAGGCCAGGTGGTGTTAGAATGTCCTGATGTGATATAACAGTTATTTTGAAGACAGAATGGCACACAGTGAAACCCAGGGAGCACCCAGAATTCTGATGTGTTGTTTTTCTTTTCGACTGTCATTTTTAGTTCAAGGTAAAGTCTGGTTTCCAATACCAATACTGTCAAATAAAAAATGTAGAAGAAAATGCAGGATTTGCTCCCTGTGCTAGGAGGTAGAAAACCCCTCTACAATAGGTAAATGCTTGTAAATTTAACCATCAACCACTGCGACATCAGAAGGATATTCTCATATCAAAAATGTAAAACAAAAAGATTAATGACTGGTATTGACACCAATTTCACAGGACCTTGATGTTTGGATAGATTTATCATAATCATGATCAACATCATCATCATCTAAGTTAAGTGTGCCCAATAGATCAGTGGCAATGGAAAGACAATGGAATTGTACAGTTCCCCCAGGGAGCAGTCATTCATGTCCTGTCCCCCAGATGGTCACTGGGACCAACCGGTGAAGCACTGGATGGTGTTGTGACCGTCGTGGGCAGGAGAAGGTGCTGAGTTTACTGTGCATTTTGTGGAGGTCACTGAGGAGGCGGGACCACTGGGTTTAGGATTCAGTGCTTTATTGACTTCATGGGGCTATGGGTCAGAGATACTGTCCTCGGTCGTTTTGTGCCTGGTCTCAGAGTGAATAAGACAGCAGCACAGAATGTGAGAGCTCCATTGAAGTGGTGGGCTTGTGGATCGACTGGCAACTTAGGAAGGAGAAGTAAGTGTTGTGGCCAGAAAACTGGGTCAACCCTACTTTTAAAACCACATTACACATCCTTTAATGAATTCGGCAATGAGCAATCAGTTCATTGAAGACCCTGAATTCACCATTTTCTAAAATGGTGGACAAAAAGATATTTTAGCAACCAGCTATATATTCCTTTCCTTACAATAAAATAATAACAAAATGCTGAAACAAGGACACAGGACGACCCATTGGGACAAGGATACCCACAAGACAGTATATTGGAAATGAACTTTACAACTTTGGAGGGGAGGAATGAGGGAAGTGGGGCAGGGAAGGGATAGTGGAAGAACAAGGGAGAGGGTAAGAATGCTTGACAAGAAGGGTCCCTCACTCTTAGAACTGTAACCCCTCTGTACAGAATCTTCACAATAAAATGAATATTTATTTAAAAAAAGAAAAACTCACATCTCACCTGGTAATGTTCCATCTCTCCTCAAAAGTAAACATATGTTTATAAGCAAATCAATGTAATTGTTATTTTCTCCCAGTTTAACTGAATAAATGAGGTAAACATTCATATTTCATCAAAACTTGTGAAACAAATTTTTTAATGTAAGAAAAGAAGGGTCAGCTTTAAAGGATTATGCATTGAAATGAACATTGGTATATTTGGATTTTTTCCCCAAGGTTAAATGCTGGTCTGGGTACTTTATGAACATTGAATCTAGTGTGTTATTATTTCCATTTTACAAATAAAAAACCTGACACTCAGAGGTGTCAATGGGACACTCATTATCCTTCAGTCATCACAAGTCGGAGCCACTATTCAAAACTCAGTGCAAGCGGTTTCAAAGAACCTGCCAAACAGCCCTCAGTTCTACCTAACGATGTTCCTACCTGAATAAACAGCAACCTCATGGGTCTCTACACAGGTATTTTTTTTCCTTTTATGCTCCCCCAGTTTCCGCAAGACATTTCCTTTAAGATCTTTAACCAATTAGGCAGTATTGTACAGTTGACTACTAAAGAAGTGATAGAGATTGCATTATTATTTTCCCTAATAATAACTCAATTGAGTCCAATCTGTATCTTCAACATCCCCTCTGGGATCCCTATATGAGAGGCCCAGGGTATGATCCAGACAAGAAAGAGTCCAGCCTGGAGAGGTTAACTAAGGACAGATAACTAACGGACCCTTCCAGCTCCCCAAGGAGATGAAACCTGGAAGGCACACAACTTGCCCTCAATATCTATGCAGCTAATGAGGACCAGGCCTCTGTGGGCATAGCATTCATGTTCTTTCAACTAATCAGTAATGGTTTCAGAAAAATAAAGCTCTTTCTAACAGTAGCATTGCCAAATTTGTTTCAAATTTGTTTCAAATTCAAGTAAAAGTGGAGAACAAAAGAAGTACAATTTTGGAGTCACATCTACATCCTTTAATTGAATGCTCAGATAAGATGTCCTCTAGCACTCAGAGGATGCTAGAAGAATATGTTCAGCTCACCCAGTTCTTCTGGACTCTCCAAAGTCACAGGCCACAATACACCCTGGAGAGCTGCTACACCAGTCCAAAGAGCAGACAGTGAGCAGCTTCACTCGCAACGCATTGACCTCCCCCGTCCTTCCATGGCCTTCCATGTCCCAAGGAATAAGCCCCAATAAGTGTGAGAAGGGGACAAGAAGGGAGTGGAGAACGTGAAGGGAAAGAAGATTTTACTGATTCCTCAAAACTGATGTGAAACAGTAGGTTAGTGAGTGACATGCTCTGATCACATACTCTGAAACGCTTGTATTGAAAACTTAATCTTCCCAATTTAAAATTGGGAAGTGGGAATTAATGAGAGGTACTGGCAATAGCACATACATTGATGCAATTAACACTAATAGACTCCCCTCTCTTATGAAACTTCACTTGGCTTTTCTGCCTTTTGTATAGGGTGACATGGAAAAAGGTTTTTGCCAACATCATACTCTTTGATCTTGGACTTGAACTACAAGTCAGTACATTTCTATCCCTTAAAAATGACTCTGTCAGCCTGGGAATGTGGCTTAGTGCCCAGCATGCATGAAGCCCTTGGTTTGATTCCTCAGCATCACATAAAACAGAAAAAGCCAGAAATAGTGCTGTGGCTCAAGTGGTAGAGGGCTATCCTTGAGCAAAAAAGAAGCTCAGGGACAGTACCCAGGCCCTGAGGTCAAGCCCCAGAACTGGCAAAAAAAATAAAATGAAAAAAAAATGACCCTGCCTTCACGACTCTGTGTCAGCACCATGAAGTGGACTAAGCAAATAAATGCCTGTGTGATGGAGGAATTCTAGAATCAGTGAGTCAATTATGTATTAGTGGTCATTCATCTAATGATGCCATCATTAAACATTTATCCAATAGATTACAAGTCAGGATACTGTAAAGCCACCAGTACAACCATGCTCATTGCTGCACTATTCACCATAGCCAAGTTAGAGAAACAGGCCATGTGGCCCTGAATGGATGAATGGATCGTGAAAATAGAATTTTAGTCATCCATTGAAAAAAAATATATTTACTTCATTTGCAGAAGAATGGATAGACATGGAGAAATTTTGTTAAGTGAAGTAAATCAGAGAGACAAAGATCATGTTTTCTCTCATCTGTGGCAATAAGATCTAATTAATTAATATGTATATAATTATATATAGGGAAATATACACATATACACATACAGATTAACTAAAGAATGGTATGTGCAGGGGAAATCCAATGGTGTGACTCCTTTGAATAGCTAAATTACAATCCAACAAAAAGTCCCACAAAGTTGGAACTTTAATTGTCAGGCAAAAGTGAGGTTAAAGGTGGGGGGGTGGATAATAGATGAATGGACAGGGGAAGGGTAGGCAAATACAGTCATAATGTTCAATGTACATGTATGATAACAGAACTAGAAAATTGAGGGGATGAGTGGGGTTGGGAGATAGGGGAAGAATGATGAACAGGATTACACTGATCAGTGAACTCCTATATTGACATGTGGAACTGAAACCTTTGTAAAACTACTTCAAAAATAAGCATATGTATGTGTGTACATATATAGGATCATATACAAATTGTAAATGCCATTTTCCTCATAAACTTACCCACTACCCAGAATTAGATACCTTACAATGTACCTATCCATCAGTATTTTAGGCAAAATAACTTAAAGTATTTACTATACATGAAGTATCATTGTATAAGAGAAAATGATTGACAGTGTCAGTGTATGTGCAAAGAACTGAGAAAATAATTAAAAACAAATAATACAGGAGGATAATTAGTAAGATATATTGTTGTCTGTGAGTGTCCTATTTTAAAGATTGGGGCCAACGCTGTGGTTGCTGAACATCTCACTTAGTAAGTAATTATAAAAACGACTGTGTCTACTTGTCATAAAACATCTGGTCAGCCTAGTAAAAGGGAGAAATTAAATCTCGTTAAAATATAATATGGACATGGAAATCAAGTGAGATATTGGCAACAAACTATAAATTTGAATAGTAATTAGTTTTTTTCGGAAAGCTTTAGTGTTAGAGTCATGCATGAGAAATGGTCTGATGTTTATTTAATAAGATTACTGGACACTAAAATTACACCTTTGGAAACAGGAGGTTGTTTTTTGCTTAAGTTTCTCTTCCCCACACAAATTATTTTATTTCTCTTTTTCTCTTCTTTTTGTCTTGGACTAGCCTGTGTATGTTTTCTAATTTTATCCTCATCTCTAACACAAGTTTGAGTCATGTTGATAACTATCTGACTCCCTGATTCTCACAACTCATCATCTACATCTATGTGGGAGGAGGAATGGTGAACATGTAGTTGTATTGGCTCAGGGTTAAGGATGCCAGAGCAGTGACGAGCAGAAGATGCACCCTGTGTCCAGCCTTATCCCAAGCTCTTTCTCAAGAAAGGCTTTTGCTGAAACCTGACTTTGCTTCCACTACATACAAGCTACTAGTCAGAAAGCCCTGAGGGAAGTAAGAACCTGGAACTCCACCCAGGGCTTTGCAGGGACCAAATCCCCCTGATGCTGGAAATCAGTAAACTTGGTCTCTGAAAGGCACATTGAACAAGAAGCAGAAGCTTCTCTCTGCCCATCAGTTACTCAGATGGGACCTTGAACCAGGGCTAGTGCAACTCACAGAGGATGCTAAATGCATTTCTTTAAACAGGGCAAAGCAATTCTTAGTCATGCTTGGAAATCTAAGATGGAAGGCATCTTTACATGAATCTATAAGATACCTGAGGGTAAAATGGGGCACTTAGTTTCTTATGAATACATAGTTTTTAATGCTGGAAACCAAGCCTTCCAGAAAGACAACAAACTATGAACATATCTTTATACCCAAAGCAGATGGAAAGTTTAGCCCACAATATAAAAGAACTGCTTTATGTGTGTGTCTCCTGACCCCTCCCCCAGAGAGATGCTAATAAATGCAGTTGTGGAGAATATTCTACTCTACTTCTAAAAGGCTTCTTCAGTGTTGTCTGCCTCAGGGGAAATTGTGCCAAGCTATATAAAATTTTGAAATATTGTCCTTCTCATTTGCTACTTCACTTCAACTTTCATTGAAACATTCATCCATCCTCGAAAGACAAGAAAGTGTTCTGGGGCTGCTTCTGTTGTTGGAAGTCGCTCTAAGGTAAATCAGTGCCCTGGAAACTCTATGTGATGGAAAAACTTCTGACAAAACTTCTCTGCTGGCCTTGTATTGCAATACATATGGACTTTAAGTGCAGCAGACTTGTAAGAATGCAAAGGTTAATGGATAAATGATAACATAGCGTGAATCATTTGTAGAAACGGATTGGAAGTCCACAGAGCAAAGCTCCAGACTCACTACCAATGATTTTGTTCATTTGATGAACAAAAGGAACTCATGCAAAAGCAAGTTCCCCCAAATATGTCCTAAATAGAAAGGAGACTAAAAATTATATCAAAGTCTGACCACTCCGCATAGAGAAGGACCTCAGGTGGAGAGACATAGGAGGCAAACACTAATTGTCTCCATTATATCTATTGGCAAAATTAACATAGAGAACCCACAAACAGGGCCAGGACTGAAATTCTGGTCAGAAGCCTTAGATACCATAATTAACAAATAGCAAATTGGAATAACCCCTGAAATTTTCCATGTATCACCTATCTTCTCCTGTCCATAGTATTATCTAATGGACCCTTTCCCTGGGGTTGATCTACTTCCTTACTGGCTTTTACTACAGTCTTGTGTTACATAATGAATTTTTATCTATGGTGGACCACAGATATGACAGTGCTCCTATAAGTTCCTAATGGAACTGAGAACTGTCTCTCCTCTGATGACACTGTAGCCATCAGAACACTGTAGCACAATGTATTCTCCCACAGCTATGCTGATGTTGGTGGAAACCGAGCAATTGTACCAATAGTCACATAAAAGCATAGCTCATACACACATATATATAACACATCATGTTTGTTACCAGTTGAAGAATACTATATTGTACCTTATCATTACTCTAGTGTACTCCTAGTTAGTAAGAAAAAAACAGTTTACATAACAATAAGATGCCGACTTAGGCTGGTACCAGCTTCATACACCTTAGATTTTTTGCCTTTCTTGGTGGAATTCTTTCTCCTTATGATAAATTTAATCTTATGTTCTTGGGGTCACCGTGGTCCCTAAACATACAAAATCCTCTGCTAATATGAAGAAGAGGCCGCATTGAGAGTGAGTGCCCTGGTAACAAAGGAGACGTGACTGCTCACCAGCCAGTCACGTCAGCACACCATTCCCAGGACCACACATCTGACAGGGGATGAGAAGCAAGATGAGAAGTAAGGAAAAAACAAAGAGATGGGCGGGAGCTGTGGCAGCCTCTGCTCCACTGAAGGCAACAAGACTACTGAGATCTGAGGATCATGATTCGAAGCCAGCCTGAGCAAGAAAATCTATGAGACTCTTATTTCCCCAAAAAGCCAAAGTGGAGCTATGGCTCAAGTGGTAGAGAGCTAGCCTTGAGCATAAAGGGACAGTGCCCAGGCTCTGAGTTGCAGCCCCAGATCTGGCACCAAAAGGAAAAGAAAACTCTAGGACCTCTAGCACACATGGTGAACTTTCTAATTACCCAGGCTGAGTACAGACACGCAAATGTTGTTTAGGGTCTAGACTGCCGTGTCCACAGGACCCAGCAACGTCAGGAATCTCACATGGTATTTTTATTGTGTTTCTTTGTGTGTTTTTGTTTTATATGGTAGTAGCATCAACTCAAGGCCTTGAATATGCTACATCAGCACTCTAGCATTTCCGTACATACCCAACTCACTCTGAAGGTTCTAAGTATCTTCTGTATGGTCTATACATGACGATTTCCCAAACACACATAAACACATACCTATATACACTATTCTAGATGCATTTTCCAAGCTCCAGACTTGAAACAGTCAGATGATTTTCCTTAGATGTAGCTCAAGATAAAACCAATAATTCCTCCTTAAAATTTTCTCATTCTTCTGAGCACCTCTAGTTAAAATAAAAAACTAAAATCTTATCTGTTCAATTCTGGACCCATTAACTATAAGCCATCCCTGTACCAACCTCTCTCCCAGGCAACGGTCACTTCCAGGCAGCACCTAGAGCTGCCCAGCTCGCGATGCACTGATTCCACCCATGTTCCCCTGAATAGCGTCTATGTCATGTACCGAAATGATTGCTGAAATCTTCCAATTTTTCTTGCTGCCAATCCCTTCTCTATTCACTGTGGCAAATTCTTCAATGGATTCCTGCTGCTACTAAGATAAAATTCAGCATAAGGTGTTGTGTTTACTAATGACCTCTGCCTGTGTTGTCGAACTCCAAGTTGATTCCTAAATGCTCTAATTTATATTTCGTTCCAAAGTTCTGTGAAATTCTTTGACTTATTCCATCTCCCTTAGCTGTTCATGTTCTTGGCCAACCATCTTTCAGCTGCCAAGACCCTTTTCTTTCCAAAACCTTCTTCCAGCTTTAAGTATTCATCCAAATCTTTAAGTGCCAGTTTCTGGGGGAGAAATTATCTAGACCACTGATTAACATAACCTTTCCATTCAGTTCCTGAATACCATCTGCACAGCCTTTCATTATAATACCTCGTTTATATGTTATATAAGGTTTATATAGTTTAAACTATCTAAACTATCAACAGATCGTTTATACGTTATAATGGAAGGCTTTTTGTTTATTAGACATACTTCTGGCCTATATTCTTCAGCGTAGTATAATCTCTCAGAGAAAAGGAGCATCCCTTTCTGCAATATCTTCAGTATGAGAATCTTTCCATGATGGTATACTTGAGACACATCCTATTTCCTAACACAGAGTAGGCCCACATAAAAAGTGACACTAATTAATAAATACAGTGTCTCCCACCTCCTAAGGCTTTCTTGTTCTTTCTTCTCTACCTAAAGCACAGACGCAAGCAATGTGATCAAGGAACTGTCCTGAAGGACTTTGTAAGTACAAATCACAGGAAGGCTGAACTGAGACAGGAACTGCTGGCCCCAGGCTGCTACAACATCACCTCCCACTTCTGTCCTCAGAAGGGATGTCTAGTGTTTATTTGCTCTGCCAGTGTCTTTGTTTTCTTTTATTGACTGGTGCAATATTTAACTAGCCAACATTAATCACCTTGAAAGTCCTTGGAAAGAGGACTGCTGAGCTCATATACAAACACGTTTTATTTGTTTCTAGATGATCATACTAAACACAGCCTATTTTAAGAAAAGTCAACAATGAGTAATGTGAAAAATCAAAGTGAGGGAACCGAGATGTAAACAGCAAGGATGGGATTTAGGAGGAAATTAAGGTGAGATGCATTAGTCCAGTACAAGTTTTCTCTTTCTTCCTCCTGAGTGAATTCAATGGCAACTTGATAAGAAACATTTGCACCACTCTTAAGTACCTGGCTGAGGAAATCAGTGCTATTTATCCCACTTTTCTAACCACTGTCTGAGCATTTTCCCAAACAAGGATGCACTAATGGACTTAAATAGATACCTGAAAGCTAGCTTTATGATTTCTGGCCCTCCTTTATTCCCCCTTTTACAATAAATTCTCCTTTCCTACACTAAAATAGTTCAATGAACTGAGTAGTTATTGATTGTTCATTTCCTCCTGATTTATCTGTGGTTTCTCATTTCCTGTATAGTATATCATCTGTCCCTGTGAATGTCTAGTTCTTTGATATCTTCCATTTCCTCCCCTCCAGCCGTTTTTGACCTCATGATCTTACAAAATAATTGATGATGCTGAACAGAATCGATGGCTCCTTATTGATTGTAATTCCTACAACACAAGGAAGCTCCCTTCTATTCCACCTTGCCTCCCTCCCTACCCAGGGTCCCATATTGTGTTCTGTTCTGCCCGTCTCTGACCAACCTGTAAATACCTAGACATTACAATTATAATGCAATGTAAAAGAGACCTCAGTGTGGTTAGTAAAACCATTGTGAATGGCGATCAAACAACCTTGAGTCTAAGACTACATACCAGTTCATGCAAGTAATTATATGAGACAGTTAAGATCAGTCATTTTGCTTTTTTTACTTTTCTTTACAAAACACAAAAATAAACATCAACCACTGAAGATCTGACTCACTGAAGGGCAAAATCTTCTCTTCATTGCTAGAATAGCCTAATATTTGATTTCAGTAATTGCCATAAAATTATTCCAGGAACCTCTGATTCAGACTTCCACAAGTCTCAAACTATGTTTACAAGGTTGCCTTTCTTAGATTATCACTTCAATGTGTCGGTCTCCATTGACTAGAGATCGAACTATTATCCAGGTATTGCAGACCTTTCATAATCTAGATCAATCTTATTACCCATTCTTGCTGTGACTCATTCTACTTTGCTCAAGGTGATTCATTCCTTGTCCTCTATCCCCCTTAAGAATGTCTCCTGGCGTTTCTCTCACATTGTTATATAGCTTATGTCCACTCCTACCTCTACTTCCATCAATTGAGGTCCTTCTAAATTATCTAAGACCCAATTAAAATCCACATTTCTAAAATGTGCACTTTAGAATATTCAGCATGAAATAAGGCTCTAAACTGAGAGAGTTTAATAAAAAATTAATTAATACCAAACCAATACTATGTTAAATAAATTATCAGCCATAACAATGTATAGTGGCTTAAACACAAAAGATTTTTTTTAATTCAGAAAATGGTAGTGAGATGGTGCACAGGCCATCAAGGTCAGCCGACCATTCAGGGAGCTGGAAGATCAAGGGTCTGCCATCTCTGGCCTGTAGTCTTCACAATGACTTTGAACTGGACTGGGGGCAGGGAGGGGGGGAGAGTAGGGAGGGGATTCTCCATTCCTATCTGCCAGAAGTGAATAGAAGGTGGAAAGGAGGCAAGGAAGCACTCTAATGTGATAATGTGAAGTTTAGCTAGAATTTGAGAGTATGGCACTTCCTACACCCACAATTGAATAGGGAAATATTCATATGCCATTCCTAACTTCAAGTGAAACTAATGTTCCTTTACCATGTGGCCAGAAAGAAAGGGACATGGGGTTTTTTTTTGCCAGTCCTGGGGCTTGAACTCAGGGCCTGGGCACTGTCCCTGAACTTCTTTATGCTCAAGGCTAGCCCTCTACCACTTAAGCCACAGAGCCACTTGTGACTTTTTCTGTGTATGTGGTACTGAGGAATGGAAACCAGGGCTCCATGCATGCTAGGCAAGCATTCTATCATTACGCCACCCTTACAGCCAAACATGGATATTTTTTAAGGAGAGAAGTGTATCTGCCACAGGAAGATTACAAAGGGATGAACCACATTGTTGCATCAATTCTCCTTTAATTGCCACTTGGATCATTTCTTACTATTTCACATTTTACACATGTATTCCTTATCCAAATAGTTCTTTTTAAATATCAGTGATGGTGAGCAAGATTTTTTTTTCTCCCAGAGTCTGGCTTGCGTTCAGTTCCTTACGAAACGCGTTAACAGGGATTACTAAAGAAAGATATTTTGAGTTATGGCAAATGAGAACCATATGTCTTCGGTGCTAGAAGAGAAGGCCCAGCATTGGGATGATGCTGTAGAAATTGAGGGAAGGGAGCTGTGTTCTCAGCTGAACATGAAGCTCCTCCACTGCTACCGGGAGGTGAGAGAGAAGGGAAGACATAGGCAGAGCCACACCATCACTTTCTGAAGCAGCTGAGCTATCTCATCTACAGAGAACATGAACCTTATTTCTCTTAAGAAGCATCCAGCTCTAAGGCAAATGGCATCCTTCAAGAGTGGCTCACGTCAGCAGCTTAATAGCTGTGTGGATTGTTGGGGCATGGATTAGTCCGGGCAAGTGGTGATCCTCCACTTCCCCTGAGGCAGTGCTGTTTCCCGTACGGGAAGTGACTGGGACTACTACTGGGTTTGTTTTGTGGCAGTTGTAGGTGGTTGTGGTAACAGTGGTGGTACTGGGGTTTGAACTAAGGACTACACGTGTGGTGGGCAGGTGCTCTACCACTGTGCCGTGCCTCCGGGCACTTTTGCACTGCCTGCTTTGAGGTCAGTTCTCTTTTTTCTTTTCTTTCTCTTTTGTCTGGCAATACACTTGAACCTAAATCCTCCTATTTTAGCTTTCCAGCCATAGCTTGGATGTCAGCTGTGTGCCTCCATAACCCAGAGTCTTCAGTAAAGAAGAATGAGCTTTTCTGTCTGGGTTGGCCTGGAATCAGGATTCTCTGGAAGCCAGTCTGCTGAGCAGCTATGATCACAGACAGGAGTTGCTGTACTCAGCTGTCACCAGAACATGACTGCAGCATCTCCACTGATGCTCCCTGGATCATTCAGTATCCTTTTTAGGTATCCCTTTAGTCTGTCCATATAACCTGTATCTAGAAACACCATGACCCCCTCACCCTATTAGAGTAGAGCTATTGCTTGGCTTTTGCTCACTGCTACCATTACGTCCACGTGGCGCCATCTCCCCGGTCCTCCTCATCCTCATGGCTGTCTCCCAACACAACCCCTGCTGCTGCGGTCTGTGCACTCACAGTGGACAGCAACCTCTCAGCTTCTGAGCCATGCTGCTGCGTCCCTCACACTGCCTTCTTGACTTACTAGGTTAACAGAGTCTTTTATTATCAATCCAGTAAGTGGAATTTGTCAATTAAGTTTGAAAGTTTCATAATTACCTCCCACTCACTGCCACACAACATTTTTTTTTTACAATCTGGAAATACCAAGCGCCACAGCCCAGTGATCTGGAGATCTACTCAGATCTATTCCCAGTGGAGGGAACCAAGAAATTCTGCACAGCATGGAGGTGATCAAAGTTCAGGGAACAGGAGTGAAGCGAGATATTTAATGCGACCCTGAAGTGCAGCAGGCTCATGATCTGCTGCTCTCATTCCTCCTTTGTGACTGATTTTATAAAAGAATTATTTAGAAATCGATACCCATTGATACTAGAAAGCTCAGTTCTCTGGGAATATTGCTGGTTAACCCTAACTTATAGAGAATAACCTTCTAGCTTCTCAACACTCTTAATAACCTACCATCTGAGCTATTATTCCTTATGTCTTTAATTAAAAGTCTATCTTTTGGACCATTGCTATGAAATTAGCCAACTTATGATCTCTCTTATCGCAGGTTATAAATCCATATGATATATCCACCTCTTCCAGTGCTCTGTTCCATTTTATGACATAATTATGTAACTAGGCCCCATTATAGTATGAAGGTTTTAAGCTACCGTCCCATTTGGAAAGGCTACAGACATGTCTGTCCAGCTGCTCAGCCATGAGTGCGAGGCTTCTCAGCTTTAGTGTGGGCAAGGGAGTAATCTCTGCCTACCACAAAACCTCATGGTACTTAGGGCTTCAAAGTACTCATGAAAACATCTTCACATTCTAACACCTTAATACTCAACTATCAGGTCTGTTTTTCCATAAGAGACATGGAAAATTGCTCATTCCATCTCTTTAACATTTTGATTGCCCATCAGATTTTAATCCACTTTGCTGTAGGGCTTCAGGATAGTTTCTAATCTTTCTTCAAAGGCTTCTAGAGAAATGAACATGTATCAGCCAACTCCAAAATCCATATAATTACAATTGTCCTCAGATTGTGTGCAAATGTAAGTGTTATATGTAAGTTATTCTTCAAACTTTGCTTGTGTATAGTCTGCCAAAGGGGAAGAGTCAATGAGCATGAAGCTACAATGTTCAGGGAGTAATAAACACCTGCAGTATTCTGGGTGCGTGAGGGGTAACCACAGACCACTTACCAGCTATGGGGTTTTATTTTCTTAATTATAACTCAGTGTTGGGACATGCATTTTGAGTATAACTTTGAGGTCTGTTGAGTCTAACTTCTTTGGCATGTACTCTTCGTGAAGTTGGCCAACAGACACCCCTGAGATGAGTGCTGTTATGTAGGTATACAGTTTAAGGTCTGGTCCAACATGCATAGCAACGTAGAAGATAAACTGTGCCCAAGAAAAGGAAACACTCACAAACAGGTCACCTAAGGAGCTCTTGGATCTCAAGCTTCTAGAGCTTTCTGAAGGACCAGGTAGCAAGTCCTTAGGATTTTCCCACTTAAAAAATGAGAGGCTCCAGTAAACACCTCTCAGTTGAAAATTGATGGTTACAGCATAAAATTCCCAATACTTGCTGACTTACATAAGCTGGAAAATACATGGTAGAGCCCAAGGACAGTACCAGGAAGGAGAGCTGAGACTTGAGAACTCCTCGCATGTGGGCGTGGCTGGGGCTGGGCATGGCTTCGTGCAGGCAGCACAAGCCACTCATCACAGCCCTCCTTCCCTTAAACAACCCGATGACGCCTATTGCCAACTCCAACTCATTTTTTCATGATTTAAAGCCCTCAGCCTACTGTGACCAATTTTTTTCTGCTTTGTTACAAGCTGGTCTTCTTTCTATTTCTCAGAAATAGTCTCTCCTACCATGGCCTTTCCATGTACCATTCTTAGCAAAAGCACCTTGCCCTTACCTTGAGCTTGATACCATTGCTTTCCTTCAGATCTCTTGAATGCGGTCTCTTTACATTGTTCCTCTGAAATGTCAGGTCAGTGAGCTCCCCTGACACAGCTCCCACTGACACAGCGTCCATCCTGCAGCCTGCAGCTCCACTGACATGACATCCATCCTGCAGCCTGCAGCTCCACTGACACGGCGTCCATCCTGCAGCCTGCAGCTCCACTGACACGGCGTCCATCCTGCAGCCTGCAGCTCCACTGACACGGCGTCCATCCTGCAGCCTGCAGCTCCACTGACACGGCGTCCATCCTGCAGCCTGCAGCTCCACTGACACGGCGTCCATCCTGCAGCCTGCAGCTCCACTGACACGGCGTCCATCCTGCAGCCTGCCTTCCTCAGCTGGCCATCCCAATTGCTTCACCACAGGAAGCTCTCCAGCTCTCCAAGAAGAGCTGCATGGGGCTTACATCTTTAGTGTTTAGCTAACCTGGGCACATAAGACATTCTTAATATGTACTGGCGGAGTTCAAAACGAGAGAGTAGGAAAGTAAAAAGATAGGCAAAGAGAGGAAGGAAATAAGGAGAGGGGGAAGAAAGGTGAAAGAGAGGGAACTACTGAAGGAGAGAGGAAAAGAAAGGAAGGAAAAAAGGAGGGAAAGGAAGAAGAAAGAGACAGAGGGAGTAGAAGGAAATGGAAAGAAGGAACTGAAGGGAGAGAAGAAAGGAGAGAGCATGGGTAGGATAAAGGAATGGAGGGAAGGACGGAGTGGGAGGAGAGAAGATAGAGAGGGAGAGGGTGGGAAAGAAGGTAAAAGGAAGAAAAAAATGGATGGAGGGATGGAGAAAGGGAAGGAGGAGGGAGAGGAAAGAGAGAGGAAGGAGAAAAGGAAGGAAGGAGGAAAGGAAGGAAGGAAGGAAAGAAGGAAGGAAGGAAGGAAAGAAGGAAGGAAGGAAGGAAGGAAGGAAAGAAGGAGGGAAGGCAGGACTTGAAGTGTAACATTTGACAGAGCTCCAACACTGAGCTAGTTGTTAGAGATTAATTTCAAAATCAGAGGTGAGATTTAAGAAGTAAGATCAATAGAGGCTAAACACTGACACAGAAGACGTCCAGTCCTAGAGAATCTGCAAGGTCTTTTGGGGAAGGAAGCATTGAGACACCACAAGCAAGAACATTTCATCTTTCCAGGTTCTGTGGCATGAATCCTCTGTATGATCATTGAGGGCTTGTCCAAAAGAGTCAAAGCTTGGTGAGAAAACACATAAGGCTTCCATCCCTCAAAGATTTACATGGGCGAAATGGGTTGGATATGAAAAAAATAAGCAGTACTGATATGTAAGTGCTATGCGATAAGTATTTACAATGGGCATTTAAGCACAACTGTGGTATCTTTTGTTATTTCATATATTCAAAGTAAAATTTCAATAAATATGTCAAAGAATTAACAGTAGTTTACAATGTATATGGTATCTGAATTTTGCAATAGCATTGAGACTCTGTACATTAAAAGTGTAATGCAATTTTAATAAGTAAGATAAGCAGAACACACTATTAATTATTTTTAAAACAGTAGAGAATGTGGTACAATTAATATCCTAATTAGACTTCTTGCTTCTAACGCCATATAGCTCATCAACTATTCTTGTTGCAGGACACTTTAGCTATTTGCTTACCTTCTGCTATACTTTCCTGCTAACAGAAAAATCCTATGTCTTCAGTACTTATGAAGTAAAAAATATGGTTATTTAAAATAAACAATGCTTACAAAACTACTAAACTATTTTTAAAAGGTTTTAGCTTATTTACCAGTATATAGAAAGTACAGAGTATATAGAAAATAACTCAGCAAAATAAAGGTGCAGCAGGATTAACTTTGCACCTGTCCTCAGGGGAGTTCTAGTTAACTCTCTCCTGAGAATTATGGAGGTTGACAGTACCATTGCTTTCGTCTTGCTGACGGCATCTTAGGTTGGCGTCCACAGGTGCGCTTCTATTATAGAAAGCCAACATGACAATTATTGACCATTCTCATGGATTTTGCTGGTGTTACATATATGCCTGCAGTTCTGTTGTTTATATTTCTGTCTTACTTGTTACACCAAATCAAGGAGCTTTGACACCCAGGAGGTACACAAAATAATGCATGTTCTGGCAACACAGAAATCAGCATCTCAATCCTGGACCACACACAAACTCGCCTAATTTTCTTTCTGAACTCTGTGAACTTCAATTGTCCCTCTTGGTGGAGGGGAGGGGTTTGAGCAGTGGAGAAGAACTTGGGGAAAACATGTTTCCTTGCATATAATGACCACAGCCTTGGCATCCAGTCGTGTTCTCTATGCTTTCCTGTGGAGAAGGGGAACCAGCAGTGTATCTGCTGCTAACATCTACCCAGGAGAGTCTTTGGGCAAGAAACACTGATTCTCAAGAAAAGAAACATACTTTGGAAAACCAAACTTACCTCTATTTACATAGAGAAAGAAAACATAACTGATATGGGAAGAATTTGAAACCAAAGAGAATGGTTGTTGAGTCTTTCCCAGGAAGAAATATATCTACAAAGATAATCAAGCCCCAAAATATAGAATGCATGTAGTAGCATCTTCCAGGATAGAACCTTAGCCATTTCCATTCTCTATTTCTATCTGCCCAACTTTCTATGTGTAAGTTCATTGAGATTTCTACAACAAAGTACCCTAAATTGGGTAGTTTACTTTTATTTAAAAGTCACTTATTTCTCACAGTTCTTGGGCTGGGAAGTTCAAGCTCAAAGTGCTGACAAAGTCAGTGTTAGTGAAAGCCAGGTTATCACAGAAGAGGTCTCCTTACTGTCTCTGCAAGGTGAAGCAGACATGTCAGATCTGTGCTTCTTTCACTAGGAAATGAGTCTCCTTCATTAGGATTTTATTCTCATGATCTCGCTGAAATCATCACAGGAATGGTAGCTGTCTATCTATTAGTTAGGGGAGAGGAGACACACAAATACCCAACCCACAGCAGTATGATTCAGAACACACAGAAGAGCAAGAGCAAAACATGAGTCACCGCTGAGATTCTGCCCATAAGAGATAAGCCACACCTGTCCCTCGGTCAGAGCGCATCACACTGTGCAGTGTGCGGTCTGCAGCTGTGTTCAATTTGGAGACAGGAAACAGTGTCTAATGCCACTCTCCCACTGCCCAGTTCTGGGCCTCTAAAAATGAGGTTAACAGTAGGTCCACCAGTGAATAAACCACAGCTGTGACTTCATTTCGAAAAAGTTTCTTGGTAAATGTATGTTTGTTAGTGACCTCATAATGAGAGCATCCTGGACTGAGGGCTGAGTCCAGGATCAGTGACACAAGTCCTGGTAACAGACATGGGCGAAAGCACAGAGGGGCTGCGGGGAGAAAGGGCGGGTGAAGACAGAGGGTCAGGCGAGCGGGCCCAGTTGCTGTGGAAAGTTCCAAGTGGCCGTCAGCAAGATTGGGAGACGGGTGACATCTTGATGTTGCATTTTGTCCTCCAGAAATCTGAGAGCATGGACTTCGATGACTGCAAGTCAGAGTTGATGTCGGTGAATGATAATGTGTTATGGCAGCCCTACAATCCAATCCACTGGGACTGAGCTTCTCATACACACACTAAAAGTACTCATGCACTTGATGCCTGTGGATCATTCAGCTCTGTCCAGTGACTACAGTAAGCTGATGTACAGGTAGATTGCAAGGACAATCGCCACAGCGAGATTATACCACCTCACAATGGAGAACCTACACAGACAGAATGGTAGGAGGCCAGGTTTTGATTATGTATTGTGTACAGTAAGGCATCTAGGCTTCTATTTTTAGTGTCATCATGAGCTATCTGATTATCTAAACTAGACAACTGGAAAGAGTGTATTTGACTTCACTAGAAGTTGAAAACAGGAAATTGTATTCTGTCTCAGAGCTAGTTTAATTAGATCTTACCTAAGTCAACCTGACTTTGCATCATTTACTAACTTTCTTTAGGCTGAACAACCCTCTGTTATCCAACACAAAGCATTGTATCCTAAGCTCTGGCTTTGTCTTGGTCATGAAACTAATTGTGTCATCAATTATAATCACGCTGCTTGAATATGGTGATTTTTAAGAAGTCTGGGCAACAATTCAGTCCTTCAGAAGAAAATGAGACAAATCTAGGGAGTGTATTAATAATTTATGACTTTGAACCACCTGCTGATTAAACCATTAAGCCAGTTTAGCAAATAGATTAAAACACATATACTGAAGTTGGTCATTTTTCTTTAATTTTGGAATTGTTAAAACTTTTTTTCAGGTAAATATTAATGCTGAATTGAAATGTCTTTTAAAATAATATATTAGTCATGATTAAATTTAACTTAAACTGAGAATTTTACATTTACATGTAACTTCCAAAAAACATCTATCCGCTAATCCAAATATTTTAATGCAATCTTACAAATAACACAATAATAATGTTACAAAACTTTCTCAGGATTGAAAACTATCATATCAGTGCGCATTTTAAAGTTATTTTCATCACAATAGCCATCCATAATCTCATCTGCACACATTTATTAATTTATTCAATAAAGATATATTCAATTAATAACATTCAAGGCATACTACTGAGCAATAAGAAAACAACATTAAACAAGATACACGTCTACAGTATCCCTAGGGAGCTTAAATTCACAAACCTGCTGGAGTTAGAAGAGTTTTCTCAGCAGTAGTTCTAATTTGCTGAAATCTCTAATCTACTGATTTGCCAAGAAAATATGGGAGTATATTTCACATTTAGTAAATTGGATGCTGTTATTAAAGATGGTAAATCATTGTTTTAAAGTTTGGTAACAACTGTGCGAAAAAAATTACTTGATGATGATCTTTTGCAAAGTCAGTGCGTTCTGTCAATTTGATTATTGGGGTTACTTGAAGCCTACATCATTCCATGAGTTGACTTTGGGGACACTGAGCATTACTGAATTTACCTAGAGTATCTCTTCTCACCCTTACTTGTGCCCAACCCCTAGACCAGCTGGTTGGTATATTTCATTGAATTTCACCAGAAAATTACGCAGCTACTATTTCAGGAGAGACATAGGTGTTCTAGTGAGCTGAGTCCAAGATAGCTAGCAAATGTGCGACTTGCACATGCTCTTGGATCTTCCCCTCAAAATCCAGTTCCTGTCACAAGAGTTTCTGGATGCCTTTCACCCTCACTCACTGGGATCCGCTGGGTGTTTTCAAAGTTGTGGTTCAGTTGGTATGATGTGGATGAACCATGTTGATCATTACTGAGAGGATAACAGGAAGTAAACCTCCCTCTGAGAAGACACCCCACCCCACCCAGATGGCTGGGAATCTCAGAGCTGAAAGCCACACTCCACCCTGGGGCAAAGGGTCCCCAGGATTCACAGCAAAACCTACAGTGGGAAGAGGGTATTAGGTGCCCTTCAACCTTGTCACTCCAGCAAATCAGGTGGGAAGTTCCCACGCTGACTTCTATTTAGATGGCAGGGATGAGGCTGGTTTCCAACAACATACAATTTTCATTTCCAGCCAGTATTTAATGCACACCAAGTTTAATTGCTAAACTTTAACAGAATGCAGTTGCTTCCTTCAACTGTCAAATCTAATGGGGAAAAAATAAAAAATAAAACTGTACCATCACCCTAAGCAGGTTTGAAACATTGGTGACTTCATTTCTTCAAATATACGGCAGGAATTAGGGCAGTGAGGACAAAATGAGACAACACAGATTACGTGCTTAGAAAACCCATCTCAGCATGAGGAAAATGAGAGCCGTCCAGATGTTTCAGGAGGTTTTGGATTCCTGGACACGTGTCGGTGGAGAGAAGCATGCTCAGAGTTCACCAGGAAGGAGGTCACGTAGACTGATGGACTTACTGAGGAAGCACTCCGAATTTCATCTTCTACCCTTCAAAGAGATGAGTGAGGGTTGAAGCAGGAAAAAGCCGGATACATACTTCCTAGAAAGATCACTCTACTTGTGGACAGATGGTTAGGACTAGATCTCAGAGCAGGCACACAGAGATCTGGGTGAAGAGACAGAGCTGCAGCATTCTCTCTGTGAGCAGAAATTCTTCTTCATGCCTGGTTCAGCCCTCAGCATCTCACATCTACTGTCTCAGAAACTCACAGCCCAGCCTTCGGCCCTCAGTGGAAGGGTCATCAGCAATGCATGAAGTTTTACCTCTTAGATACCTCAAACATGAGAGAATGCTACTGAAACTCTGCCATGCTGGATATGGTGCTCAGAGTTGAGAGGGACACAGGCAACCAGGCAGAGGCAAAGAAACATTTTTGGAGTATGTGCCATAGCAGTGCCTGAGAGTTCTTGTCACATTCATATCGAAGTACACCAAAAGATGCACGATCGGCTGCTATCCAAAACCCACAGCTACGCAGAGTGTGCGGAGTATGAAAGCGTAGTCAGCGGATGAACTAACTTAAGGCACTCAAGCACTTATTCTGATGATCCTTTTCTAAAGTTCATTCTGCTAAGAGGAATATTAGTGTGGTACATTTTATTCCCTTTTTTAGATTATAGGGTAGAGATTATAGGAATCTGAACACAAAGGCAAGAAGATTCAGCTTGAGATATCATAATGGTTCAATACCAAATAAGAAAGGGCACTACTAAGGCTACTCTCATGGATAAAATTCCATTATAACTCTACTGTAGGAAAAGAAGATGCCTATAAGGGAAAGGAAATCAAGAATAACTCCCAAGCTGGGTACCAATGGCTGCTCACACCTGTAATCCTAGCTACTCAGACAACTGGGATCTGAGGATCACAGTATAAAGCCAGCCTGGTCTGACAAACCTGAGAGACTCTGATCTCCAATTAACAACTAAAAAGCCAGAAGTGGAGCTGTGGCTCAAGTGGTAGAGCACTGGTCTTGAGAAAACAAGCTCAAGGACAGTGCCCAAGCCCTGAATTCAGGACCCAGGAACAGCATGTGTACACACACAGACACAAACACAGAAACACACATGCACACACACGCACATACACACACACACACACACACACACACACACACACACACACACTCCTAGACCACTCTTTGTAGGCTGGGTAAAGAGGTAAACAGGGAGAAAACACAGGTTTGACGGAGATCATATTAGGAACAATTTAAGAACAAGGTGTTCCTGATAAGCCTGAGGAAAATGCATTTGGAGAAATGGGTTCTGATACAGGGGATGTTCATTCCTGAGGCCACAAAGGAGCCATGGGAGAGAACCTATCCACTTTCTGCTGCTACAATTATCATAGATGACGCAATTTATGAAGAGTCAGGTCTTATTCAGCTTCTGATTCTAAAGGCAGGGAAGGTCCAGATTGGGAGAGTGTATCTCTGGTGGATTTCTTGCTGGTGGATTCTTTACCAAGTCTCAAGAAACACAATCTATAACACCGTAGTAGAACACCCTTACCCCATTCTCCTCTCTCCTTAGAAAGCTGTAGTCCCATTGGATTAGGGTTCCCTTTTTATGGATGAAATTACCTCTCCGATCTCACCTCTGAATACCAGAGTCAGATTAAGAGTAGATATTCTTCATGTGTCCCACAACGGAACAAAGGTCAACCCATTTCAGCGGGCACACTGAAACCATGGCAGATGCCCTGGAAAGGTTAAAGAAGTGAGGGGAAAGAGGCTATGAGCAGCTTCAATAGATGTGCTACCATTTTATCTTGAGGCATGCCCCACAGAACTGTGCATGTTCAAGGGGTAACAGACATGAAACTTTGTGGAAAGGAAATATTGTGCATAGTGTTATTCAGTCACAACAGAAAACAACAGAAATTAGTACCATTGTCATAAAATCAAAGGTATGAAGTTATCTATTATAAGGAAGCCTTTGCCAGATATGGCGGTGCTTACCTGCTCACTCTAGCTGCTTAGGAGCTGGTGGGAGGATCTGAGGAGGAGGCAGGAGGCTCATGGTTTGAAGCTGGTCTGGGGAAAAGTGTGAGATTTTACCTGAAAAATAAACTAACGGAGCTAAAAGCCCTGGACACTGGGTCAGGGCTCTTGATAGAGTGCTTGACTGGCAAGCACAAGACTGTGAGTTCAATTTTCAGTATCACAAAAATAAATAAAAATAAGAAAGCCTTAAAAATACTCCTGAGTAGAAGATCTTCACTAGCCATACAACGGACAAGGGTCTCATATCTAAAATATACTTAGAACTCAAAAACTTAAATCCCCCAACAACAAATCCTCAAAGAAATAACTCCCCGATAAATAAGTGGGCTAAAGGCTAAAAGAGAAACTTCTCTGAAGAGGAAATAAGAATGGCCAATAGACACATGAAGAAATGCTCAACTTCCCTAGCCATAAAAGAAATGCAAATCAAAACAACATTGAGATTCCACCTCACCCCAATTTAGAATGGCTATAATCAAGAACTCTAATAACAGATGCTAGAGGGGATGTGGACAGAAGGGAACCCTACTGCATTGTTGGTGGGAGTGTAAACTTGTTCAACCACTTTGGAAAGCATATGGAGGTTCCTCAAAAGACTCCACATAGAGCTCCCCTATGACCCAACAATCCCACTTTTGGCCATTTACCCAAATGATCACAAGACCATACTAAAGCTACCATCACAAGTTTGTTTATTGCAGCATTATTCAACATAGCTAAGATTTGGAACCAATGCAGATGCTGCTCAGTAGATGAATGGATCAAGAAAATGTGGTATATCTACACAATGGAATTCTATGCCTCCATCAGAAAGAATGACATTGCCCCATTTGTTAGGAAATGGAAAGACTTGGAAAAAATTATATTAAGTGAAGTAAGCCAGGCCCAAAGAAACATAGGTCCCATGGTTTCCCTTACTTCCCATAACTAGTATATGTCTGGGACAAGTAGAAAAGGTCAAAAGCTATGTACATATAACAGATAAGATGAAGTTAAGTGAAATAAACCTCAAGATTGGAACCCAGTGTTTTTTTTTTCTTTCTTGCTATTGTTTCTAGTGTATTTATAAGGTACCATGTGATTTTTTTGTTGCTTTGTATGTTCCTCCCCCCTGGTATAACCTCTGTTTTCACTGTATTTGATGTAGGTATTATTGGGGGAGAAGGGGAAAAACAAAATGCTTAACTAGGGATACAGGTTGACACATTGTAACAATGAGATGTACAAGGCACTCTGTTGAAAACTGCCTTTTCACAGACAGTAGGAGTCTCACCAGGGACAGAATGACACCAGGAGGGGATGAAGTAGATAAGCAGGGCACAACAGCTACTAGGTATCTTCATCTCCATCCTAGCCATCGGCATGAGCAAGGATGGTTTTTATAGCATTTCTCCTCTCTGAGTGATTTTTTTAAAGCGAGAATCTTTACAAAGAAAGAGACTGATAACACTTCGTTTTTAACTCACTCTGAAGATACCACATTTGTATCCTGAATACCCTGCATTAAAACATCATTAAAAATATTTAAACCCATCAGAATAATGAAGTCTCTTAAATTAAGACAAACTATGCTCAGATGGGAACAGCAGTTGATGACCACTTTTAGAAGTTAACATTTTCTTCCCTTCTGAGTTCAAAACATTTGGAAAACAAAACCAGCATGCTGCCTCCACAAAGCACAATCCTTCCGGAGCAGCTTGTATTAAGAACTTCTGAGAATAGATTATTCCTGTGTTTTTGGATCCTTAATTCAAAGCTTGTCTTGATGCTTTGAGGCTTACAGGCAGATTTTGACAATTATGTGGAGAACTGCATAGAAAAGATGAAAACATGTGACATAAATAAAACTAGCTCTCTGAGTGAAGAGCAGTGTACAAAACTGACCCTCAGGAGAGAAACCGTGAAAACACTAAGGATGGCAGATAAATGGCTTAAAGTGTACAAGTGCTGCTATACAGCAAATCCCACTTTAATCAGCACTTATGAAATCCATACAGAACTGAGCTTAATTTAAGAAAAAAACAGTTAACTATACTTTCAATGTGTTTCTTGAATTGTTTTGTATATATCATTATTGTATTATACTGACAAATTAGAAGGGATTTGTTTAACAGAGGATTATGTACATGCTGCTTAATACATGCTGTATTCTATTTTGAAAACCTCTTTCTTACAGAACACAGGTCCTCTACTCAAGCTCAACAAACACATACAAGGTATCTTATGAGTTGGAATCAAGCCCTGGCTAAATATTTCAAACCTGTTCAAAACCTAGTCCCACTAAGACTTAAGGGAAGTCTCTCTACCTATGGCCTTTCACAATTCAGTAACATCAGAAAATATCTTCATCTTCTAGGCATGTTTTTGGTGTGGAGAAATCTCTGGAACCTACTGAACTATATTATGTGTTTTTCTGTTCAGGTACATGGATATTTTCTCCTAGATGACATGGCAAGCATAATTTTAAACATCAAAATTAAGTTGGAGTGTTAGGAAGCCACATCTGCCAGACCAGCATTTTCTTGGAGACTTTTTTCATATTTTCCCACTATTTTTCCCTGTTTACATCTCCAGAACGTGGCCTTCTGAAAAGAGTCACTTCCAAACTCTCCTAAAAGCAACAGGCCTTCATATTTGGATCTGAAAGTGGCTCTGATCTCTTCAGATTTTCAGGTGTTTCCATTTAAGTGATAAATGTTAGGGCAGTACAGGAAAAGCAAAGTATTTTTTGTGAAAATATGAATGCCAACCTCAATGTAAATGTATTTTTTAACCCTAGGTATTAAATTTTAGAGAAGCTATTTTTGGTCAGCTGTGGGGCCTGAACTCTGGACCTGGGCACTGTCCCTCAGCTCTTCAGTTCAAGGCTAGTGCTCTACCACTTGAGCCACAGCGCCACTTCCAGCTTTTTCTGCTTATGTGGTGCTGAGGAAGCTAACCCAAGAAATCTAACCCATGCATACAAGGCAAGCGCTCTACCACCGAGCCACCTTCCCAGTACCATAAATTTTAGAGAAGCTTTTAAAATAAAAATTGCAGTTACTTTTTATTGTTGGTGGGAATTTTTAAAAGAATTGTGGCTGCAAAAGGCCAGTGATGTTACGTCTGCTCAAGCAGACAATACATAATCAGACACAAGGAAACACACCTATAGTAAGAAAACATGGTAAATATGATGGATATATATTTACTACATATTCCTATGGTATATATAGATGGTATATAAGTATACGTATAAGTAGATGGTAAATATGATATATACCATATTATAAAGGATGGCATATACAGGGTTAGAGATGGTATAAATATATATACATAAAGAAAAATCAAATTCTCTCATTTTCAGGAAATGGATGGATTTGGAAATAATCATGTTGATGCAGAAAAGCTAAATTCAAAAACTCAAATCAGCATGTTCTTGTGTTATCTGTGGAGTACAGACTAAAATTATGTTGATGATGATAAAAAGTAATGGTAATGGAACATGAATGAAAGACAAATGCTATCTAGAAGGGGACTAGAGGCAAGAGGAGAAAACAGGGAATATGTGTGACACACATATAGGAATACATGTGTAGACACACACAACCACCAGATGCAGGGGGAACATGAAAATGTGGTAGATGTGGCACATTTTTTTCCAAGTGTATGTTCAAGATACAGAAGTATCACAATGAAACCTCATATTACAAATAAAGTTAAGAATGAAAAGGAAATCAAAGACACAGTTAAGTATTTTTGGTTGTGTCTTTTTTGTTGCCTTGTTTTGATTGCTTGTTGGTTCAAAATCTGAGGTTTGGACTCCAAGCCTTGAATTTGACAGGCACTCTACCAACCAGGTCATATCTCTGACCCTGACGGTAGCAGTGATGTTTCAAGCAGGGACTCACTTTGTTCCAGGCAGCCTGGACTGTTCGCTTCCTACCCACTTCCCTGGAGCTAGGATGACAAGCATGCACTACTACTACATCTTGGTTACGCCTGCGAAGATGGGGTCTTGTGTACTTCTCCCAAGCTGGTTTAGAACTGCTCACCTCTCTCAGTCTCCCAAGTAGCTAGAATTGCAGATGTGAGCTACTGCATCCAGCTAAGAACTGCCACAGTATCTTTTGATGGTAAAACACGCTTAAAATAATGAACAAAAAGGAAAGCTGGCAAAACTTTTAATGCTTAAACTGGTCCTTGGCAATATGTCATTTTTAATTATCTCTAAGCAGTTGTACAAAGGAGTTGTCATTTAACAAAGCAGTTTATGAATACAATGTGTCTTCATGAATGTCACCTCTTTCAACATTCTCACCCACCCCTTCCCTTACTCTCTCTCCTTAGTTTTATAGAATGTACATTGAATTAGTGACTACATTCTCACCCTTTGTCTAACCCATTGTCTCTGATCCCACCCCACCCCTTTCAAATACCCACTTTCTGGTATTTATTTTGCTGAACTTTGACTTTCCCATTCTAAGGAATTACACTATTTGAGTTCTCTGCATATCTACCATATTTTAGTTAACCCATTTGTATACATTTGCATGCCACCCAATGTATTTATAAGTTTATACGCTAATTGTAGCTTTTATATATAAGGGGAAACATGTATCCTTTGTCTCTCTTGATACATTCTTCATTTAATGTAAGTATTTAATAACTTACAAAACTGGAAAGCTCAATAAATACATATTTACTGAATTAGACATAGATTCCTATGGCATATGGGACTAAATATATCATGCAGAGTTAAAAGATAAATAGCTAGTATGTAGGACATCCAACATCTAGTCACAGTTATTAGTTAGGATATACAAAATAAGCAGAACACGTAGGTTTGGGGATGACTCCAGTGAAAAATCTCTCGTTCCTGCTTAGATCTTCCTTCCCTTGCTGAGCACAACCCCACAGCTATCCACATCGGTGTTTCCACAGGGATCTACATATCCACACCATCCAGGAACAACCTCCAAACACCTCTTAGTTCTAGTGTCAAAAATTCAGCTTCAGTAGCAATTGTGTAAGTACATCAAGTTATGTTTTATTAGTATTCTAGGTAATTCTAAATGCCACAGGCATTTTAAGTGATATCACTGTCTCTGTTTCCCACCTCTTCTTCGGTGCTCAGGACTCAGCCTGTGTCTCTTTACAGTAGTTCTCCTGAGTAAACAAACAGGACTAGGATAGCCACTTACTGTGTAATTTGACAAGCTTACACACATACAAAAGTTTAAAACTTCAGAAATGGCAACCTTTAGAGAAGGTATATGTTTAGAGGACTTTGTGCTAGAAGAACCTAGCAATACATAAATATTTACTAAAAAAATTGTTCTCACTCAGGAAATAGCATCTGAAGACAACTGAGACCTTTAGTGGCAATCCTGAGCACCTGTAGGTTTCTTACATGGGCAAGTCACACTGTGACAAAAACCTTGAGCATGCAGGCATATGGCTGCAAGCCACAGATAGTGATTACAATGAAAGGCAGACTGGCTCCTAGTAGAACAAAGTCCTGCTTGAAGGCTTCCAATACTGCTCTAACTTTTTGGCTTGATGTCTTTTCAAGCTGGGATTCTCCTTATTTTTGAGGATTTTCTCTTATTCAGAGATGAGTCATGTGGTATTCCTCAAAGTGATGACTTCAATAGCCCACAGCAGCAGACACACAAGTAACAGTCTTCCCATTTGCATGGTCAGAGTGAGTGGCTAATTATTGTCTTTTTCAAAATTCCTTTTTGTGTTCTGGTCCTGGGGCTGAACTCAGAACCTAGGCGCTGTCCGTGAGCTTGTTTTTGCTCAAGGCTAACACTCTATCACGTGAGCCAAAGCTCCACTTTAGGCTGTTGGGTGGCTAATTGAAAATAAGACTTGCTCAGGCTGGCTTTGAATTGCCGTCCTTAGATCTCTGCCTTCTGAGTAGCTAGGATTACAAGGATAACTCACCAGCACCTGGCACAATATCCTTTGATAGATACTTTTTAGGTAGTTCTATCGAGATGAATTCATGGCATTTAGATATTGGACTCTTTGCTCCACTTAGCAGAAATTTGGTTTGGCATTAGAGAGTTTCCTCTTTAATGCAAGGAATCCAGACTTCATAACTAAAAGCACTATACCACCTTGCTTCTTATATTTGAGTGGATATCTGATATGATTCCTAGAAATTAGATGCTGTTTGGAAGGAACAACTTGACAGAAATTTTAGGAAGAAAGAGAAACAAGGATAATTGTTGCAAACAAGGATGCTGTAGAGAGTGGATGAGACAAGATGGTGAGCAAAGCGCGATCTGAGATTCGAATAGGAGAAGGAGCCACGTCTGCATTCATACTGAAGGCAGAAGGGAGCGGAAGAGTGGAGATGATTCCACAAGAGATGTACTCATTAGCATACTCATGAAACTATAACCTCGCTGCACAGCATCTTTACAATAAAATAAAATTGTAAAAAAGATTACATTTTCAACTTTTCTCAACCCCAGGCCATCTTTGGAGGGTAAAATAGCAATGCCAGAGTCTATACTCAATATAAGTGGAGAAAACTTCAATTAACTAATTGCTTCTTAAGTTAAAATTCTACATAATTTTCCATTTCCCCGGAGAGGTGAAAGAATTCGCAATTCAACCTCTTAACCTTTTTTAATATATATTATATTATTTTTACTGTTATTGTAAAGATGAGGTACACACAAGTTGTATGTTTATTTTCAACATAGTGTCTAGTGAGTACCATTTCTGCTTTAGTTCATCCTTTGGCTTACCCTCCCCTTTACCCTCCCAAAGACAGATAAATTTAAAACAAGACAAAAGATATAGAACACAAAAACAGCAAAAAAAAAACCATAAACCTCTTGTTTCCATTTCTTGCAGTTTATTTCACTAAACGCCATTTTATATGACCATTACGCACATCACTATTGAGCCTTTCCCCATCCTTTCCCAAGAATATCTTCCTTTGGTCTCACTGTGTGAGTGTCTAGAGACCTGTATCATTTATTATGTCCAGGTGTATTTTTTGTCTTTTACCATCCAGGGTGGTTATTATCAATCTCTTCACCTCTTATTAGTATTTTATGTACCCTAAACTATTATAATTTCCCACACTTCAAATATTATTATTATTATCATTATTATTATAGGGCTGATGAACTGGTCAGGACAACTGCATAAAAACTGTTGAAAAAAATTATCATAAAATATGTCAGTACATTGATCGGGGGCTTCTAGCGTGGTTGAGCTAGTTGCCTGGCACCGGTGTCTGACTAAATCAATCTGAGATGACTGACAAGAGGAAAACACAATGGGAGCGACATCTTCCATGGCGTTTGGGTTCTCTGGGTTTCCGATGTTCTCTAACAGGTTTGCCTTTCCATATAACTCTGCCATCCTTACTGCAACATTCAGGAGTGTTTCCTTCTTTTGAATACTCAATTTTTTAGCTACCGTTATTTTCTGGTTTGGCCTTTTTGATGTTTTAAAAGTCAGCTTGTATCTGGATAAACATCTTTCCTGAGAGTTCCAAAATGTTCCGCTCTCATTTTATTGATCTCCCTTAGTTTCACCTCTTCTCCTGCTGAGCCTCTTCTTTTACTGATACCCAGAGATTTTATGTGTCTCTTTCATAACTCCCTCACTTTTTCTTCATCAATGTCTAAATATTCCAATTTAGCTACCTTCATTTAAAACCTGATGCTTTATCTTCTACTTGATCCACTCTATTTGTGCAAGATTTTGGTTGGTTGCTCAGCTTTCTTGCTCATGGCTGGTACTCTACCAGCCAAGCCATAAGTCCAGTCCAGCATTTTGTTGGTTAATTCTAAATGGAGTCTAACAGACTTCTGTACCCAGCTTGGCTTTGAACCATGATGATCCTGTTGTCAGCCTCCTGAGTACTTAGGATTATAGGCATGAGCCACAGATACCCTAGTACTACTGAGTTTTTAACTTGACATATTGTTTTTCTTTTTTTGGTTGGTCGTGGGGCTTGAACTCTGGGCCTGGGCGCTGTCCCTCAGCTCTTCAGCTCAAGGCGAGTGCTCTACCACTTGAGCTAAACGCCACTTCCATTTATAGAATTAGAATTTGAGTTTTTCAAGAGTTATATATCTTCATTGAGTTTTCCTTTCATGCACTGATTTCCTCGTTTCATTCAGCTGTTTATATTCTTTTGAGGTAGGAGTACTATGATATTATGGCCATTTCCTAGAGCTGCTACAGCAAACAACATCTGAAAATGACACAAATTTATGTTTTCACCATTCTGTCAGAGTCCAAAACTTAGGATTTGGGCTGTACCGTATATGCTGATGTACTGTACACACTGATGTACTGTACACGCTGATGTACTGTACACACTGGTGGACCGTACACACTGATGAACCGTACACACTGATGTACTGTACACACTGATGTACTGTACACGCTGATGTACCATACACACTGATGTACTGTACACACTGATGTACCATACACACTGATGTACTGTACACATTAATGTACCATACACACTGATGATGGACCGTACACACCGATGGACTGTATGTGCTGATGGTGATATGGAAAAGTCCTCCTTGCCTCTCCTCACACCCTGCGTTTGCAGGTAATCCTGGCCAGTGGATGCATTCATTCAGTTGGTTGGCCAGCCACTTCCTGTGTTTTCTATCATCTTCTCTGTGTGCTACCTGTCTTTACGTCCCTGCCTTTGTCTTTTTTAATATAAAAACCACCAGTCACATTTCATTAGAGCCCACTCTAACTACTCCATTTTCACTTCACTGCCTCTGTAAAGCATCTATGTGCAAAATAATGTCACATTTGGAGGTAGAGGGGCAAAAATGTCAAGGATATGCTTCAGAGTGCACAGAGAAATCCAATTTTTAATAGTCTGCTTGAGATATTTATATTGCTCTGTTTGATTATTATTCATGATCTATTCATCGATGTGGAAAGATCCAACGGTTTCCAAAGATAACCAAGGGCCTTCTAATTCCTCCTTGCATTCATGGTAGTGAATCACTTTTCTAAATTGTACCATCTGGACTTCATGATGCCTGGTTTGACAAAGCAGTTTCTACTTTTGTCATTTCTCTCTAAATTGATTGTGACTTTTCATTCCTAAACCAGTTTGTATAATTTTTATTATGAGAACATAATTAAGAATGATTTAGTGAATAAAATAGTGTTTGTGAATATGGCACACGAAAGCATCATCCCTCTCTATTCTGACATGCGTGCAAACACTTGAAGGAAAAGTCATGAAAGACAATGTTGGATATACTTGTTTCTCTGTGTCATACTTTAATCAAATAATATCACACAAGAATCACACATTAGGAATCACACCCTAAATCATAAACCCAGTTTAAATAAATGAATGAATACCATTTTATTTCTTAACACCTGTGTATGTGAATGTTCAGTTTTCATATTGTCCTTTTTGTTAAATACTATGACCTTCAAAATGGGAGACATTAAAGCATTACCTTTGTTTTCTGCTAATCACATCATCTATATAGCTTAAAAAATTCAGCAAAGTTTGATTTTTTTCTTTTGCTAATTAGCTATGTTTTTATGGACTTGTATAGATGCTTATCTGATTACCTAAATCTCGTTGCTCTTCAGAAACCCCTGTATACCACTTTCCTCAACCCAAGAGAGAACCAAATAAACAAAATTGATCTATCCCTGGAAGCTTCAAAGCACAGGGTGCAGGGAGATGGGGAGAGAGCAGCAGAAAAGAAAATGAAGAAAAAGGGGGGAAAATCAGAAAAAAGAAAGAAAAATTCAAAGGAGAAGGGAGAAGGGGAGGAAAGAGAGAAAATAATTGTTATATTTGCTCCCTCTGAAACTTCAGGCTGTGAAATATAGAAGTATTTCATTTCCATTAGCCATTCTACTCACAGCTTTGCCTAAGGAATTCTGAGCTAGCCTTCTGTCTCAGGCAACTGAGAATGGTGTACAGTAATAAATACTTCTTAGTTATTAGCAAGGCATCAATGACTTCTATAATTCACACTTACCCAAATGATACCAAATATAATTGAATATTTCTCCATTTAGAAGAGGCCTTAATTTTATACAGAAATAAGTGATCATTAACTCTCTGCTTCCATTTTTGTTCCCTCCAGGAAGTGTTTGCATGTCTGAGGCTTTTTCTTGCTTCTAGAGAACAGAGAGGCTGTGGTGCTTTATTAGCATTTTCCATAAGTCTTAGCTGAGTGCTCAATAAATATTTGTTAAATTATTTCTTTGATATCTTAGTAGATAATGCATTGTATAACTTATTGACTATAATTAATTGCCCCGTTTCCAATTAAAATTCATTCAGTGTAACTGAAACCACATACCCATCCTAACATGGTTTACATAAGTTGTGTTCCAAATTGAGTATCTTGTTGAGGGATTTCCTCTGCCCTTACTTCTGGCATCTGCTTTCCCTTCATTTGAAATATTAGTCTCCAAAGACCAGTTTCCTTTGAGCAGATTATCAAGATTAACAGTCATCCGGTGCCTTTGATTCTACAAGGGAAGATTTTTGCTCTATTTTTCCAACCAAACAAATGCGTTTTCTGCTTTTCCTGATTTGCCAGTTAATTTGTGTCTTGCGGTTGTTGTTGCTGATGGTGTTGCATATGTATTGATGGTATGTAAAATGGTAGCATTTTCAGTTTTTCAATGCGAGTTCTCAAGAAGGTGGTTTCTTTTTTTCATTCAATATTTTTAGGAAACAGCATTCCTACAGAGCAAGATGGCTTTTGACCCTAGGTATTTCCACTGGGGAAAATACACTGAGACATAAAGGTCTTCTTGTGTTTCCACTAAAATCAGCTTGAGCAGGAATGCTTTTTTTCCTTTTGCCTTTGGCTTTGGGGAAACAGTTGAAAACACACCCTTAAGTGCATTGTTCCCCACCTAACACCAACTTGTGTAGTTTCACTCTGATTCTCTGAGGCATATTTGGGCCATTTTTAAATTTTTGTCTTATATTCCTTTTAATCTTCATTGTCTATGACCTACCTTTGACTGTTACAAAAGCGAGCCAAAGTACCAGTAGCTTAACTGTGCTTGAATGCCTAACAGTCCTCGTGAAAAGGACACCAGCACCTTGTATCGGTCCACCCTGCCCGGGGCACGAGACATTCTTCAGCATATTGTTTGGCCATCCTTAGAGGACTGCTTTGTCCCTATGAACTAACATGTCTATCATAGTATCTTATCACTGGATGCCTCGTCCAGTGATGATGAGGGAAGTGGAAGATGGGGTGCAGGCTCCCTTCCTTCAATGCAAATGTCGCATGGCCAACGTCAGGCTACAACTCTGAGAGTTGTATTCTCAGCCTCTGGGAGCCAGAGGCTGCATTATTATGGGAAAAACTAGGATTATCCAGGAGAGCTAGTAGCCTCAGCACTCAACAGTTTGTCTCCTTTCTTTGCTCTCTCACACAATCGGTTGGGTCCCTGGTGAACAAGTTCTTGTTTGAAATGATGAGGAATTAGACCTTTAATAGGGGTTTGCCCTTGTTTATACAATAGGTCGCTCATTGTTTAGGACCATAACTTAATTTTCTGTTCAGCTTCCCTTCATCACTACCAACTAGGTTCCGCTAAGTTGAGCTTTCGCGATAGTTAATGACACAAACACTCCCAGAAAGTGTAGATCTAGACCTTTTTCTTACTAATGGAACAGACTGTCATGTGGTACAGTCACCCTCATGTTTGAAATCCAGAAGATATAATGGATGTCTTTAAATTTCATGTAAGTCTATTGGGCTTTCTTTTGCTTCTAAAAATACTTGTGTGTGCCTTTATGGGAAATATAGGACTCACAGTGTGGGCTAGCGGTATAATTATAGCATCACTGTTCCTGCCCATTTCAGCACTGCCTTCATTAGTAGTACTCTCATTGCTTCTTTGCTGCCAGGAAGAAGGAAAAGGAAATGAGGACGGGAAGAGACTGGGACCTTTTTCACGTACTCGGTGGTAGGTGACATCGGGGAAGAACAACTTGTTGAAGAGATATCAAGGTAGACTTTCCAGACAGGGAGTGAAATAATTATCAGGAGATGAGGTTAACAAAAGAAAAGAAAGAAAGAAAAGCAGACTGGAATTGTTTAATGTCCATAAGTTATCCCAAACAGCAATGAAAAAAGCCAGGATGTAAAAACTGGCTTTGCATAGTCAATGTGGTTTATGGTGCAGAAGCACCGCTCTGAAATGAAAGCGCAAGGTACATCAACTCTAAGTGCCCTATTCATCACAGGCAATGCCTCCGTGGTCGGGTGGCATTAATTCTATGGTTTTGTATTGCACGTCGAGCCACAGGATACATATTCTTTTACAAGGAAATATTGGAAGCGGTCGGGGGTATTTGCCAACATACAGTGGAGATAGAATAACGATGCATAGCACATTTACTATACGAAGAATGGTAGATAAGCAGAAAGAGTATCTTTGTCCACCAGTCCTCAGGTTGGGTCGATGCACTGGCTCAACACACTCACATTATGTAGGAGAAAGAAATGTGCACTGAACAATTAATTCAAATCCTGGAGGAGCGTGAGTCCTCCATTAACGGTCTATAAACAAGAAGGCCCTCTCTCCATGGAAACCAGGAAGAGCTGTCAGATTGTTCACAGTGGTGACTTCGGCAGCACTCGGGGGGAATCCAGGGAATGCCTTCATTTCCTCTGCTTCTAGGCATGCTTTCCAAAGAGTAAGGCCCTTTTTGAGGGTCACATGGAAGGTTCTCTTTTCATATCAAGAATGAAGTCAAATAAAACAGACCTAACTGAAAGCCATGTGCACCCCGTAAGAACTTACTAAACGGTGGCTGGGCTCTTCCTCAGGAAACCCTGGTAACAAAACATGAGCAGTTGACACGAGGACAGGAAACACAGGGAAGGGCTGGAGTTGGGGAGGGACAGAAGGACACATGGAGGCACTATGGCTGGACATTCTACTCTCTGATAGGAATGAATCAAGGAGCGGGACCTGCTTTATGATTCCAGTGGGGAGCTCGTCTAAAACAACAGCCAAACATGTCAGCTAAAATGGAGAAGGGGGAGTTATAGATTGCCCATCAGAGAAAGGTTAGGTCCTGGCCAAGCACTGGGTGAGGATGACACCGGAGCCTCCTCCCATGAGCCCAGGAGGAATGTACTGTCTTTCTCAAAACAGAGCAACACTTCCTGTATAATCCCACTGCCCGCTCAGTTCTGGATCACCAACCCATTGTATTAATTGTTACACCATACATATATATGCAACATATCTATCCAGCTGACAATGAAGGACAATAGACTCTTATCTAAAGAGTTTGTGATAACACGTTTTTTTGTTGTTGTTGTTTTTGTTTTGGTTAGTCATGGGACTTGAATTCTGGGCCTGGGCACTGTTCCTCAGCTCTTCAGCTCAAGGCGAGCATTCTACTACTTGAGCCCCAGTGCCACTTCCGGTTTTCTTGGGGTTAATTGGAGATGAGTCTTACAGACTTTTCTGGCTGGCTTTGAACCATGATCCTCAATCTCAGCCTCCTGAGTAGCTAGGATGATAGGCATGAGCCATCAATGTCTGGCTGTGATAACAGTTTTAGGTATCAATTTGCCTGAGTAAATGATGGTTAGAGAAAAAAAAACACTACTTCTGGGTGTATCTATGAGAATGTCTTTGAAGAGGTTAGCATTTAAATGAGCACACCAAAGTAAATGAGAGATCCGTCCTTCACAAGTATAGAAAGGGAACTGGACAATCCATTGGAGACTAAACAGAACAAAAAGACAGAGAAAAAGCAAGCACTCTCTCTCTGTCTCTCTGTCTCTCTCTGTCTCTCTTTCTGTCTCTCTCTCTCTCTCTCTCTCTGTCTCTCTCTCAAGAGCCTACTCTTTCCCGAGAAACTGGAATTCTGGGATCTATGAGGATTCGGACTTCACGACTGCATCCACAGCCTGAGTTTCCTTCTGCCCCTGCACCATTAGATCCCATTTTCTCTGTCCTTCTGACCAGACTGAACTATACTACTGAGCTCCTGCTTCTCCAGCTTGGTGATGCCAGATCTGTGGGTTTCCTGAGCTCTGTAGTGCTGGGAATCCATTTCCACAATAGATCTCTTATAGAGCGACCCATTCTGCTGGTTCTGGCTTTTCGTCAAACTCAAAAACAGATCACAAGGACATAGGCAACAGAATCAAGTAGTAGATGGCTTCAGGGACCTCTGGATAGAAAGATATGCCTGCCATGTTTCCATATGTTTCAGAACTACACCTTCTGCCTCTTCTTTTTCCTATAGAGATATAAAAAGTCATTTTCTTCATAGAATTTGAGTGTGAACTAGATTTCAGAGGAGCAATTAATTGATCAGATGATATAATTATTTTTCAATATTTTAGTCCTTTATCCTCAAGAATAATTTTGAAATACATAATGTTAAGGTGCTAACGTAGGCAGATGACTTGTCCTTGTGGGGAAAGGCCACTCAATGGAGGAATAGGCTACTTAACAATAAATGTGAATTAAGGATAGATGGATGAGAAGAAATTAATAAATCAGGTATGCTGTTCCATCACTGGGATTGCATTCCACGCACAATGATCCTGATGGACAGATGGACAAGATGTAGACATCCAGGAACTCTCAGTGTGTCACATGTGGTACAAAAGACAGACATGTAAGCACACATGTTAGAGGGTAAGGGCTTCAGCACAACCGTCAGCAGGCTCCAGCCGGTGATGGATAGCATGTCACATCGACCAACACAAACTTCCATTGTCACCTAAACCTGGTGATAAGGTTTGGTCATATGGCCTGGCCTAAAGGTAAAGCAGACTCTCTAACAAGGCCAGAGCCAGAAGCCAATACTGACTGTGGGAGCATGAGGAAGGCTAGAACCACAAAGATGAGCGGGTAAGCAAAACTAGAAGATGAAATTCCAGGGAAAGGGTTGATGAGACAGGCCTAGAGGGACGGAGAATGAGCCCCGGGGTGGGCCCAGGGCCCCAGGGGAGGAGCACTAGAGTGATGTACAAAGTGACTGCATCCTGCAAGAAGTGGCTAGTCACAGACAGCCCTACTGGGTAAAAACAAGGTTTGAATACAAGAGAAAAATATTTCCAAACAAAATATGACTGTTGATCTGTAATCTAGTGCAAAAGTGCTTCTATAGAAAATGATACAGGCCCACACAGCCTACTTCTGCCTATGTTGTTTACACATGAAGGACATCATCAAGTCAAGGAGAACGGAGCATGAAGTGAGGTTGCGGGTTTTCCATGGGTCCTAATGAAGTGTGTAAATCCTGGTCACTGGACCCCGCTATTGCAGTGAGAAATGTCAAACCACACTCCAATGCTACACATCTCCAAATCATACATTTAAGCAGAATGTCAAACCTCCTGAGGGCTCTCTGGGCTTGGGGATGAAAGCTTGTGTTTTCTTTCTCACTCTGGTTTTACCAGCCTTCCTTGCGTATCACCATCGTGTTTTAGGAAGACGAGAAAAAAAGGGAAGGAACATCTTCTATAGGATTTCGATCCCAGAATTAGGTGTGATGGTTTTCCTGGAAATCTTATGGCTTCAGCGGGTGGAATCCTGTGCCTGAGGCACCACGCGCTGCTGTCCCGCCACCGCAGGCCTGGGACACCTTCCCAGCGGCCCTGCTCACAAGATCGCCCCTGCAGGGAGAAGTGCTGTGTGTCAGCCCCCAGATTCACAGCAGCACAGCAGGGGAGCAGCTCTGCGGGTGGACACATTCACATTTTGTGTGTTGAAGGTGGTGAGCAGAGGTTCAGTAGTGAATATCAGCCTTCGCAGAGGTTGTCCGGAAAAGCCAGAATTTCATTTTCTGACTCTTCTTTTAAGACGGCACACATTTATGAACTCCCCTCCCGAAGTCCATTCCGCTCAGTCTCCATGGAATGTTCCAGCACTGCCGCATGCGATGGACGGTGGCAGAGTCTAGAAATATCCTTCGACCACAAAAACAAGAAATGCAGTTGCAATGTAATGTGAATATAAAGCAAAGCAAAGAAGTGCTTTCTAAGGATAATCCCTTATGCCAAACCAATGTCAGAGCAGAGATGACTACACTTGCCACTGCCTTCTGCCTAGAGAATCTGCTGCAAGCAATGGTAACAGCTGCCACACCGGGACAGGTGAACACCCAGCAGGCCTGCACTCACGCCACAGCATACACAGGTACATGCCGCCTGGGTGCTGGGCTTTGCTACTGACCACCAGTCACATCACCTGACAGCCTCGTTTGAAAATGCAGGCTGTGGTATCTGCAGAAGGTTCGTTCCAAGCAGGTTTTACCTGTGATAAAGATGTTTCCCTGCCATGATATAAAGTCAGAATGTCCTGCCTTCCTTTTTTAGCTCTAAAACCTGGAGGCTGTGGAGACACAAAAACTCGCAGCAAAAACAATCCCCAGGTCTGACTGCAGTCGAGCAATCACCTGTGTTTAGTCTTTAGCAGTTATTTATTGGATGTGTGATGGTTAAACCTAAAGTTCTATATCTTCTTCCCCCTGAGTCCTCCAGACATTCTCAACTGGACATTTTTATGGCGTGCATGGCTGCTGCTGGCCTGAGCAAGACAGAGCTGTGCAATGCTGGAGACATCTCACCTCCTCACTCCTTTGCAAAGGCAAGGAGCCAAGCAAATATTTCACTGTCCTTGTTAGTATCATTTTTTAGCCCATTGATTTTTCCCCCTAAACCTGACTGGCTTTTGTCTGACTCTGTATTCCCCTAGAGTATTCAAGGTTTCTGTAACAATCCCCAAAATAAGTCAACTTTGTTCTCAAGGAAGTTCTTATTACAATGTAGCCATTTCTGTACTTGCTCTGTGATCAAAGAAAAGGGATCCACAAAATGTTAACTCTCTCTCATACATCAGGTCATCTTAAATTGGAGAAACAACATAATGGCGAGTATCATAGTGTAATACTTATACTTTCATATATACATATACACACACTTCCATTTCATATTACCTTCCAAAAGGATCTAAACATAGCATGCAAGGAGGTACAAATACATTATTTTTAAAAATAGCCTTCCCCTTCACTGCTTCAAATTAAGAATTTTTTAGCTCTAATTTACATACAAGTTTAATACTGAAGGCATTGACCTTGGTGAAAATGGAATTCCTGGGTGAACCTATCATAAAACACGCTAGGCACTGCTCTGCGAGCTGAGTACAGGGATTGGATTAATAACTGAAGCAGTTAGCAGCCACACGCCATGACCAGAATCTAATCCCAGAGCAGCCAAGTATGTAGAGTGCGCCATTTAACTACATGATCCATGGTGTCCACCTTCCAATAAATAGAGTTGTTGAAGGGGATGTGCAACGGTCTTAATCTCCTGTGGAGCTTTGGTGCTTGCGACAAGATGGAGGGATGAGGCCAGTGGGGAGAGGTTGCCCGCAGGCACAATTGTTGGTGTTATAAATAAATGGACTGCGGAGCCTGCGTGACAGCATGGTGTCTAATTTCTGAAACTGCACAGACTGCTTGCAAGGTTCTTAGAAGGAGGGACTCAGGGGTTATCACCATAGGGGTAGTGAGAATTCGTTTGATTGGTGAAGTAACCTAATGTTGATTAACTTGAGAGTCATAACCAGTTTGTAATGTGTATATCTACCAAAACATCAAGTTGGCCGCCTGAAGTACCGACAAATTTTTATCAATTATATCTCAATAATTATTAAAAACAGTGCTGCTTATACAGATAAAAACTTACTGATAAAAACCTGAGTGTTGGGCTGGGAAGGTGGCTCAGTGGTAGAGTGCTTGCCTTGCATGCAGGAGGCTCTGGGTTCGATTCCTCAGCACCACATAAGCAGAAAAAGCTAGAAGTGGCGCTGTGGCTCATGTGGTAGAGCGCTAGCCTTGAGCTGAAAAGCTGAGGGACAGCTCCCAGGCCCAGACTTCAGGCCCCACCACCAGACCCCAAAAACAAAAACAAAAAACCTGAGTGTTCACCAGAGTTCTAGCAGTGAACGGAATCATTGTCTCAGACCAAAATGTACTAAGCAGATTAACCACACAGGGCCAGAAATCCACACATGTGCTTGCTGGGTACCAGGCTGCATTTATACACCTCTAATAGAGTATCTCGTGAGAGAAAACATATAGAAAAAGTTGAACAGAAGAAGATAATTATGACAAAACACTTGACAAAAAGCAGAATGTCAAATTAAATTGAAATTATTGCTATGAAAACATTACAATTGTAATGCCTTAGGCATCATTACAATTGGGCAGCAGCAGTTTGATGAATGAGCTTTGCCCTAAAACATTGAGTTCTACCTGAATGCTGGTGGCTTATGCCTATAATCCTAGCTACTCAGGAGGCTGAGATGTGAGGATCATGGTTCAAAGCCAACCTAGGCAGAAAAATCCATGAGACTCTTATCCCCAGTAAACTATGCAGATAAAGCTGAGAATGGCACTGTGGGTCAAGTGGTAGAACACTAGTCTTGTTCAAAAAGAAGCTCAGGGAGAGCCTCGGGTCCTGCACAAAAGAAAACAAAAAACACCACATTCTAGCTTTATGGATACAATGGTTAAAAAAAAAATACTCACCCTCTTCAAATGCACACCTCACTTTTAGAGACATGGGTGGGACTTGAAGAAATATTTAACAAAATGTATTTCTATCTCAGGCCGTTCAACCTGGAGGACATTATACCCTGCCTGTTATCATGTATATAGAAATGTATCCTCCAACCTTCCTGGAGGGTTAGAGACAGATCAAAGTAGGGAACCGTTTCATTAAGAATGAAGCCTTTATGTGTTCTCTTAAAAATGGAGACTTGCTACACACCAATCATTGAACTGATCCTCAGAAAACGATGATAAATATAAAGGAGACCCTGGTGTTTTTCAGTTACACATGAACGAGAGAGACGTGATGGTTGGTCCAAACCAACACACAGTTTGTCCTTGCTAAAAAACAAAAACAAAACTCATAAAGATGACAAATAGAAAAGATGTGCAGGACCTATATTTCTTTGGGTATTTGCAGTAAATAGTATATGTCTGAGACAAACAGAAACTGTCAGACAAGTTGATGTTAGGTAAAATGAACCCCAAGATAAGGATTCAAATGTTTTTTTATGTGATTGTTTCCAAAATATTTATAAGATGATTTCTTTGTTGCTTTGTATGTCCCTCCCCCATGGTATAACCCCTGCTTTCACTGTATTTGATGTTGATACAATTTGTGGAAGGGAAGGGAAAAAACAAATCATTTAAATAAGGATATAGGTAGACCCATTACAACAATGAGATGTACAAGACGTTAGATCGAAAAACCAATTTTACAACTTTGGTGGGGTGTGGGGGAGTGGGGGGAGGTGGTGGTAGGGAGTGGGGAGTGGCGGGGTGAGGGGAAGGGATGGTATGGGGAAACAAAGGAGGAGGCAACAATGCTTGATAAGAAATGTACTCATTATCTTGCCCATGTAATTGTAACCCCTCTGTATGGTAGTTTCACAATATATTAACAAAAGAAAAGAAAAGTAAAAGATAGTAGGAACACCAGGCCTGACTTCCGACCACTGGAGTGATGTCCTGTGATCTTCCACATGTCTTTCTGCCAGTGGCAGTGACGTGGAATCATCAATGGACTCAGGAAAGAGATGAACAGATGGTGCTGTCTCAAGGACTGAAATCTCTCTCATCTGAATACTGAGCGGCCTGGGCTCCCGGATAGGCCCTGCCTCCTCCACTCACTGTTGAGCAGTACAGGACACTTCCTGTAACAGATCTGTTTGCTTGGCCATAAAATGAGAAAGATGGGCTGAGATGTAGCTCAATGGCAAAGTGCTTGCCTAGCAAGTGCAATGTCCTGGGTTTGATCCAAAAAAAGAAAAGACAAATAAATAAATAAAATGAGAACGATTATTATATTCCCAGAATTCTAACATTCAAACTCAATGACAACTGTCTTAAGTTCTTTGCAAGTAGGAGTAGTGCAATCAGTGCTTTCTTGGGTCTATGTATACTTCAAAAGGCACCAGGAGACAGTATCAGGAGACAGGTGAAATTTCTCATAAAATACAGAGGCTACAAATTTAGCGACCCATTCACCATGCATGACCACTCAACTACGTTAGGGTGGGAGGAACACAAATCTGTTGTATGTGCCAAGGAACGTGAAAAGTGTCCTTCCATAATCTGAAAACACTGACACCGTTGCTATAATTAAATCCATGGGAGAATTGCCTTATCAAATCAAAACCAACTCATCTGCTACTCCAACATTTCTGTCCATCGGGTAAGCGCCATTCCCCAGATGAAAGAAAATGCTACACGAACTCGACAAAGTGGAATGCTTTTCACTTGCTTATTCTTCACACATTTTCCCCATTCTATATGAACGTGTTCTACCACAGTTTGGAGGAAGATTTGGAGCAGAGTGCCTCCAGGTAAGTGGGGAGATGAATATCCCATCGTTATTAAAGCCCTGGTTCAGGGGAGTCCCCGAGCGGCCATGGAGACCTGTGGCCAGCACCGCTCCATCATCATGCAGAGGAGGAGAGCCCTACAGCAGCCACCTGCCCCGCTCCGAAGGTGACTGGAACATGAAGGACAGAGGGCTCTGGAATCGGGACTGGAAGAAGACAATGACTCTCTCCTTCAGCACTGAGGGTGCTCAGCTTTTATAATGTAAGCCACTCCAGCGAAGATTTTAGATTGGTCCCAGGAATATATTCAAAGAAAGCATACTCACATAGCCCAGGAGTCTGCCCAGGTGCCCATCCATGAACAAGTACACACACACACACACACACACACACACACACAGAGTATTATTCACCCATGAAGAAGAAAGAAATTATGTCCTTTGTAGTAAAATGGGTGGGACTGGACAACAGTTCATTAAATGAAATACGTCAGTGAACCTTGTATATAAGGTTATCTGATTTGGGGAAGGGAAGGAGAATCACAGAAATATCGGGACAAAGGATAAACCAATGCAACAGCGATACTCACTAGACACTAGCTGGAAATGAACTTTCCGATTTCAGGGGGGAGGGGAGTTGGGTGGGAGGAAAAGCAGTAGAAAGGGAGGCGCTAACACTGATTGAAAAGAAATATACTATCTTATGTATGTAACTGTAACCCCTCTGTGCATCACCTCTACAATCAAATTAAAAATAACTAAATAAAAATAAGTCAGTGAGTAGACAAACACTGCATGTACTCCCCCACATGAGGAATCCAGACCAAAACAGCAAGCAAATGACAAGTGTAAAACATGTGGGACCGGCAGGAAGGAGGAGACAAGAGAATAGAATCTGAGAAACGCCCCTCACAGGTTAGATTAGGAAAGCACTAGAGTGGGAGAATTTGATAGAAATACACTGAAATAATCACAATGGCAGCTCTTTGTACAATTAATATATGTTAACTTACAAGAGACAAGGAAAGGAAAAAAATTCAAGGCCAATAAGTAAATCGTAGATTGTGATAAACAGAACTGAACAATCACAAACCTTTTCCCAAGTGTTTTAACTTGACTATTTTTTTCATGATGAATTTAATTCATATGACTCAAATTACTAGAAAACAGAATAATAAATGCAATAAACTAAAGGATATTTGCTGGTAAATGTAAGTAATTACCTTACCCATTTGAGTATAAAAATTGCTCTCTTCCAAGAAGTAAATTGGTATGATTGAATCAGATAAATCTCTATCTTGGCAGCTACATAACAAAACTTTTCAGAGCACTCTAATTTTTCTCCCACTTCTAGTGTTGTGCTGTTTTTGCTTTTAATAGCCAAGCCTTGCTCAATAAGTATTGCAGAGAATTCTCATTAAATCTCTAGACAAACTTCTTAGAAACTAACTTCACCAAAATTGAAGAAAAAGACTGATTCCGGTGCAATCAAAGGTTATTAAGCTGTGAAGCTCAAGACCTGGAAGCCACTAGAAACACCTGCTGCGCTGTAAGACCGGCAGAGCCCCCTTCAGCCTCAGCTGCAGCGGAGGAAGACCTTGCACCGTCTCAGGCACCTCAGGAGAGGATCACAAACTACACTCACTAAGTTAGGAGGACTGGCAAGCAGAGATGAGACAGAGCCATCCACCACTCAGGAGACAGACAAAGGAGGAGACACTGAAGGACCCCAGAAGAAGAACTCTGCCCAGGACCCCAGTGCCTGTTGCCCGGCATAAGGAATCCTCTGATCAGGTTCTCTGCCTCTTGGTCAAGTCTACCACAGCCACAGGGCAAGGGAAGATGGCAGTCAACGCAGGCTGGAGAAGAGTAGAGAGTGAACAGATTTAAAAGCACACCTGAGCCAGTGGCTCACGCCTGTAATCCTTGCTACTCAGGAGGCTGAGATCTGAGGGTCACAGTTCAAAGCCAACCCGGGCAGGAAAAGCCGAGAAACTCTAATCTCCAATAAACCACTCAGAAAACTGGAAGTGGCACTGTGTCTCAAATGGTAGAGTGCTAGCCTTGAGCTGAAGAGCTGAGGGACAGCACCCAGGCCCAGAGTTCAATCCCCATGACCAACAAAAAAAAAAAAAGCACATCTGACCAAAAACTATCCAGGGTGACTCTCTGTGGGCACCAGAGACTCTTCCTCCAAGAAGGTGGGAAAGGAAGAAGAGGAGTAAACACAGCCAACAAGGACAAACATCAGAAGGTGGTAAGAAGACCTGGTTACATGGTGCCTAACTTGTACCAAAATGATGCTTTCTAGAATGTCCAGAAATTATTATTCCACTTTTGCAGATGAGAAAATGGAGATGCAGAAAAGGTAAATTCATAGCCTGGGTCCATATGGATTGTGTGAAATCACACCCGTCCCCTGTGGAGATCCCAAACCTCAGTAATATGTCAGTAATATGTGTGACTTCCCAGCAGCCTGGGAAGAAAGAACCACATTGTGGTCCACGCTGTTTGCATCTACATTAGAAACAGCTGGAGATGCTGGAGAAATGGGTACCCACAAAGCCCACTGAAGAGTACAACAAAAACAAGTCATTGAGAGTTTGTGTTTCCTTTGCCTTTTCATCCACTTAAGACACACACTGCAGGAACGTTGCCACCACGGCGTTTTTCCTCTGCCAGAGGCATCCCCATCACTTGAGAAAAGAGGCTGCCATTTATATAACCCCGTGGTGGTTAATACTTACGCCCCATGTTCTGAAACTACCTGCCCCAGGACAAATTCAACTAATTTTTAGAGTATAACAAGCAATATGCTTTATGACAATAAAACAAAGTCAAGAACAGCATGCTGGGTTTGGTTGGTCCCAATAAAGCTCCCTTCCGTTAAATGTCTCCAACTAAACAATTCTCAACAAGGAAGATAATGTGACCTTATCCTCATCTGAAGGAAAATGTTTAATTAATGTCAAACACATTCGCTTATCACTTTGTGACCAGCACTCCACCCTCTTAGTTAGGAAACTATTTTGAGAGAAAATTAATAGAATTGGTCATATCAAGCGGATTCAATGGAAGCAATGCTGTGGGAGGTGTTTCCTATTTTAGCATGCAAGGGACGTCTTCCTGTGGAGATTTTAGTACTAGTAAGCAATTTTCCTCAGATTACACACATTCAATATATGATTGGCTATTCCTCAGTCCTAAGTTCTACTTCAATTCTATTAAGTGTTCACTAGTCCTCAAGGAGCAACATGGCTATACAAATGACACCTGTTAAAATACCAACTACATCTGGACATCCTAGAAGGAGAGGGCAGGGAAGGTGCAGGAGATAGATAGAAGGCACAGATGTGAGCTTGCTCATGAACGACCCTGCCCATGTGAACCCACACGCAGCATGCCCCACAGAGAGCAGTCTGAGACAAAAGAACTCCCCCGATGTACTAGACAGAACTCCTATAAGTTCATCAGCAAGACACATTTACCAAAAAAACAAATCAATTCACAAAACAACACATGTATGGCTATGACACTTTTGAAAGTCATACAAAAACAAATGTTGCTCATGATAAGCAGGTGTCTGTGTGTGTGTGTGTGTGTGTGTGTGTGTGTGTGTATGTAAATAGACATTTCTTGGTATATTTCCCGTACCAAGCATAGTGGTTCAAAGGGAGAGTGGCAAGGAAGGATGGAAGGCAAGGCTTCGCTTCACTGTAATATCTCGATGTTTTTTAGAGACAGAAGAAATTGATTGGGAGGGAAGGAGAGGGGGAAGAGAAAAAAGGGAGGAAAGGAGGGAGAATAGAGATGGAAACTGGAGAAAAATGAAGAAAGGGAAGGGGAGACCGAGGGAGGTGAGGAGGGGAGAGGGGAGAGGATTCATTGAATTCTCACAAATAAATTACCAGCAAGGTAGCTTTAGAACTGCATGCGGGTGCTTATGTGCAAGCTCACGTTGTGCTTACGTGATGTTTAACCACATCACCGTTGCCTGCGGCAGGTTTTCCTTTCTACACAGTCTGCATGTCAGCGCCTTTGACCTGGAGCCATTTGCACACTCACCTCCATCACCAACAATGCAGAGGGGCAACGCTCCAATGTCTCTCTCCGATATTTTTTCAGATGCAAAAGAAAAACTGGAAAAGTAATCATGCTCAAAGCAAGTAAGATGGCACCATTTGGCCTCATCACCAGATCCTAACAAAATATTTTTTTTCTAGAAGTTGGCTCTGCCCAATTAGGCAAACATTAATTTTCTAAACCACTGGACTTCTCTGAGACATTTGACCAAAGCTGGACGTGGCTGAGGGGAGATCTGCACGGGCCCCTCCGTAGGCAGAGGCCGAAGCCGGGGCCTCGTCCTCTGAACCCTTCCTTCCCACCAGGGAGGCGCTTCCCTTCCCATCCATCACTGTCAGAGCCGAGCCCTTGGAGATCTCCCTTCAAGGCTGAGGCTTTTGGCTCACAGTGTTGCAGTCTGGGGCTGAGCTGGTCTACAGATGCTACAGGGTTTGTTGTTTCAACGTCTGCTTCAGCTTGTTTGAAGCACAAGTGCGTTTGCCAAATATGCTAAGCTCTTTATAAAAAAAAAAAAAGTATCATTTTTGGAAGTTTGAAGCCTTTGGGACTTTTCCCCAGCGATCTGCAGCCGGAACGACTTCAGGTTGGAAATCTGGGCAGGCGCGTTTGCTCCCGACCGGGTCGCAGCGTGTTCTCTGTGAGCTAATTTCAATCATTTATGAGGCAGTCCGCTCCAGGACTCCTGAGCCAAGATCCGTGGTTCACCAAATTAAATATTTGGGTTTTTTTTTCTTTTGTAACCCTGGCTGTTCATGAAGGAAAGAGGCCGGTGCGCTGACCGACGGACATAAAGACCGTTGGATGGGCGTCTCCCTCCTTCTTCCCTCCCTGTCTGACCCTGGCTAGGAGTCCTCCTCACAAGCCTGGCCAGAGGATCGGTTTGGAGGAGTCCATGTTGACGGCCCTGCTGGACACAGTTCAGTGGGGACATGGCTTCACGAGCCCCAAGAGGCTGTACCTCAGCTAGCTTGGTAATGGGAAACTTGGTAGATCAACCTCGGCAATGGATGGTGTGGCTTTCATTTTCTCAACAGCTCTTCCCATCTTGGAATCCGTATCTTGCTGAGTTCCAGGGCAGGTCTAAAAGCAGGGAGGACTGTGTTTTGTTGTTCTTGTTGTTGTTCTTAGACCAGAGAAAAGGACCGAGCTACCCAGTACCCTTGCTGAGCTTCTACCTTACTCAAGAGGAACGACCAAGCCAGGTGAAATATCTTCCTTATGAAGTTGCCTTTCCTTGTGTGACACTCTGGGATACAGGTGCATTGTCACAGCAGCTCCACACATGAGGAAGTGCTTGCTTTTCCATCTTTCTCTCTGGCACAGAAAAATCACCTACAGAAGAAATTCCCAACGTGGGAAAACTGCTTTGCCCCTTCATTTCAAGGCGAATGGGAAAATAACCACGGTGTGAATTATTTTTAATCCAAATGCCATTCTGGGGGGGGTTGAAGAAAATAAAAGCAAATTTTGTCCGTCGTTTAAGTTGAATTACAGTGTGGCCAGCTGCTGAGAAACAGGTCTTGATAGCAATGGTGGACTCTTGCATCCGGGTTTTCATGGGTGCTATCTGCGGGTGGATGGATGGCTGCAACACGCAGCAGAAGGAACACGCTCCCTTCCTCTCACTTTCCGGGGCAAGTCCCTCTTCCAAAGCCTCCACTGCTGCTGACATTTCATCAGCACATGCGCCAACCAGGTTTTCCGAAATCAAGTTCTTACATCTAAGACTTTTACTCAGCTGCAAAAACCATCATCAGCTTTGCTGCCATCCTTAAGGCTTTGAACAAATTTAGATTGCTCCCACGGATTAAAAAAACATATATGATAAAAACAGAAGTTGGTGGGGGGGGATGTGCAATAATGTTCATCACGATGAACAGCCCAAGAGTAATGACTGAGGTCATCCTTGGCCTATCTTACAACCAGATGGACCCAAATAGTCATTCAGAACTTGGTTATTCTGACAGTTAATTCTGTAGGACAAGTTGGCCAGTTCTCTCTACAGACACTTGGACAAACATCATCTTAGATATTTCTGTGATGATGTATTTTTTAGATGAGATTGACATATAAATCAATATTCTGTGAGGAAATCACATGACTCCCATAATGTAGGAAGGTCTCATACAGCACTTTGAAGGCTTTAACAGAAAGACTGCTCCATACAGGTTATACCTCCAGCCCCAGCTACCCAGAAAGCAGATATCGGAGGCTGTAGTCCAAGCCCAGACTAGACAAAAGTTTCTTGAGAAACTTTCCTTGAGTACCTCCAGCCATGCAGCAGGCATTGGTGGGAGCAACACAGCTTGAAGGCAGCCAGGACAAGAGGCATAGGACCTTACCAAAAAAACAATAAATAAAACAAAAAGCCTGGATGTGTGGCTCAAGTGGTAGAGCATCTGCCTAGAAAGTGAGGCTCCAGAAAAATAAGAGAGTAAGGACTATAAACAAGAAATTCCACCAGTAGACAGAGTTTGGGCTCAGGTGCATCTCTTCTCTTGTCTTCTGCTTTTAAGAGTTCTCTCCCCCCCCCTTTCTGCTGCCCCCAAGGTTTGTGTACATATACCATATGGCCATGTAGAAAATCTCAGTGAAGCCTTACATAATGTAACATAGGAGGAAAGGGCTAGTTAATTCCAAGGTCTTAAAGCCTCATTAGTCAACAATTTTCCCACGGGATGTTACCTTCTTCACAAATCTAGAAGGAGAGTTCTAGCCATAGCATTTGGATAGTCAGGTCTTACCCTGGGATGTGTCATTTTACATGCGAAAGCATTGGGGGATGTGGAGAAACTTAGTAAACAGCTGCCTTGATTGTGAGACATGGCCAGTGGGGAGGGGCTGGCATGCCAGTCAGCTGCTCACCCTTGGGGCGTGACCCGGTTCTAATCAGACCACACAGAAGAAAATTAAATCTATGGTGATGCATGCCTAGGGTGTGGCTATTCCTTACACAGCCACAACAATGACGTTATTTTGGTATGAATGGTATTTGCAGCCATTTAACACACATAGCAAAATATTCATAGAATAACAGTAATGAAATATAATATATATGTTTTAATTATACTGTGTTTCTGTTCAAATATTTCCCAAGAACATATATATATGCATATATATGGATAGATAGATCTTTCTAGATTTCTTTTTAGAAAATGAGAAATTAATATGTCAAGAGGGGTTCCACTATAATTACTCAGGAAAGTACAAGCTGTAGGAAACAAGGACATATTGTGGTATCCAGGTCCTGAACTGGGGAGGGAAGGAAAAGGCAAATAAAGCTATGGTGAAATTACCACCATTTGCTGAAGAATCTTGTACTTCTGTGATAATCAGACTTTTTATCAGCATCCCAAAATACATGAGCAAACAATTTCAGAGTGAAAGACTCAGTTTCTGAGGTTTCAGTCCACTATGACAGGGAGAGTATGGAGGATCCAAGGAGCTCATATCATGGTGGTCAAGACAGAGAGAGTGCTGCACTGGTCCACTTCTGTCTTTTCTTTCTTTGGTTCTTTGATTCTTCCTTTCTTTCTTTGGTTCTTTCTTTCTTTCCTTTTCTTTTCTTTTTTTTTTTTTTTGCCAGTCCTGGGACTTGAGCTCTGGGTTGAGCACTGTCCCTAAACTCCTTTTGCTCAAGGCTAGCACTCTACCTCTTGAGCCACAGCTCCAACTCTGGCTTTTTCTGTGATTAAGTGGAGGTAAGAGTCACATGGACTTTCCTGCCCAGTCTGGCTTTGAACCGCAATCCTCAGATCTCAAGCCTCCTGAGTAGCTAAGATTACAAGCATGAGCTATGGTGCCCAGCTCCCTTTTTCTTTTCATTTTTTTAAAATTTATTTTAATGGTATTATAGGGGTGATGAACAGAGGGGTTACATTTACATGAGTCAGGTAATGAGTATATGTCCTTTTGTCCAATGTCTTCTTTTCCCTCATTCTCTCCCACTCCCTCCCTCCCATCTTCACCCATGAATTGCATAGTTCCTTTTCACCAATGTCCAGTGTGTTTTTTTTGCCCTTTGTCCTTGAGTTCTCTGCCCCCTCACCTTCCCAAAGATATACACATGAATAAGGCAAGGAAGACAGAATCATCAGAAAAACTCTTTTGTTTCCACATCTTAGGAGTTGGCTTCAGTATTATATTATTTTATATAACTATGAAGAGGCGGTTAGGCATTGTACCTCTGTGATTCCCTCCTAAGAGGGATGTGAGTATCTAGAATCCTGTGTAATTTATCATGGCCCAGTGTGTTTCAGATCTAGCTTGCACATATCAGAGAGAACATGTTCCATTTGTTTCTCTGATCTTGGCTTAACATGATTTGTTCCCTTTTTCTCTTTTATCCTGCCCAGGACCCCAGCCAATGGGATAGGGTCCCTCACAGCCCAGGGGAGTCTTCTCCTATTAGTTATTCCTCTCTGCAGACCTCTGCTGGACACACACACACACACACACACACACACACACACACACACCCTCAGTAGTGTACTTTCCTAGTCTCTGTGCTTCCCGGGCCAATCAAGTTGACCATGCATATCAACCATTGCAACTTCTCCCTGCTGACTATCTCAAGTAAAAGCTTCCCTGGATGCAGGAAGGGCAAAAGCAGGAGGATGCAGGCAATCTCACCTGAGGACCACCCCCCACACATCTCATCTACACCTGCTACAGTAGGCATCCTTGTCTTAGGTCACTTTCTAGCTCAGTGGCTATAGTCAGTCAACTATTTCCTTTTTTCCCCCAAACTTTATTTGACATTTTGGCACTAAATAATAGATGTGAAACTCGTCACATCTATTCTGAAGAAAAGTATGTTCCAAAACAAAGTTTGTATAATGTCTCCAGCTGTCATCATAAGAGCAAGAAAAATTTCACAATATTTTGGGAGGTTGGTTTGAACATTCAGATTTCCATGCCATTTTTTTCCTCTTGGGATGTTTGTACATGTTCCAAAATTTCTACATAAATCCACATAAATTTCTTCCATCTCAACAAGTTATTTATTCTTCTGATAGTCTTAATGAGATGGCCCGTCTTTGCAGGCACATTTTTAGCGATGACGGGAGGAGCTGGATGTGACACTCTCCTAAGACTGACAGATATGCCCCTGCCGCCTGTGGGAAATTTGGCATGGCTCATTCAAATGCGGGCACTCATTGGAGTAATGACCACACCACAAAATTTCTCCCAAGGAAAAGACAATTAATGTGGATGGAATCTCTTGCACAAATAAATACTCATTACATCTTATACAATTTTGAGAAATTTAAAAACCTGTGAAATATTTCAAACCTATACATTATTAAGTCAATAGCAATATATTAGAGGCTAAATGTATAAAAAGGTTTTGCTGTTTTCATTGTTATTGTTGTTTTTATGTCAGTCCTGAGGCTTAAACTCTGAGCTCTGTCCCTGAGCTTTTGCACTCAAGGCTGGTGCTTGACCACTTGAGTCAGAGCTTCATTTCCAGCTGTTTTGGTGGTTTATTGGAGATAAGAGTCTCATGGACTTTCATGCCTCAGCTGGCTTCAAACCATGAGCCTCACATCTCAGCTTCCTGAGTAGCTAGGATTACAGGCATGCGGCACTGGCACCTGGCTAAAAACATTTTAACTTTTACTATAGAAACATAAATTTGTACACCACACAGAGAACTATATACTAATTTCTCAAATTTCCATTGTTGGCAGCAATCATCATCAACATCTTTCCAAACTCTTCATCAACTTCATAAACTGAATAACTGTCATTGCAGCTTTCCACCAAATCAAATGTTTAAGAAAATCCATTTCTTCTGTTAAGACCATGTTTTCCAAATGCATTTATTGAATATATGGCCCAATGTAAAGAACAGGGCCACCATGTCCCACTATACTATGTGAAACGGTGTTCACCAGGCTCTGACGTGGTGTTCAGAGAGCTTGTAGAAATGGAGGTAATTATGGTAACACAGTATATTTATTTCAGGGAATTTAAAAGAAGACTTAATAGCTCTGTCTTCACATTGAGGAGGGCTAGACTGAGTACATTTTATTTATTATCTTTATTTTATCACAAATCTGAGCACTACTATGTACAGTTAGTAAACTATCTGATCTTATTAGAAGTGGGATATAAATAACCAAGGTTGGTGGGATTTTTTTCCCTCACTCAAGCCTGTGAACTCTTTGTCTTGTTTTCAGTTTAACGCTTCTAATCCAACTTGTTCTTCAAGCGTGTTAAGTAGATTTCATTGTTTTACATAACTTTCAGGTAGGGAAATCTCCATCAGAATTGAATTACAAGGGAATATAGCTAAAGAAAATGAATAATGACTGACTAGAATCCTATTTTAAGCAATTTTCCAGGTGTCTCCAACTGAAGCAACAGTCACATTGCTTGATGGCAGTTATTTTAAGCGTGGATGTTGCAGAGACTTCTATTGTATAAATCAATCTAGCTAATGGGTACTACTTGATAAACATGAAATGTAAGGCAAATAATTACAATCCATGATTGTAAGAGCAGTGGGAAATCAAAGGTGGTGACCATCTTCTTCATTGCCAATATTAGACACCACTTCTGACATCCAGGGCCTTAGGACTCCATAGTAATTGCGGCCTGTTAAATACACTGTACTTGGCCCATGCGGGAAGTACATCAAATACAATTCAGAAAACAGTGCTTGTTTGCAAATATGCTTTGAAAACAGTGCAAAGTACATATATTCTTAATGATACATGTAAAGAGAAAAAGACAATAGTAGCCTGAGCTAGAAGGCATGTGTCATAGCTAATTTAATACAAAACAGCTCCAGAAATATCAGGTTCACAGTGATGTGATGGAGGTGATGTGCATACATGCATACATGCATACATGCATACATGCGTGAACAGTGTGTGTGTGTGTGTGTGTGTGTGTGTGTGTGTGTGTGTGTGTGTTCCAGTGTTCTGACAGGAGAGGGTAAAGGATATTTAGCAGAATATTCTGAAGAGATTTTTACATATGAATGGCTGCTTTCACTGATGACTTTGTTCAACAAATGTGTAGAAAGTGTCCAGAACTGCCAGGCCTATTGTTCACACAGTACCTGGTATACAATTAGGTTGGATAAGGGGACACGTTTGATACGCTCATATATACATACCATGTAACTTGATCAGACACTCGCTCTCTCTCTCATCATCCTCAACCAGCCTCCCCTTCCCAAGTAAGTGTCAGAATTCACCACCGTGCCATTTTCACACAGGTAGATACAGTGTTTCGATCACACCCACCCTCTGCTACCCTCCCCATTATCCTTCCCCACTTCCAGGACAAGGCCTGATCTATGCTCCTGTCAATCTGGCTTGTTAGTGAAGGCGGCTGGTTCCGAAGGGCGTCACCATGACGTCTCTTCGCACACATTGTATTTGACTCAGATTGACTTGCTCACGTACTCTTGCTTTGCTTTCTGATTTTCTTGAGCCAGTAGTGTTTACATTCCTTCTTTTCCCTGGCTTTTGTATGTTCTTCCCCCTGTGTTATATCCCTGATGTCACTGTACTTGATTTTGGTACCCTGCATCTTGTCTATACATTTATCTAATTAGGGGAGGGGAAGGGGAATACCAAAATGCTGAAACAAGGACACAGGATGACCCATTGCAACAATGATATCCACACGACACTACATTGGAAATTACAACTTCAAGGGAGGGGAAGGAGTGAGGGAGGTGAGGGAGGGAAGGGATAGTGGGAAAACAACAGGGAAGGGGTAACAATGCTCGACAAGAAATGTACTCATTGCCCTACTCATGTAACTGAAACCCCTCTGTACAGCATCTTTACAATAAAATAAAATTAAAAAAATAAAAAAGCTGTAGATGGCAAAAAATTAGCATGCTTACCATAGCGCACACAGGAATGAAAATTCAGTGCACAAACACACACACACGTACACACACATTCACAATGCACACACATACACACACACACACACTCATACATAGCTCTTCCAATTCCTTTCCCTGTTATCTGTGGTGGACCTGCTCTATCTCTGCACAGCAGAGAAAATTTGACTATCTTTTTTTTTTTGAACTACTGGTTAATATCTGGGTTTGGTTCTCCAGGATTTTTTCATTAGAAGGAGTGTTGTTTTGAGATGGGTGTCTCTATGTAGCCCAGAATGGCTTCCAACTCATGATCTTTTTGCCTCCATCCCCCAAATGCTGGAATTATAAGCAGATGCCACCAGGTTTGTCTAAGAAAGAGAATAAATGTAACAAAAGCTGCTTCTGTCTCACTGAGAAGAGCTCCGAAGGTCTCAACACCCCAGCTGATGTAATCTCCATGAAAGATACCTCATGAATGAATTAAATGAAAAATAGTCGAAGCCACACAATTATAAAATAATAAAAGGCAATTTTATGAGCTCTTTTTCTCCCCTATTCCAAGGCTAAATTGAGTCTCATTGTAAACCCAATTGATTTTCCTCTCCCCTGAAATAGGGCATTGGTAGCACAAATCTACACAGTGCAGAACATGACACACACATCATTACTTCTGGAGGACAGGCTGCAGATGGTGGAGTAAAACGCACAAAAGCACCTGAGTTCCATGTGCCTGCCTTCATCATGCTCTCTCATGAGAGGATGTGGGATTCTTGCAAAGCATCCATTGTCTGGGTCCTGTACTTACACACACACACACTCACACTCACACACACACACACACACACACCGGCAGCTGCGCACATGCAAACGCTTTAAGACTCTCTCACTACCACATACACACATGCCACATAGAGCACACACAAGTTGCCAATCAATTTTCTGCTTCAAACACTAAGTGACAACAAGGTAACCTAAATGTGGTCAAAGGAGATACATATGTTGTTACAATTAGGTAGCACCTATCTCAACACCACCATTCTAAGACTACTCCGTAAACTCAAAGTAGGCTGAATCCCAAGCGGAGACCTGCATTTCTCCCAAATAGACGGCACGCAGGTGTGCCTGCTGCCGCAGCCCCAGGGACCCCGTCACCCCGAGACAGGGGACCAGCTCCACACCAAGAAACCCCCAGCAGCCCTCACAGAGGAAGCCATGACCTCTTCCCAGAGAACACAAGCTAAGCACTTAAAATTAGAGACAGGAGCTTTATCGTCATTTCTCTGCGATCTGAATGGAAGTTAACAAATCGTGCCATAGCTGAAAAGCTTTCTTGCTTGCATCCGTCATACCATTGACCATCCATGGGGATGTTGCTTGCAAAACTACATGGTGATGTACGTGCAAAGCTGTATTTGAGTATATATTTCCCCTGAACTGAAAACCCAACTTGCAGTGACAGCCCAGCAACATAAATTCTCTCCTGAGTTAAGATGACACAATAGGTCAAACACCAAACAGGGGCTCATTTGTTACTGGAATGCACCTGGCTTCAGTTTACAGTAGTCTTAATTATCCAGTCAAGACAGTTCTTTGACATGCAGGTCTGCCAATGAGGAAGAGGAAAGGATAAAGAGAGAAGAGAAAAACCCTCCAAAGGGAGAAATCACTGCTTGCTATGTACTTGTGTTCCTCTTGTTTGAGGTCCTTAGTCATTCATGAATATGTGTACCTCGATGTATCAAGTACACTCATAATTTAATTAATTACACAGAATCCATACATCTCACAAAAAATTGAAACAAGTGCTATTCACACTAAAGAATACATGAGTCACTCACACAGCTGAAAACTTCTTTTTTTATTTTTTAATTAAGTTTTTATTGTGAAAATACTGTACAAAGGGGTTACACTTACATGAGCAAGGTAATGAGTACATTTCTTATCCAGCCTTGTTGCCTCCTCCTTTGTTTTTCCCCTACAGCTGAAAACTTCTTAAACAGTGAACTAGATGTAGATGTCATAATCAGTGTGGTCCCAACCCAATGGTTGGAGCAGCTCAGGGAAAAATACATTTCTAGCCAGTGGTCTGGAAAGCTAACAGGACACAAGATGTGAGAAGACCCTGAAGTAAATTTATGATGGGCACAGAAATGTGTAGAAAGAAGATGAACAAATACAAGATCGGCAGGGGTCGGGAAGCATATAATTAACATACTCCAGTGTGGATTTTCACGACTTTGAATGTGACCACTGTTCTTGTCACTCTCGGTATTGAATACTGTAGAGAACTGTGCTGGCACCCATTCAAATAATTCTCTTGAAGCAAAACAAATTTTTTAAAGTTAGTGTGACTGGCGCAAAGAGGTTGTAAAAATTGCTCATGTCACTAAGGCTAGAAACAAAACCCCATCCAAACCTCTGTCAACTCCACACTCCAAAATAGTAATACATTTACATGTTTAACTTGTAAGTATGGGAGTTGTGAAAGGATTCCGTGCTGTGGCTGAGGTTGTGAAAGAGAAGTTTGGGGAATATTAGCGATGCTGTGTAAATTGGGGAGGGGGGAGGGGATCTCAGCCCACGATCAGGTGTGTGCATCTTAACGCAACACAAATAAAACTTTCATGAGATTCTCTACGTGAGTTTTGAAAAGCGACAAATGGTTTGTTGACGAAGTGAGCATAAAGGGAAAGCGTGGGCACCGGGGTCAGATCCACGTCCTGGTGTTTCTCTTAATCAAATGATTCAGAGGCAGCACCTTGTTCAATAATTCAATGTTTGTTCTCGATGCGGTTCTCTTCCTGTTATGCTGGTATCTCCCAGGAAGAAGGAAAGTGAGTGAGAGGACCCAGATCGTGAGGGGTGAGGTATGGACACGAGGATTGCTCCCCGTGTGCCAGGGTAGCTGGAGCCAGGGCTGGGCCTGTGGTGGAGAGAGGATGTGGGGGAAGGGGCTGACACACCGAAGTCAGCATGGCCACAGTTGGTTTCTCTCCTGGGACTCTGACCCGGATGGCAAAATTGGCCAGGAGCCTTGCTGTGTTGGTTGGACAGTGAAAAGTCCATCCCACCCGAATATCATGATGCCAAAGACCCAAAAGAGCCATGGCTCACCTACCTCCTTTCCCTAGCAATTCCACTGTGCAGCGATGTACCCACAGGCCCAAACACCATCAGCAACACCAACCAAAACCAACACCACCAAAAGTGCCCTCCTCGCTCCCGTCGGCCATACCACCCTACGTGTTAGAAAGAGAACAATCGATTTGTTTCAATGCAAAACTAGTCAATTATATAACCGTTGCACTATGTAGACATGGTACGTTTTTCAGAAATAAGAAGATAAAAGAATAGAATAAAGATCAACTCATTCGGAACTTGAAGGAAAAAGACAGGAAGGGAGAAAATAACCCAGCGTGAATAGAGGTCGTAGGAAGATTCATGGCTGAGTATCAGAGCTGGTGCTGGAGATGGGTTTGGGGAATGCTGAGAAGAGAGTGGTTATTAAAGCTGCAGAAACAAGAGGACACACGGGTGTGGTGACCAGTCTGGGGATCTTTGGCAGAACGGGACTGGAAGCGAAGCATACTCAGTAAGATGCCTAGAGCTGAGTGGGCAAGGACTTAGCGAGATGGGAAAGGCAGAGCTCCACCTGCTCCCAGGGTTGTTTAGGTGAGAGTCAATGCCACAGAGAGGGTCAGGAGCCCAGCACCGGTACCCCCGGTCCTCCCAGGCCAGGAGATGAAGGAAATCTGGAACTGTCACCAAAATGTCTACTCACACACAGGTAGACTGAAGCTTGAAACTGAGACTCAGAAATCAAACAAAAAGGAAAAGGGAAATGGCTGGCTGCCAACAATGTCCCTCAGGCTCCTATCTCCTGAGCTGGTGCTGGAGCGTCCCTGGGATGGCACACCGACACGTGCATCCTTACACATGCATGCATGCACACAAACACATGTACATACTCCTACACACTCACATGCACATACATGCACACTGCACAAACTAGACTGACAAATGAAGTATTCAGGCTAAGTTAACATTTGCTTGTTTACAATTGCTGATGATATTCAAAGGGCTCAGACAGAAGAAGGCACGGGAAAGTCTCTCCATGGATCACTGACTGGTTTCACTTAGAAAGGCCTCTACTTGACCTATTTTGTGACATCTGTAACTTGTAATTAAAACTACCAACATAAAAAATATTCCAAAAAAAGCAAGGTTTTTTAAGGTATCAGAAACCAGGCGATGTTTAGCTGCCCAGCAAAGAACAGGCAGCGTGTAGGGAAGGTGGGGAGCACAGAGGAGTGTGGGGAGCCCGGGGAGCACAGTGTGTGGGGAGCACGGGGAAGGAGCACAGCAAACATCCTCACTGCACTTCTCCAGAAACATCTCTGCTGCAGTCATTGCACATGAGTAAATGAAATGTAAATAGAAAAGGGAAGCGCTATTGTCTCATCATCTAACTGATGTATGTGTTCTCTAGGGGTCTGGTCTCAGCAAAAACTGAAATTCAGCACAGGGATAAAATCAGATTGCTGGGGTGGGTAACAAGTTCAACAAGAAATGCACTTATTACCTTACGCATGCAACGGTAACTTCTCTGTACATCACCTGGACAATAAAAATACATTAATTAATTTAAAAAACACAGATTGCTGCACACAGTTCAAAAAGCTTGCAGAAACATTCTAGACTTTACATAGATTGAATTCCTATAGCTAAGAGATCAAGTTCCTTAGAAACAATTTCCAAATAATCTACAATGTGTATGAAGGAGACATTGATGTATCTTACGCATAAATCACACACACACACACACATACACACACATACACACACAGAGACTAGATTTTAATCTCCTCATGAACATTAAGGATTTGTGCTTGAACAACAACAAAAAAACTCTACAACTAACACATGCACATGGTAAAGGAAAAAATGGTTTAAATATGGGTCAAATTTTCTGAGCAAATAGCACAGGTACACTCAAATAAAAATGGTCTCAAAAGTTCAACACTACAGAGCCTATAAATAAGTATTTCATCCTGGAGAATCTTTGAAGAAAATGTTGCAAACTGCCCACTTAAGCTATTTAAAACTTTCTCAATATTGCACCCAAAGGACATCCAATTTCAATGAAGGTAAATTCTTGGTGTGCCTCCAAGATAAATTGGATTAAAAAAATGTAATCCCAAGTACTAAATAAATTAACCTGCTACATCTAGCACTTTCACTATATGCCAATTATATTTGGAAAATTTCTGCCAAAGAGTAATGACTAGATTTTCAGAAGAATTGATCATAAGCCATCCTTACTGATAGGGCTGCAATAGCAGGGCCATGCAGGTATTGAAGAATGTCCACTTTTGACAGGAGCTCTCTTTGTATCCTCATATTAAGAAAGCACTGACTATCTAGAGAACTGACAAGTCATTAAGAATAAGACAGCCACGTGCAGGTGGCTCAAGCCTTTAATCCTAACTACTCAGGAGGCTGAGATCTGAGGATTGTGGGTCAAACCCAGCCCAAGCAGGAAGGTCTATAAGACTCTTCTCTCTAATTAACCACCATATGCCAGAAGTGGACCTGTGGCTCACGTGGTAAAGAACTAGCCTTGAGCACCAAATATGGCTCTGTTGCCTTGTCTGGTATTCCTTCATAACAGGGAGCTCACTCCAAGGTGAAGCCAATGGTCATATCATGATGCACGCCGACTCCTGGCTTACCTCTGCCCGAGCAGAGGTATCATGAGACTGTGTCCAGGCCTTCTGACTCCACATGACAAAAGGGCAGGGCAGAGGCATCATGTTTCCTGGGTGAGCAGAATCCGTTCATCCCTCTGCTGAAATTTTCAGTCTTTAAACTTCACTTTCTTATGCAATACACCAGTGTTGATAGGAATCAGAGTAATAAGAAAAAATAACCTCACAAAAAAAATTCAGTAACCAAACATGGAAAACAGTGCTATTGGTATGCAGAAGGCGGCTTTTCTTGAATAAGACCCACATACTATGCCCTGGCCACAGTGTGTGCACTATGGGGGACACTGAGGCAGAGATTCCAGCCACATAACCCCTCTCTGTATCAACAACCTCTCACAGTACGACAGGCATCTCTAGTCTTAGAAAATAAACCATTGGGATTGGGAGAAGATCTTCACTAGCCATACAACAGACAAGGGTCTCATATGTAACATATACCTGGAACTCAAAAAATTAAATCCCCCAACAACAAATCCTCAAAGAAACAACTGCCCAATAAATAAGTGGGCTAAAGACTTAAAGAGAGACTTCTCTGAAGAGGAAAGAAGGATGGCCAATAGACACATGAAGAAATGCTCAACCTCCCTAGCCATAAAAGAAATGCAAATCAAAACAACATTGAGATTCCACCTCACCCCAGTTAGAATGGCTATAATCAAGAACTCTAATAACAACTGATGCTGGAGGGGATGTGGACAGAAGGGAACCCTACTGCACTGTTGGTGAGAGTGTAAACTTGTTCAACCACTTTGGAAAGCAGTATGGAGTTTCCTCAAAAGACTCCACATAGAGCTTCCCTATGACCCAGCAATCCCACTTTTGAGCATTTACCCAAATGATCACAAACAAGCTACCAGCACAACTCTGTTTATTGCAGCATTATTTACCATAGCTAAGATATGGAACCAACCCAGATGCCCCTCAGTGATGAATGGATCAAGAAAATGTTTATATATATATATATATATATACATACATACACACATACATATGTAGAAAAGGTCAAAAGCTATGACCAGATAAGCTGAAGTTAAGTGAAATGAACTCCAAGGTAGGGACACAGTGTTTTTTCTTTCTTGCTATTGTTTCTAACATATTTATAAGGTACCATGTGTTTTTTTTGTTGCTTTGTATATTCCTCCCCCACGTATAACCCCTGTTTTCACTGTATTTGATGTCGGTATAATTTGGGGAGGGGCAGTAGATGAATGGATCAAGAAAATATGGTATATATACACAATGGAATTCTATGCCTCCATCAGAAAGAATGACATTGCCCCATTTGTTAGGAAA
>NW_012267259.1:16127939-16130351 GCF_000151885.1 Dipodomys ordii | reverse complement strand
GGGGTTATACTGTGGGGGAGGGACATACAAAGCAACAAAGAGATAATCTTATAAATGCGTTAGAAACACATGCATGAAAGAAAAAAACATTAAAATACACATCTAACGGCTCATTTTCCTGACATCACATTATCTGACCTTTTCCGCTTGAGCCATTCTTCCAAGACGCTGAAGGCAAAGCTGGGGTAAGGACCACATATCGCATACATCAACCCTGCACATCACAAGTTTTCTTAGTCATGTGCTTAATTTTAAAGTATTTAAGAGGTTTCGCCCATAATTCCTTGACAAATTGTAATGATTGTTTATATATCTATCTATATATATATAATGTATCTAGAAAGACAGGATTTTAATGATCAGAGTTGGCCCAATAAAATATAGTGGTTCTTTCAGCTCTTACACATACATTTGTGCGTTAGTTATATATAAAAATATTATTGATAAGACAGTTAATTCTTATACCACCCCAAAATTGTACTATGTACTCATTTGTCCAGGAAGACATCGCTCACCTGGGAAAGTTCCAAACCTTTTGAAGACCAGGCCCAGGTTCTACTCTCATTGTTATCTAGCCCCAAACCTGTGCTGGTCCCACTCAAAACATGGTGGACTACAGCCCGTGGCTACATTGTGCATCACGGGTTCAATAGCCCAGAAGCTGAGAGGTCAGTAGATAAAATTACCAAGAGGGAAGAATGAGAGGAAGGGTAATTCTGATTGACCCAGCTGGGCAAAAGACACCTGGGTGATCAGACCCCAAAGGCAAGAGGATGAAGAATTTAATCTAAAACCACATTCAGATCTTTCTAAAGTCTGTTTTCTGGGTTGGAATGCCATGTGCCAAAGTGGGGCAAAAAAAGCTACAAAGATTCTGAAGATAAAAATTCATTTCATTCAATTCTGTTCCTTACATAACTCTCCTAAAGGCCTACATATGCCACTGTGGCTGAACACGCTTTGTGGGCTGGATGGTCACTTACATGCCTACTGATGCCTTCTTTCGTGGCCAGCTGAGGGGACATCACATTATCTCTGCTGAGGAGGCCCTAAGAAGACACATGGCTACTAAGTGCATCACTGGGGGAAATTCCACTAGGAAAACATCACAAGTCAACCTAAAACAGTAAAGTAATAGCAGAGGAGCAGAGAGAGAAGAATGTCAGAGACTTCATCTTTGTGTAACATTTACCTCTATAACATGAGAAAGCAAGGTTTCACCATTCTGTCTGAAAAACTTTGAAGAATAAAAGATAAATTTTCTAAGCAAAAGCTAGTACCCTTCAGGACATTCAAAAGAGAAACAACTGATCCTAATAGCATCTATTGATGTTGTTTTCCATGTCTGCATTATTTTGGCTTTGGTTCAAAGAGGTAAAAAAGTAAGAATAAGGTTGCCCATTTAAATATGCAGTAAAAATAATGCAAACATTGTGCCTTTCATTCTAAGCTGGGATCTCACACAATCATTCCCAATGTAGCTATCAAAAGGAGAGCATTAGTGTAGCAGGGACACTGGTTTATAAAGAAAGATCCGTATGTGGTTCACAAGAGGTAGACACTACACTAGTTTTTCTATCTGAAAAATGGTATCCTGAACATAAAATGCAAGGCAATGAAAAGAGGCCAGCTAGATTTCTTTTAATGGGTCTAATTTTATCCTAACATTTTTTCTTTTCTGAAAAGAATGGTTTTCAGTTCATCATTTGCATCTTTAATCTCAAATTTTGCTAAACTTTAGATTGACTTGTAAAACTTCTTCCATCAAATAAGTGGGGTTTTGCATGCTTTCTTCTTTCAACCAATTAAATTTTTGCTCTCACATACTCCTGTCATAATAGATATTTCTTGTCTAACCATCCTGTTGTCATTAACTTCCAGCATTGTTTTCTAATAGTTAAAGTCCAGTACAGCTTCTTCCCACAGAGAACTCATAATTCATTTTAAAAATATAAGCTATCTACACATGATACGTAACCCTACAAACCAGGAAATTATGCATTTACCAAGACTAAGATCTATGTCTGCTACCAAACTGAAGTAATCAAGGCCATCGTATTTAGAAGAGGTGTACATAAATGAGTGCTAAATCACAGGACAGACTAAAAAAGACAGACATTGCACACAAAATGAAAAAGATAACTGTGACCACCAGAAGCAGAAATGACAAGAATGTATTATATTTTCTTTTTTTTATTGTGAAAATACTGTACAGAGGGGTTACAATTACATGGGCAAGATAATCAGTACATTTCTTATCAAGCATTGTAGCCTCCTCCTTTGTTTCCCCTTCCCATCCCTTCCCATCTTCCCCCTGCCCCCCTACCCAATCCTCCCCACCCCCCCACCCTGCACCAAAGTTGTAAAGTTCGTTTTCGACATAACGACTTGTACATCTCATTGTTGCAATGG
>NW_012267259.1:16060871-16127889 GCF_000151885.1 Dipodomys ordii | reverse complement strand
TTTCGACATAACGACTTGTACATCTCATTGTTGCAATGGGTCCACCTGTATCCCTATTTAAATGATTTGTTTTTCCCCTTTCCCTCCACAAATTACACCGACATCAAATACAGTGAAAGCAGGGGTAAGAATGTGTTATATTTTCAAAGACAGTGAGGAAGCCGATTTGGGTGAAAGGGAAACATTTTTCTCAACATCTTAAGTCATTGAGTCTTACTAAACTTTCCAGAATGTTCAAGACCAGGAGTGACTTCCCTTTAGTCATTTTAAAGTCCACTCCTCAAAGAAATACAGTAGAGCCAAAGAAAGTTTCTATTGCTTCTAAGTCATGTCTCACAATAGTCACCCCCCTGGGAAGAAACTGGGAGATGCCCTCATGCAGTGTCACCAGTCCTCCACCACCAGCAGGAAGAAACCCTTCCATGCAGACATAGGTCAATTCCGTCTCAATTACTAGAGATACTTGAACTAATTAATTCAAGTAACGTCCTTGTACAAAGAAGTCACAAGCTTATTGCACCTTCAAATGAGCCAGACATGCATGTCATACTCAGACCTATGGAATGCACACATTGACACCTTTTTTTTTTCCAGATGAAAAGGCTTGCTCACTGTGCTGTGAATGGCAAAGCAACGGTCTTCAAACCTGGTTTGGAAAACCCTCAAGTGCTCTGGCACCAATACTACCATCACCGGTAAAGATCCAAGGCCTGGACTGCACCCACGAATGAAATCAAAATCAATTGCTCTCTCCTGCAGCTTCTTCTCTTACACCCAAGGCTCTAATAAGTTCAAATTGATTGCCCAAGCCAGTTAAATACTGTCCCTGGCCAATTATATGACACATTCGCAACATGATTCTTCTGATGGTGAAGCTGGATTACCCTTGTTCCTCACCATGGCAGAATATGCAAGTTCCAGTAAATGTCTAATAAATGCATGCAGAGTTCCCCAGTGACCTGCCCAATTACAGTTCTTACACACCTACGAAAGACTTGGTTTTGTTGCATATCTCTTCGATCTGCTATAGCTCACAGAGGAAGTGGACAGGGAACATGCAAGTCACTGCTGTTGTGCAAACTGATTAAACAATCTCCACTTTCACAGTAGATTTCCTCAGCTGAGCTCTTGCCTTGTGGACCACATCACATGACTCACTTTCCACATGAAAAATAGGTATGAGACACACTTGAGTCAGCTCGCTATCCAACAGTGGGTGCATCTACAGAACACGACTAGAACTCAACTACTGAGGTGTTTTCTCCTCTTGAAAAAAAATCATCTAAACTGTAATTTAAGAGAGAATGATAGGACTGTAGACTCCTAATTAAACTTTGGAGAGTCTCTTGACTTTCTTAAATTAATAGTATAGGAGAGCCTGGTTTTCAAAAAGCACCATAACTTTTCCTTAATTTTAAACAAAATTTCAAAGTATCTTTTATTCATATTCAGAAAAGGATAAATGGAAGATCAAAAAGCAATAACACAGCCCTCACTAGGCCCCAGCCCCTGAGGGAACCCTTGCTCTGCCTTTCTTATGTTAGCCGACCTTTTCCTTTTAGTATTCATGAAAACTTAGCAAATAATCACACTGAATTGATTTCAGGGACATACATCCTTTGCTTCCTGCCTGAATCGAGAAGCTGGAGCATGGGTCATGTGACACAGGAATGCCCTTTCATTCTATCTTTAGTCAAAGCAACAGTACTCAACAAGTAAACGAGCCTCCCCAGAGAACCTCCCATCCCATGCCTTGCTATTCATCCTCCTCTGTCTACATGGAGCTCTTGTTCTCCTTCAAAGAAAATTCTGGGGTTATGGAGAAAAATTCAGGTGCAATGAACAGAAACCACTTCACTTGTTAGACAAGAGAATTTTTAAGGCACTGAAAAGTAGAAAGTTAATATGAGGAATTATTCAGTCTCAGTAAATCACCTTTAAGTTTAACATCTTAAAAGGTTCTATCAGACATGTTGCCCTGCATTTATGCTGTGTTTATCCTCATATCATTCACGGGCTCCAATGATGACGCCCTGACTGAGAAAAACAATACATTACAATGCAAGATTGAATCACAGCTATTTATTTTCACTTTATAAGACAGACAGCTAAGAGATAACTTGTTCAAAGGAATGCAAAAGGCAATCAAATGTCATGAGCCAGATAAGCCAGCTGGCACTATCAACCACACCAGGCAGGCTACCAATTTATAATTCAAATGTTGGAATGTTTATCATTAGGACATCCAACTTCCTAGAGCGAACATTTATTGTTTGCCAGTGATAGGAGATAAAATGCTATTATATTCCATTTAGGGGTAGCAAAAGAATAAAAGGCTAAGCAACCCACCATCCACAAATTACATGTCCACAAAAAGCATCCCCATGTGATAGTCACTTCCAAATAAATAAGATATGCTGTGATATAAAATAGAAGATAAGCAACAATCTACTTCCACCATCAGAATGCCTGGGATTCCTTGTGTGATGCAGGGTGCAGTTCTCTACCGTGCCTTATCTAAAACTGGCGTGCGGATGTTGACTTGGTATGATCCATGATTAGACTGCTTTAGTTCGTATTGACCTGCTACCGGTCAAGAGAGCAGTAGCTAGACTGGCACGTGATCCCTGAACAAGTGTGTTTATAAATTCCCCTGGCTCGGATGCTAAGGTGTAGAACTGCTGCACCCTTGAGACACCAAAGCACTCAGAGATTATGTAGTTCTTGGAGCAAGGACACTGTAAGGAGATGATTAAAAAATTAGAACTCGGTCATTCTTGACCTATTTTTTTAATTTTCTACTGATCAGAAAATTCAAATTTCGACAGAACTGATTAAGTGCAAGATTAAGAGAGAACTACCAAACACAAGGAACAGACTAGCCCCAGGTGGGAAATGAGGGGACCAAAAGGAAACAGCAGGCCGGGCACGTTGGAAGGAAAACTCAGGAAATTCAATATTCATTGCCAATTTTCACATGAATTCCCAAATATTGTTTTCTTCTTTGTCTCCAACCAGCTGAGCTTTTTAATAGGACAATTATTTGCTATTCAGATGGATTCCAATTATTTATTTAAAAAGAAGACTTCCATAGGATTATCATCAGTCTCTTTGAGAGAAATTTCCCATCATGTGGCACCTACAAGGTGATCATGATTGCATAGAATCTCCTTATTAATAACCACCATTCTAACAAGAAAGATGTGATTGTCTATCACCTTAATTTAAGTAGAGACAGGGAACTAATCAAATTCGGTATGATGGGGAAATTGGAGATGGATAAAGCCATAGGAGCAGCACTTTCCAGCAGCCTGGACATCAGAACACAAAGGTCAGTCACAAAGAGGTGAGGCACAAACTGTCTCGGCTGGAAACGAGTTTATTGAATGTCAGCAAGGCCTCTGGCTGCTCATTAGCTGTGAGGACTCCACAGAGGAAGACAGAAATGGGTTCTTTTATTACTACTTGAAAGAAGCAAAAATATGGTATTCACTGTGGTGCATATTGAAGATATTGATTTACTCAAAAGATTTTTTTAAATGTAAACCATGTTTGCATTTGATACAAAGCAATCTGAGGGTGTGTGTGTGTGTGTGTGTGTGTGTGTGTGTGTGTGTGTGTGTGTGTGTTTCTTTTGGAGTTTTAATGGAAAATTCTATTTCTGTGCATGGGCCTACTATCTGCAAGTTCAATCATGGATAAAGACAATTGGTAGTTGTAAAATTTAATGCCATTAAGTCTGTTTCTCGACATTCTCTTTCAATGGGATTATTCACATCTATGTCAAAGAGGCTTGCCTCATTTTTGCCTCTTCTTTAGATGAGAAAAAGCATCAAGTCTCTATTGTAAACAGCCTAAGAATCCTACACTGATTTCAGGAGGTGTATCCACTTCATTATTCATTGCATTCTCTAGCTGAATCATGTTTTCTATTTTTAAGAGTGTCCTGGAAAAGTCAGGTTAAATCATAAACGCCCCTCGGTGCTCACCTGAAGTGAGGCAGAAAGCACCGTCCCCCCACAGTGCCCTGGGAAATCAGAGGATGACCCACTTCACACCAAAGCCAATGCCATGTTCTTCAGTCCTCATTCTCTTTGACGTCCGGTGGCACGGCAAATGTTTGCCACCCTCTCCCCACTGAAGCACTTCCTCTGGCTTGTCTGTGGTCCCCAACATTTCCTACAGCAAAGCAAGCTGCATCCCCTCCAGGCTACCTGGAGGCCACCTCCCTTTCCCGGGCTTTATCTGTGTGTTTTCCCCCACATCTGGGGTCCACAGGATACCCTTTTTCCATGTCTGCTACGATGTCCATCCTTGAATTAGACTTCCTTACCACCTCTGTGTATTTGAGGATCAAATCTTTCTTGACAACTCATCCTTCACCAATTCTAGGACTGTATTTTTATCTTCCTATCACATAGAATTTTCCAGGAAAAAGAATGGGGTTGTCATTTTTAACAGAACTACAAGCCCAAAGGGTTAGCATCCCATATGAGTTATTTTGCTCTAGTTTTTTTCAAAGCAATACTGATGATTGAAGATTTCGTCAAAGCCGAAGCAACAAAAGACCAATTTTGCAAGTAATTGGACTACTTTTTTGCCAATATCCTCTGCATCTATTTTTAATTAAAATTATTAGTCTTATGGATGGCAAAGATTTTCCAATATTTTTGAGTATTCCACATGGTCGCATACCCAAATGTTCCATACTTCCTGCCCCTGATTTTATAATCAAGAATGCAATCTAAAATGACAGTCTTGTCTGGGGTAGACTGAGCACAGAGGCTGCCTCCACTGAAAGCACCCTGTCTCAAATTAGACATGGCTCTTAGGAAAACAGATCATAAACAGCATCCATTCTACTCCTGAGTAGGATTGAGTGGTCCTTCCTGTACCACCTGCCTTGCACCACCAGGAAATAGAAATTCAGCAAATCCCCAACCCAGGAAAGTGAACTTTCTGAAGCACTAAGAAAGGAAGACAGATCCTGAGCAGACATTTTTCTCTGCACAGAATTCTACCTCTCTCATCTTCACCCAGAAAAGTGTGTCCCTGTCTCTCTCATCTTCACTCAGATCTGATCATGAATTTGCTACTTTAATTCACACTGCATTTGCATCAGTTGGAGCAATAGATATGTGAGATCACTGCAGGTCAGCAACTGTGAAGAAGACTCCTCCAAGTCTAGCCCCACAATTCAGCGTCTCTCTCACCCCAGGCAGTGCCTTAGCTCTTTTCTGTTTATAATAACAGTACCTTTGCCAGGGCTGGTTTGTGGCTGGGATGACACAATTCACACACTTCAATGGCACTATCTACATCTGGGAGCCCTTGTGAGAGTGGAATGAATCCAGTTGTGTAAAACAGTGAGGAACACTTCCGGGTCCAGTGGATAGCCAGTAAAAGTCAATCCACACCATCTTCATTGGTATTTCCTGGTATCATAAAGCTAGTAAAAGTTTAAGCAGATTCAAGCATCCTGAGACACACTGTGATGCTCATATTTAATGCCCACACTCTCTGCAGGAGGCCAAAGCAGAAATGGCCCTGGAACAGATCATGACAAAATGCCCCCAGTCCTCGAGCCAGGGTCTCCAAGGAGGAGGTGAAAAGACACTTTCAGGAATGAGAGGTTGTTGGACACTGGAGCAGAGGAAATGCCTGTGGTGTCATCAGTCATGACAAGAAATGGGTCCTTTCTAGAAAATGTAATGGAACGTGAGGAAATAATATGTTTCGGTCATTTTTCATCCATCTGGAGGACCGAAGGAAAACCACATACATGGAACGACTCTAGGAAGCTCTAGATGTGTAAACAACCCGACTTGAACAAAAGCAGGCACCCTAGGTCCTGGAAACAGAATGGATAGACAGCCACATCACAGGCCTGGATCAAAAGAACAAGTGTACCCACTCAGTCCTCCAACCCCATCACCTGGGACACGGTCTCTTTAGGAGAATAGGATTTGCTTGTGGTCACTCCATGGGACAGTTACAAGTTTTAAATACAACATGGGTGGCAAGTATTCTAAGCAGAAAAAGCAGGCAGAGAATGTGCATTATCTTCTAAGTCATATTCTTTTCCAGAAGGGTTTAGAATGCCGAGATCCCAAAAGCTTTGTCCCTCTGAAGTCCGTGAGTTGGTTTGTGTGAAAGGAGTCCCTTTCTAGGAAGGAGCTCTTCTTTATCTTCATTCCTTTTTGTAAAGAAAGAAATGTCTCTCCTGTTATTAGAATTGTCCACTCTGTGTGAAGTCACTTCTGCTTCCAATGTCCTCACACTCAACTCACGTGAGTTCACACTTTTCTTTCTCCCACTTCATTCTGAGCCAGATCATTTTCTACTTCTAATCCAACCAATGAGCAAGGCTGTCAGGGAGTACTGAGCGGCTTCCGAGGCCAGAGGCCCCAGACCACCAGGGTCCTCAGAGAATCCTGCCACATTTACTAGACGATTTTCACCATGATGGTGAAACTCCAATAAGAATGACACAGTGCCTTCCAGCTACTGGGACCAGGCAGCAAGTGTTCAAATAATGAAAAGCATCTGGATATGGGAACAGTCTTTCACGGTTTGTTTGTTGTAGTTAGACATTGTGAACAATCCTCTGCATTTGTATTTTATTGTAATCCAATCCAAAAATATTCCAGAAAATACTGTAGAATTAAAACAGCAGTGAATGTTGGCAGATATGGTGGCAAATAAAGAGTTAAATGTTTTTAGAAAGCTGTTTTCTCATCAACCTGAATCTCTGTCGTTATTGACTGGCCTCTTAACTCACATCTATAGATTATCATATCCTAATTCTGCTCAGCATGGCTGGAGCTGCCCAGCCAGAGTCACTAACCACCCTAGATCGTGTTCTTACCTTCCAGCTTCTCGTTGGATTTTGTCAGTAGGATGCAGTAGCAGAAGGAATCGACAATGCAGAGATGGAGGTTGGTGGGTTCATACATTCTCTATTTTTCTTCCATCTTCTTTGCCCTTAGCAGCATCTCTGGAGGCATGATGTCACTGCCTTCATCTCCTGAGATCCCAGCAGAAACTCACACCAGGCAGGCCCCACCCATCCAGCCAGCTGGATGGCTGGGTCACTTTTCTTCCATGATTTACTGATCTGAGTGGCTTCGCACCAGCCCTGCTGCGATCAGGTAGTTTCGGTCCCCTGCATAAGCACCCCTCACAGGACCCGGCAGGGAAGAGAGAGACACTGGTGACACCATTTTCTTCCTATTCTCCTCTGGCATCTGTGTCTCATGTTTCCTACTTTGCAGAACATCTAGGTTTTCATTGCCTTTCATGAATCCCAACTCACACAGCACTCAACACCAGGACTGGTCCCAGAGCAAACACCTGCCAAAGCTGAGAGTCCAGTATTGATTTGCTGACCTCTTTGAGCTTGAATAGAGTGATCTCTTTATTAGCAGTGAAAAGCAGATGCTTAGTAAACCATGGCTTGAATGAGCATTCTGACGACTCCGTTCTCCTTGGGTAGCTTGAGCTCAGAGTTCCACTTGAATGCAGGGCTTTGGGAAAACAAGAAGCTACTTCACTTGACTGTAACTCTCAGGGATGATGGTTCAAAGGACTCTGAGATAAGCTAGTTACTTCTAAATACATGAGATATTCCGAGAAAAAATTATCATCTCAGGGCATTAAATTCCCAGCTCAATGCAAGTTCAGAAAACTAAAGATCTTTTCCAGTAGAGGAGGTTTTAAAAAAGAATCAAAACAAAATGATGCCACATCTTGGAGTGACAGGGCATGCCAAGCTGAGAAATTGTGATACATAGTAAACAATGAGATGCAATACCCGTTCGTAAGACGGGCACAGAGGGGTCTTAACAGCATCTGGAAGTAAGGCCACTGCCCTGAATCTCCGGAGATCCCAGGTGAGAGCAATAGCAACGTGTACCCACGGGGTCACTGGCTAGCAGCTCCATCACTGTGGTCTGTACCATGGGATAGTCTCCAAGCCCCTGGGCAGAAAATAACCAAACTCACCATAACTGAGTCTCAACTTCTCATTTGGGATCACACACAGCAGGCCGAGTCCCTCGGCTGACAGGAAAAATGGCTCCTCCTAACATTAGCACTGTGATCCCCATCACTCTTCTCCCAGCTCTCCCTGAAGAGACCATGGACCTCCACTTGAGTGGCGCACACACAAACATCCTGGGACCAGGATTCCACTGACCATGATTTCTAGGCAATGTCATCTCTGATCAGAGTGTCTCAGACTTGAGATCATTACGGATTCTGATCCAAGTCTCCTTCACAATTGCAGGGCGTCTCCCACACCGAATGCACCACTGGTTATGCATACTCAGTAATTGCAGAATGCTGGCACTGGCGCCTAGAAAGTAAGCCCCATAGATGTCCCTGGGGATAGCAGCAGGTTGGCTCCCAAACAGGAAATTAAAAGCCGTATTCTATGTTTGGGGAAACTTGGACGTTCAGTTGTAAAGGAAACCTGAAAGGTAATTCTCAGTGACTAATATCACAACCCTACTTAATTCACCTCTTTCGTCTAGGTGGAAGCTGGCTTATATGTATAAAGGATAGTGTGCCTTTCTAGGAGAGTGAATGTGGTAATTGGTACAGCGTTCAAGTTTACTAAAAAGGCCATATGTGCAATCCTGGGGGGCTAAAATAGAGGTTGATTCAGATTCACCTGCTGGCTTCTAACTTTCTATGTACGTTTTATCTGTCTAATTGGCTCTGTGATCTATCACACTACTGCTATAAGTCTGTAAACTACCTTTTCCAGACAGCCTTGCCCGCCGTCTTGCTGTCTGTTTTGCTATTTGCAGGAATGAGTGGAACAGGGAATGACAGGAGGGAAGACGAAGCTCCAGCCTCCTTCTGTGGGCTGCCCTGGGGTGGCTGCCCATGCCGTTAATGAAGCACGCCATGTCCACAGCCATCACTGGCCTATGGCCCATCATGTGACCACAGCACTGGCCACAGCCCCTCTTCACAGACTGCATTGCTATGTATGCTAGCAACACAAGTATTCCTGAAAATCTGAAAGAAAGAAAAACAGTCTTTTCCTTTGAACCCCTCGGATTGATGAAGCATTTCATCTCTGGGTTATATCACCTGACCTTGATCTTTCTTCTAACACTTGTAATGTCTTGATCTTAAACCCCCTGTGCATGCAGTGCATAATAAAAAATGTGCATTTTTCTGATGGGACTCTCGCAGACAAATTCATCTATTTTAATATGGCCTATTGGAGGTTAGGTTCTGTACATATAGTCTTCACCCTATACTTTATGTGTGATGACGTTCTATACCACATTTTCTGGACCTTTCAACTGAGAAGGAATTGTAAGATTCAACTGCTCTGGTCAAGATCTGGGCACCACTGACACACCTGTAATGCTAGATCCTCAGGAGGCTGAGATCTGAGAATCCAGATGAGAATCCAGCCTGGGTAGGAAAGTTTGTGAGACTCTCATCTCTAATTTACCACCAAAGCTGGAAGTGGAGTTGTGGCTCAAGTGATAGAGTACTAGCCTTCAACAAAAAAAGTTCAGAGACAGCACCCAAATGCTGAGTTCCAAGACCACTCTGGTCAGAAAAGCACCCTGGACTGATGTTCCCACACCTCTCTGTTCACTGCTTCTCTGGTGACTCAGCTAAGAGTGCTCAACGGATGCATCAAAAAGTGATCACAGGCGCTGGGAATGTGGGCTAGTGGTAGAGGGCTTGCCTAGCATGCATGAAGCCCTGGGTTCCATTCTTCAGGGCCACATACACAGAAAAAGCTGGAAGTAGTCCTGTGGCTCAAGTGGTAGAGCACTAGCCTTGAGCAAAAGAAGCTCAGGGACAGTGCCCAGGCCCTGAGTTCAAGCCTCAAGACTGGCCAAAAAAAATAAAATATAAATAAATGAAGTGATCCTGGGCAAAAGCAGCATGGCCACCTGGAGAGGCCTCTGGTTACACGGCGCCCGCCTGTCAGTACACCCACCGAGGAGCAGCTGCACCTGCCTCGGGATCCACACCTTTGCAGCCTGGCTGCCTGGGCCACCACTGCGCAGCAATCCCACTGCAAATCCGCACGCTGCCAGGAGCTCGGGCCGCAATGGCGATGAACGTTCCTATGTTTTGGGGTAAAGGCGAGGTTTACAACATCCAAATGTGCATAAAGGCAGGACCACTCCAGTCACATCTGAAAGATTTTACCAAACTCCCTCCTGAAGCACAGCCTGTATTTCACTTTAAGAATCTAATAAATATTTTAGAATGGCATTTCATTTGTTTTACAATGACATTTGGTATTAGAATGAACATGCTGGGAAAAAAAGAAATATAAAAGGCTTCCCTCCACTACTCACAGGGTTCCTTCTATTTAGGGAACAAACTGATTTATCATCTGCATGAGGGCCCCTTTAACTCAGCACCAGCTGCAGGAGGACCTGAACCAGAGAGGCACGGCAAAGCCCACCAAGTCCTAAACACACAAACCTACCACTGACTCCAAACGGCTTCCCAATTCATTTGTGTAGCATTTTCTATTGAGTCCTCCCTCCGTCAGCGCTACGCATTTTCATCCCATGAGATGCCCAGAGGCAGGTGCCGTTTCCCACCTGAACGAGAGATTAAGCATGGGAGTACATTATATTATTTTTAATGAAGTCATATGTTTGAAGAGTCATTTTCCCCTAGGTCCTTGAAAGCCGGAGATCCTCCAGTGAAGGTCATTCTTACCTCCCTGGGCCCCCAGTTGTCTGGGGGCCCCCCAGGGCCCCCATCCAACAACACACAGGAAAGTCAGAACAATATAGCAGTCACCAGGGAGGGAGGAGTTAAAGGAAGCAGGTGGAAACTGACTGGTCTCTATCCTCTCCTCTCTGATAGTCAAACCCTCAGGCTAATGAATTGCTAATGTGTGTGCAAGTTACTTAGGTATGAAAAGCTTTATCTAAAAGGAGGAAGCAACAAAGGAAAACCAAGCAGACACAGTAGAAGCCAAACAGACACGTGCCAATGTTCAGTGACCCAGAAGTTATTTTTCTACCTTTATATTCAAGACACTATTGCACATGCAAACAGGAGACAAGCACAAGAATGGCCACAGCTTCACAGGTCCTCACAGCAAAACTCATAAACAATCTAAATTTTCATCACCTTGGAAAACTGTGAAATACAATATAGCATCGCAAGTGGTCAAAACCAAAACAACATGAATGACACTCAGCTATAAATTATAAAAGTACTAAAGATTACAAATGATGAAAAAGCTAAATTTTTAATAAATTAAGCACATGAATAAAGTATAACTAAAATTGGCAAACATAGTTTTTAGGCAAGCATTGTCATTGGGATAAAAAAGAAAAAAATTAAAAAGAAAATATGTAACCACTCAGTTACATGTAAGTACCAGAAAATGGGTACTTGCAAGAGTCCCATTCATCAGAATGAAGGCAGGAAGGAGAAGAATGAAGTCAAGAACTCAATGTATACACAAATTTAAGAAAATAAATTAGAAAATTAAGGGCATAAGTAGGTCAAAAGGGAATGAGAATGTGGATGGGGTGGCACAGACCAAGATGCACTGTATACTTAAATTGCTGTGTTACATGACCAAAAGCATGCAATACCTAACTTAAAAGTTAAGGAAAGTGAGAGGAGTAGCTTGGGAGGGGTGGGTGGGACTGCTGAAGAAGATGGCATTGGTCCAGAGACTCCATTCACAGACTGCTCTGTTGAATGGCTTCTCCTTTGGGCAACTGTTTCAAGACCACAAAAATATTTTGACAAAAGAAAATATGAGTAGATGTAAGATTCAGAAGGACGGTTAATGATCTAAAACTTTCTATTATGCTAAAGTAGCTGTACAAATGATCTTTCCATTCTACATGCTAGTTTTTAAGGCTGATCATTCTTAATCAGCATCTCCCCTTCCAGCCTTTCCCCCATCTCTCCCAACCCACCTATCCCCTCGGGTTGCCCTGGTTACATTGTTGTATATGTACATTGATTGTCATGACTACTTTAACCCGCACAGCCTCTCTTCATTCATTGATTTCCCTCTTCACAACCACCACCACCCAACCACACATGCTCCAGCTTCCTGATATTCATCTTCTTCAGCTCTTAAGTTTGATTTTCACCGGAGTTTCACCACTGTGATCACCTCCTACATATATGCGTGGAGCCAAGAAGAAGAGAGCCAAGCTTGCACCTGCCACTGCGAGCATCTCCTCATTGTCCATCCTGGTAAATTCATTCCTTTGTTCCCAATGTTAGATGAGCAGTAAACATAATTATTCGAAACAGTCAGAAAACAGAAAGGACAAAGGTAAAGGAAAGCTGAACACTCACTGGAGAAATGAGGAAGGATTTCGCAGTGGGATGGGTTTTCCCCAGGCAGGGCCAGAACACAAAGCAAGGCCTGGTGACATCAGAATGTCATTAGAATGACATTAGAATAGGGAGAGAGACTGGGAACCAATGGTCGTGAACGTAAGGGTGCCCAGTGGGAGTGAAAATGTGAAGACACATTTCCAAGATGGGTCCTGATGCTTAAGCAGAATTTATCGCTACTTCAAGCGAGTCTTTTTATATATTTTTTTATTTTATTTGTAAACATACTGTACAGAGGGGTTACAATTACATGGGCAGGATAATGCGTACATTTCTTACCAAGCATTGCAGCCTCCTCCTTTGTTTACCCTTCACCTCCCTTCCCAGTCTCCCCCCTCTCCCCCCACCAAATCCTTCCCCCTCTCCCCCCCCCACCGACATTGTAAAGCTCGTTTTTGACATGACAATTTGTACTTCTCATTGTTGCAACAGGTCCACCTGAATCCTTAAACGACTTGTTTTCCCCATCTCCTCCACAAGTTATACTGACATCAAATATAGTGAAAGCGGGGGTTATACTGTGGGGGAGGGACATACAAAGCAACCAAGAAATAATCTTATAAATGCATTAGAAACACATGCATGAAAGAAAAAAAACATTAAAATACATATCTAAGGGTTCATTTTCCTAACATCACATTATCTGACCTTTTCCGTTCAAGCGAGTCTTGAGGCTGTTAGAGAAAGAACTATGGTGATGAGAACATTCGGTGACCACAAGGTGGTGGGAAAGTGGCGTATTCACTATGGGGCCGCACTGGGAATTAAGGAAGCATTGCAGGCATCGACATAGAAATGATGTAGACCTGGATTCATTTGACTACAGTATTTTTAAGAAAAGAAATATTGCTTTGGATCTGGATCACACTTGAAAGAAAGAACTCACAAACTCGCTATAAACATCATGAGCAGATTAAGCGCACAAAACCCTGTGGTTGGGGTGAGGGAAATAGTTCACTTACACAAAAATTGATTTTAAGGAGATCCAGGACTCACCTATAAACAGATCTCTTAGTCTGAGTAAGGTTTACCATCAACCCATCGCCAATATCTCCAATTCTTTCTGAAGGCAACCAAATAGGCCATTGAAATAGAGATACTCATTTGTGAAGCATTCTGAACTTCAGACGACATCTTTTTTATTCTTTGTGGTGCTGGGGATTGAACCCAGGGATTTGAGCATGCTAGGTAAGTACTCTACCACTAAGCTATATCCCCAGCACTTATTTTTGGAGCTAGGTTCTCACAGTGTAACTTAGGCTGTCCTAGAACTCAGCAGCCTCTGCCTCAGCCTTCCCATGCTGAGTTACAGGTGTGTACTACTGCATCCAGTGAAAAGTCCAAATCTGAACTGAGACTTTTCACGTCTGCTGAGACTAGGAAAGGGAATGTGCCAAATAGATGAACGTATATCAAATTTTATACCACATGAGACATAAAGAAGGCCTTTTATGTTAAATATTAGTGTATTTTCTTCATCTCAGACATCCAAGTTCTCTAGTAATTCCTCCATTTTACAACACAGTCTTCTCTTAGTTTTCTATGTATAATTCTATGGGGGAAAATAACTTTCAAATTATCAGTCAAATATATTATTGTTTTTTATGTTTCTCCTGTTTCAATCATTAGGAGTTGTTCCATGATATTTAAATGAGCTTTCTTTCCCTTTCTCTCCACATACTAAAGTAGTTTTGCTAAAAATCCACTTCTTTTTCCATCTAAGGAAACTAGAAGTTTCTCATATCAGGAGGACACAGATAGAAAATCACTTATATAAAATAGAACCATTAACTTAGCATGGTCAGATACACTTGTAATCCCAACTACTTAGCATGTGTGTGTATGTGTGTGCATCTGTTTGAGAGAGAGAGAGAGAGGATTGCAGTCTGAGGCTAAGCCTAGAAAAACAAACAAACCTATAAGACTTCATCTAAAACATAAATAAAGCAATAAAGGGACATGGCATGGCTCAAAGAGATGGAGCACTTGTCTAGCAAGTGTTAGGTCCTGAGTTCAAACCCCAGTACAGCCCTAAAAAATAAAACAGATAATCATACCCTAATACTTCATATCATGTAGAAATGTTTCCAATATTAAATGAATGTAGCTAAATAAAACTCTGATTTATCATCCCTCGCCTTCAAGATGATTCCAAAATCATGTCACCATAACAGAATTTAGTAGTCAGTACCTTTGAAAAGTATGGTGATTTGTCTTTGAGAAACATTCCAGTACCATTTCTGGAAGTCCTTAATGAACATTCAGGTGACTTCAGAAAAGCATCAGTCAGAGTTCTTTCCTTTTCTATCAAATCTTGTCATTTCTCTAGATGAGAAAAGGGAAGCAGGGATTTTTCAAGTCCTTCTCAACAGCTGGGCTAGCTTTCTCCCGATGGTTCATTACTGCCAACAGGCTGACTGACAAGGTTACCCCAAACTGAGAAGCAGGAGGCAACAGATCATCTGCATATAATATTAATGACATTCTGAGTACTACTGGGTGTTCCTAAGGGGATGGAAGAAGAACAAACTGTAATGTTCACAATCATTAATTGTTTAAAGGAAACAACAGCCTTGTATCACAGATGGTCCAGGAATTTCCATGCAATGTAGAAGAGGAGGAAGCACTGGACAGCTATGCTGAGGCCTGCTTCTCAATGGTATTTCTCAAGACAAATTCCTCACAGGATTCTCACTAAAATTATTCTTTAGTATGTTGGAAGGGAGGGGCTCAGTCTGAAGAAAGCACTTTCAGAGTTTCTTTCCTATGTTATACATAGACACAAATCAACTTTGTATACCGCTATCTTGATCCCCGTTAAATTTACTTTTTTGTTCTAGCAATATGCTATCTTCAATTTCTTTGGATTTTCATGAGCATGATTGTCACCAGAAAATAGATTTGCTTCAATTTAAATAAATTTAAAATGATTTCACTTCTTCCTTTATGAATTTACTGTCTTTTGTTTCTTTTCCTGGCTAAAGTATTTGTTACAATATTGAATAAAAGAGACAAGGGGTAGAGCACAATGATTCACACCTATAATCCCAGCTGGTCAGGAAGAAGAGATTGGAAAGACTGCAGTTCACAGCCAACCTGAGCAAAGTGTTAGGAAGACCACACAACGAGCAAGTTGAATGCAGTCGCCCATAGCCATGATTCCAACGATGTGTGGGGAGGCCACAGATGTGACACTCCCAAGGCCTCAAAGCCTTCCCTGGGGAAATGGTGAGACCCTACTTGAAAAGTAGGGTTAGGGAGTGGCTCTGGCAGTAGAGCGCCTGCCTAGCAGGTATAAAGCCTTTAGTTCAAATGCCTAGTACTGTCAAAACAGCACAAATAAGAACAACATAGACATCCAAGTCTTAAATCTGATTTAGTTGCAAATACTCAGGATTTAGGCAACAACATATTTCGCCATTTAATTTGTTGCTATTTTTAATATTTATCCTTTATCTTATTCAAGAAAAGTCCCTTCTATTTTTTTCCCTGGATGACTAATTTTTTTATCATGGGGTAAGATTGTACTATTTTTTTCCCACTACTTCTTTATGAACACATTGTAAAAGTCATACATTGTCTGTTTTGTGCTGTTAATAAGGTATAAGATACCGTCTTTCCATCATTCTGGAATTCAGGCCTCATTTGGGAGATTTTCATCTATTCCTGGCTCTCAACGTGGTTGCTTTTAGTCTATCTCACATCCACGGGCTGTGCAGCAGGAAGCGGCAGGTACCTCATCCCAAACCACAGAGCTACAGACATTTACTTTGTCCTTAGACATTTGCCTTTGAGATGCAAGTATCACCTAGACACCATAGACCTTTGTGTGAATCATTTCATTGTTTTCATCAGGTTGTTCAACAAAAAAAATCAGATTCATGAGTCTACATGTGTCACAATTTTAGTTGAGAATAATTTCAAAATGTTTTGTTTTTCCTTTTTTTTAATTACTTTAAGTAGCTGTAAAAAGAGGCTTCAATTCAACATGTCCATTTATGAATACAAGGCATCTTGACAAGTTCTCCCCTTCCATCATGATTCCCAAAAGTCTTAAGGAATGTAATGTGTATTCACTATATTGGGATTATGATTACCCCAGAAGACAAAAGACTTCTGACATGTTCTGTCTCCACAGGTCAGATCATTTAAATGCTACATCTCACTAATGTGGGGAGTGCTTTCTTGGTTGTTGTTTTTTTGCTGTTGTTTCTTTAATATATAATTTTATTTCTGGTTATAGAAACAAATGCTAAGAGGAGAAACAAAACTTCCCCATCCACATACAACAATTTAATAGATAAAAGAACAGTTAAATGAAAAACAAAAAGTAGAAATTTTAAACCTTTGTTATAGCTTTAAAACATTAACATCTGTATCCTTAAACAACTGGTTTTTCCCCATCTCCTCCACAAGTTATACTGACATCAAATATAGTGAAAGCAGGGGTTATACTGTGGGGGAGGGACATACAAAGCAACAAAGAGATAATCTTATAAATGCATTAGAAACACATGCATGAAAGAAAAAAACATTAAAATAAGGGTTCATTTTCCTGACATCACATTATCTGACCTGGTGGACCTGTTGCAACAATGAGAAGTACAAGTTGTCATGTCCAAAACGAGCTTTACAACATCGGTGCAGGGTGGGGAAGGGGGGGAAGGAGAAGGATTGGGATTGGGGGGAGGGGGGAGGCTGGGAAGGGATGTGAAGGGTAAACAAAGGAGGAGGCTGCAATGCTTGGTAAGAAATGTACAAATTATCCTGCCCATGTAATTGTAACCCCTCTGTACAGTATGTTCACAAATAAAATTAAATTAAATTTTAAAAAAAAGAAATGTACTCATTACCTTACTCCTGTGATTGTAACCCCTCTGTACAGTATTTTCACAATAAAAAAAACATTATTTAAAAAAAACATTAACATCTGAAACAATTAGAAATCACATTCAGAGCTCAAACTTAAAAAAAAAATGTATGTCTCCGTAATAAAAAAATACTGTATCCCATTTGAAATGAACCCAAGTGGGTGGGCTGCATGCCACGTGGGCTGGTTGATTTTCCTGATCCCAGGAGCGGGAGTGCTTTCCACTGTGAATTGATCTCAGTATTCCAGGAGTCAGTCAGAGAAGAACATTTCTGAGCACTAAGGACAGGGGAAACGTGAATGTCAGGACTCACAACTCACATCCCGTGGGCCTTCCATTTTTACAATGTATATATTTTTTAATTATCATTTTCTCTTATTGTCTTTAAGTAGTTAGCTAAAGGAGTTGCCAGTTAGCAAAGCAGCTATTGAGTGCAATGCCAGCCCTTTCAGCGTTCTCCATCCTGTACCCAACCCTTCCCCTAGTCCTCTTAATGCTGTAGGCTATGCATTGGATTCCTGGCTACATTCCCCCGTCTTCTCCTCTTCACATGTCCACCCCTTTCCTCTTGACTCGACACCACCAAATCAAATAAAAAATTTAAAAGCATCATTATGAATGTCTTACGGGTTCATTATTTATTGTATTACAACAGGAGCCACATTTACTGTCACAGCTAGAGAAGATATTCTATTTTTAAGACATGAAGTTTAAAAATAGTCTTTATGTCTTTGAGATCTGGTTATATTTTTCCCCCACACACACAGTAAGGCTGTAGACTCACAGTGGACTGTCATGACTTCAATCATCAACAAAAGTAAAAATGCTTAGTTTCTTTCTTCCAGAAAACCCTTTATATAAATAGTCACTCAAAAAACTTAATCAGAATCTCAATGATGTTTTTTTACAGAAATAGAAATATACTACTCAAATTAATATGAGGTCTTGGAAAATAATCTTGGAAAAGATTAATAGAGTTGCAAGACTCACATTTCTTTATTCTAAAACTTACCACAAATTTACAGTATCCAAAACAGTGTGGTATGGATGTAAAGGCAGATATGCAGACAATGAAATAGAACAGAAATAAACCCCCTATCTATGTTCAAAAACCTTGAACAAAGGTGCCAAACCAAAACTATTCAATGGAGAAAAAGTGGTCTTTTCAATAAGGAAAAGAAGTTTGAAAACCTATACATTCACATTTCTAGTGGAGTTGGATCTTACCCTATGCCTTATCAAAATTCACTCTAATAAATGGATCAAGGACCTGAACATAATCTCTCAAATGATAAGAAAACTCCATGAGTTCAAATTTGGCAATAATTTTCTGAATATGCTACAAGAAAAATAAATAAATAAAACTGCCTCAAAATCAAAATCCTTTATGCATTAAAGGATACTCTCAACTGAACTAAAGGGCAAATCAGAAATAGGGGAAATACTTACATATAGTATGCCTGATAAGAAATTCCAATCCATAAAATGTAAAACTTTAACTAAAAAACAATACCAACCCTTATTAAAACTAAGAAAGACCTTGCCTGGATATAAAGTAGCTGATCACCATGTGAAAATATGCTCAGCCCCACTAAGAATCAGAAAAATTATGATCAAAACCACAATCTAATACCTCATGCTATCTACTGGGAAGAATGTTCTCATAAAATACAATTGCAAATATTAATGAGGACATGGAGAAGTTGGAACTGTTGTATACTACTGTGGGACTGAAAGGGGGAAACAACAGAGGAGTTCCTCAAAAACTGAACTGAAACACTCTATGATCTAACAACCACACTGGTACTTACAAACCTCAAAGGACTGAATGCAAGGATGTATGTGGACATTAATATATGACAGTATTATTTGTGGTACCCAAAAGGCAGAAGCAACTTCAGTAGCTATTGATAGTTGATGTGTGAATAGTTGAACAAGAACGGGTGTGCCCAATAAAATATGATTACAACCTTTAAAAGAGAAGAAGTTAGGACAAATGTTCTAACATGGATGATTCTAAAAGACACTGTGCTAAACAAAATAAGCCAGTCTTAAGAGAAAGAAAATCACATATATTCTCTTGCTTGACTTTGTACAGTTAGAGAATGTAGAGTGAAAGTCAACAGGGCTGAATAAGATGTTACAGTGTGCCTGCTCAGGAAGAAGAGAATACTAGGTGGGGCAGAGTGGTGGTACACATGGGTGAATGGGCTGAACGCCGTCAAATTCCACATGTACAGTGGTTGAAATAGTAGAATGTACATTACATATATGTTCGCATAATGGAATACACACCCGCAAAAGCAAATGACTTATTACTGTGATATACTAACTTTCTGAAGTGCTAGTTAAAAATGCTTGGGATATTACGGGACTATAAATCTGGGGTATTCAAACATCCAATTATCACCAATTGAGCTATCTAACCTGAAATATGACAGCAGAGAGTTTTGTGAAATTGCAAACTGACTCTCGCTTTATTTGCTGGCATACCACCAAAATTATTTTTATTGAAGAGGTGGTTTATTCCTCATCTCCCTCTAAATTATATTCCATTCATTTTGCTTCCTATATGATTGCCCATCATTTTTCCTGATTAAAAAGCCACAAAAAATAGAAGTAAACTAGATAGTTAAGTAACCAGTACTGCACTCAGAAGACAGACTCAGACAATTTAAAGCAAAAACTATTCTCTAAGTACAAAGTTGTCCTGTGACAAGAGACCCACATACCTAAAAAACACAGGACATTTTCTCTAATATAGAATCTTAGCATCAGATATTAATTCGGGGCCAGGAATAATAAAAATCTGTATCTGTCAACACTGACTTTACAAAGGACCACACATATTCAAAACTTTCTATCAAATTAGCATTTCTTAAAATTTTTTGTGTGTAAACCAGTTGTAAAGCTGTCCTTGAGCCTTTTTGCTCAAAGCTAGCATTCTGCCCCCTGAGCCACAGCTCTACTTCTGGTGCTTTGGTAGCTAATTGGAGTCCTGTGGACTTTTCTGTCCTAGGTTGGCTTCAAACTGTGATCCTCACATCCCAGCTTCCGAGTAGCTAGGATTTAGGTGAGAGCTACCACTGCCCAACTCTAAAAACTTAAATTTCAACCTTTTCACCTTATAGTTTTCAAACTACATGCTTTCATTCTCCTCGCCACAATGTCACTAACTTTACGGAAAGGATATTCTAAAACAGTTAACCAAAAAAAATGGCTGCTTTGATCATTTTAGTCAGCAGGCATAATCAAGTATGCACCATGAGCTAAGTATTAACTTAGATGAAAATTGCAGAAAGAATGGCAGTCTCATGTATACAGATTAGTACTTTATTCTTACAAATCCACGAACTTTTTTTAAAAATAATATAATTACACAGTTATTGACGTATAATAAATGAAATATGACAGCAACTGAAGGCTCCTGTGGTCCATTTCAACTCTTTCCTCCACTAAAACTGTTTTGTAGGAAAGCTCAGGTGCTGCTTTGGATTTTACCACAAACGCTGCCCACTGGCGCTCTCTCTCTCTCTCTCTCTCTCTCTCTCTCTCTCTCTCTCTCTCGTAACTATACTGAGAGTGAAAATGATCCATAGATTGGCAACCAGGGGCTTGGAAAGAAAACAAAACAAGGAGTGGAGACGAGGACTGGCTAGGAACTGGTTTGCTGAGACACTTTTAGAGGCATGGAGGCACATGGCGATGTTTTTTATTAAAACCATAGCCGCTCCAGAATAGGACATGCTTCTTGCAGAGACACTTTGACTTGAAAGAAATAGCTCTCCTTTCATAAACAACATATCTCTGGTGCCGCTCCAGGGGGGCACAATTCTGCTAACGATTTCAGAGAACATCATCAGCTCTTCAGCTCTTCTCTGCAAGTTCATCTACTCTCGCCGAGGATCTGAACAGTAAATCTGATCCCGAAGCTCACATCTTCTTCCACTTCAGCAGCCACATGGCAGGAGACAGCTGCGATCAGTGGGCTGGTCAGTTGATGCGGGAACGTGAGCCTTGAGCAATGACTGGAAATTCTCCCTCTGAAGAAATTCATCTTAAAAATAAGATTCCTAAAGCTTTACCAATCTATTAGATCCTAATATGACTCAATAAAGCATTCCTTTACTTATTCATCAATGACCATAGTATGTGTTGATTGGTCTATCATATTCTTTGACTCCAACCCTACATTTGAATATCTAATGAGCTGAAAATCTTTGTAAAGCAGGTAGATCCATTTTTTAAACCAATGGTAGTCAAAATTTTACAGCTATTTTAGCAAGGATCAAAAGATTTGTTAATACAAAGAAGCATGTGCCCGAGAAAAAAATGAGTAAATCTTTTCTTTCAAATATTAGCTCTTTGACCTAATGTTCAGTTTCAGTTGCATTAAGCAGAATGATCTCATAAAGAAAACAGATTAACTTTGTAGATAATTTTTAGCATCATTATCCGCTTTTATGACTTTGGGTTTTTCACATTAAGTGATTCTCAGGAAGCCTGCTTTGCCTCCACATTACTATATGACAAATGATTCCCATATGTGTCCGTTTAAAGTCACTCATTGATTCGATTCTATCTCAAGGTAAGGAGCTAGAGTGAGGTTTATTTTAGGTCATATGACAACAAGAGTCATCTGACAGAAGGCCCTGAGGACCCAAGACCCCTTCACTCAGAAGGTGGGGGTGTAAGGGAGGAGGGAGGTAGTGGTTACATGTCTGAGCTCAGCTATGACTATAAATTAAGCGGCCTACAGGCATTATTCAGCATGATAGTGGCACTTCTACTGTGACAGCCCAGGCTCCCAGAAAGACCATTCCAAGAAACAGAAGGTACAAGCTGCCATGTTCTGGATGTTACAGCTAATAACATCATGTCCCTCAAACTGGTAGAAAGCAGGTCCTGAGCCCAGATAGGCCGGATCATTAAAGAACTTGTAGCTTCTTTAATCTTTCCTATCCAAAAAAGAAGAAAAAAACACTTTCCAGAAAGCCTGCTGCATACCTTAGAGATGCAAATGACAGGTACTTTATCTTTAAATTTCCTTTTGGACTTATCTAGTCTTGACTAAATTATTTGACTGTTCTTTCTAAAGAACTGTCTTAGTCTTCTGGTTCTTCTAAGCAAAAAAGTAGCACAGAAGAAAATGAGTGATAGAATTTTACTCCACACTCACTAATTTACAAAGTGTCGATGTTAATAATAAAATGGGCCTGTATGTCACCACGCCTTGATACTCATGAATAAATGCATCAACAATAAAAGACAGCGGAATCATTGTGCTGAAGAAGAAATATTAATGTGTTTTCAGATGCAATAAGTTATCTCCATTTTGCGAAGTGAAATCTGAGGACTGTCCCGGCACTTTTTCCAGGTGAGCCAGCTGGTGGATGCCAAACCTCCTACTGTGGCTGATTATATACATTGCATGTGAGCAATTGGATTGCATCAATATTTTAACACAAAATCCTACAATGACATTCTGTGCCATTTATCCCCATTCTCTCTGAAACGTCAGCATTCAATATTCACAAGTTCTTATAATCATCTATGCACAGTGCCTTTAAAAGTTTCCAGGCATTCATATTCCAAACCTCCCACCTGAGCCCTAAGGACATAATAATTTATATTTATGTCCTCTACAACTTGGAAATAATTACATGGCAGTTGGGCTGTTTTTTCTAACTACTATCCTAATGTTCCATAACAGCACTTTTGACAATCCGCTGGCATCTAATTAGCCAAGGAACATCTTAGTAAAGCAAACATCATGTCCATCTGATAGACCTGAGGTAAGCTATTCAGAATGAGAGGAAAACTAATCATCACTCACATAAATGCATTGGTATTGGTCTTAATATCTCAGGTGAAACCAATGACTTGCTATTTTTAAATCTACAAAATGAGTTGTATCATTTTGGGGGCTTAAACTCAGAGCCTGGGCACTGTTTCCTGAGGTTTTTTTGCTCAAGGCTAGCAGTCCACCACTTGAGTCACAGCTCCACTTTTGGCTTTTTGGTGGTTCACAGTCCTCAGATCTCAGCCTCCTAACTAGCTAAGATTACAGGCTTGAGCCACCCAAACCCAGTAAGTTATATCATTCTATGGGAATCACACCTGTTTTAAATATTGTACATGGTCCTTGCAACGCTTATTGGCAGTATTATCACTAGTCATAATTTTTTAACAGTTGCTGCATGAAATGACTATGAGTTGTGTATAATCCCAGCAAGTTCCAAATAAAGGAAATGTAAGCAAAACATGAAATTTGTAAGATTCGTAGCAGTTGCGTTTGTACATGCATTTAAATACAAAATGAGTTATCAGTTGGGGTGATTTCATGACCCACACGACTCGGGATGTCTGGACCCCATGTCCAGTCTCTCCACTAGGCTGCGCTGTGCTCTGTGGGGAGCGCGTGGATGGGGACAGCGGACTCCAGGGGCGCCCTGGGTCACCAGCAGCACCGTGACTCCCCTGGGCGTCCTGACCACGGCGGGAGTGGAGGCCAACGTCTCGGCAGGGACGGGAGGAGAGGAAGCACCCTCTCAATGTTCCTCAGACGGAAGCAGATAGACCATAGGTGCATGGTAAACTAATGGCATAGAAATGATTCGGAAAAGAATAAAATAGTCATCGAAACCTCCTCCGGATGCTAAGGCGTGCGGGCTCCGAGCATGCTCTCCATAAATGCTCCTACAGTGGACCCGAGGCCAGCGGGTGGAGAGCCTGGCTGGCGCTTGGAGAGCCCCGGGCAGCGGATGACCCGCTCCCGCCGGGGGTGCCTGCTGCCAGGGATCTCAACCAAGATCACAAGTGCTGGAAGTCATCCTCGTCTCCAGGAAGACTCGTTGGCAGCCTGCCCCAGGTTTCAGACAGATGGCCTTCTTCCTAGGGCTGGCAGAGTGGGTCCCAAAGTTGAGCACCAGCACAGAGACCGGGGCAGCTCTGGATCCATGTTAGAACAAAGGGCTAAGACTCTGCCACAGTCACACTTCTGCATGGAGGGGTCAGTAAGCTGTGTGTGAGCCGGCCTTCCAGCGACTCTGGACATGGTAGAGCTTGAAGTTCTCTCTTCTCCAGAGAAGCATCATGCAGGAAGCTTCCAGCTCTACCTTGAACCCCTGGGCTTTAGGCAGACATTTCCCACCAGATCCATAGGCTTCCATCCTGCAGCTGCCCCTGTGTATTTATTTGCGAGCCGCAGCCCCCCTGCCTTATGATCATCTTCTAGGGAAAATTAGAAACCAAGTAGGTAGCATCCTCCCCCATCTGTACGCCCTGCCCGACGTGGCATTCGTGCTGCAACCCAATGGTTCTCCACTTTATAGAGATCATTGTAATTGAGAAAGTGATTGTATTTGATCAAGTTAAATTCTAGTTATTGGCAAGTCAGTTCCAGTTACTCATACATGTCCATGTCAGGTGCCAGAAAATAAACTATCTCTGCATCTGAATGCAGTCATTACTGATGCATAAAATACCACTAGGAGTCCAGGTGACATTTCTTCCTGCCATTGATATTAGAAAAGAAACAATGAATGCCGGGTGCTGGTGGTCGCTCCTGTAATCCTAGAGACTCAGGAGGCTGAGATCTGAGGATCCCAGTTCCAAGCCAGCCGGGGCAGGAAAGGCCATAACACTCTTACCTCCAACAAACTTCTCAGAAAAAGCTAGAAGTGGTGTTGTGGCTCCTTACTGATAAGTCTAATCTTGAGCAAAAGTAGCTCAGGGCAGCACTCAGGCTCTGAGTTCAAGCCCCAGGACTGGCAACAAAAAAAAAAGGAAAGATAAAACAGAAAAGAGGAAGGAAAGAAAAGAAAAAAACACAATATTGGCACTTTAGGAAGAGCATAGAAAGGTAATGATTCTGTCTTTCAGTGACGTGGAACAGAAGTTTACTTGTCATTTTCCTGGGACTTTAAGAAGCAAACCCTTGTAGACACTACAAAGTCTGTATACATAAATGAGCATTAAACACATCTGAAATGTGGTAAGCTTATCCTATCAAGATGGTATTTAAATTTTTATTCTGGTTATCAGTTGGATTGATTGAATTTGAATGTAAAGAAGAGCCCTTTTCTGTTTTAAATGTTAAATCTCATCTCAGTGGGAAATGTTCTAAACTCTGTTTAATGGGCCTCTTTTTATAACATGACCATCACCTTTGTTATATTAAAATCCATCCTTTTTTTTAGTAAGATCAAATTAAAAGGAACTCCAGCAGAATATAATTAAAACCTTGGTGTATCCATCTTCTAAGACACCGAGTGGTTCCCGCGTGGCAGGGAGTCTTGTACACGTTCCCACTGTGGCTAAGTTCATAAGTGCAGTTGAAAGGATTCATGCTGATTATAATTACATTCTAAATTAGCCAATATTAGCACTGCGCCAAATAATTCACATAGCATGGCTTCCATGTTAGACAATCAATTACAGTTCAGATGAAGCCATATCAAAAAAAATCCATAATTTTTACTAAGGATCAGAGGTTTTGTAATTCAGCATATTATTACTGGAGAGCCTTCAAAAGGTCAGGTAGAACAATCAAGAAGACATTCCAGGAAGTAAACGTTCCTCTTTTGTCACTAGCTCATGGTGCGATTCATATACATCATAGGAGGGGCATTTTAACTTATTTCGATGTTCACCTTAGACTGTATTTTAAAACAGAACAATTGTATCTAAAACACTGTCACAAAGCCCACGTGGGGTGGCGATGTGTGCTTTTTAGAGAAAAGGCATGAGACAGAGCATGTCTGGTGACTGTCTACACGCCTCCAAGGAAAGGCTTCATATCTCAAAGTTAAAAAAAAAAAAAGCCGTGTCCTCTCCAGGAATTCTGTCTTCCAGAAATTTCCATGATTTATCTTATCCAAACCGATGTATTGTTTCAGGAAGTGCTCATTCTTTTTTATTTTTAATAAGTGAGTATACTCAGATTAACAAAGAGCAGCTTAAATTTAGTCTCTAAATTCATTTTTATTAGGAAACCAAAGTATAATGAACCATTTTCAAATATAATGGTTGGGATGTCTTTATTATCATTTTTTAAAAGTAACATTATACATTTTCCCTAGGAATTTAAGATATTCAGTCATGGAAATGTTTATATTATTCAGTAATCTGAAAAGAAATCCTACCCTAATAATTTGTATGTCCATGACAAAGAAAGCACGATGCAAATTAATTGTTCTCTGAATTCTTACCACTGAGATTTGATTTAGGCCAGAGAGGTTTTAGATCAACAAAATGGCATTCACATTTCTGTCTGAATCTCTTACCTTAATTTTTCATCACCTGAGCCTCTCCTTGGAATAAGCCTAAATCTGGAAAAGCCTCTGTTAAAACAACTCCTTCCTTGGACAAGAGATAATAAGTTATTTTATCCCAACACATTGGCTTAAGTTTTCCTTTTGCCATGTCTAATAGTCAGATCCACACAGAAATGACTAAATGTGGAAAAATCTAGACAATGGCAGGAGAAAAGGAAGATCAAGACTCTGAGGCCCACTTTGATCAAGATAAAAGCATCACAAAGATGCTTTATCAGAAGAAGTGAGCAACAGAAAGTCAAGAGACTGCCCTAGAGAAATACAGCCATTTCCCTTTAGAGACATCATGGTGGACAGAGCTAGGCCATGAGCCAGCGGGCCTTGGTTCAAATCCTACCCCCACCTCTTATATGCTGAAAAGACAGCAAATCTGTTAACCACTCCAGATCTGCCTGCTTCCTCTATATGGGAAAAATGAGAACTTTCCACAAACATGCACATGCACAGACACACATGCACCATGGGCATGTACACACACACACACACACACACACACACACACACTGGCAGGATGGCTGGGAGGATTATACTTGCTAGATCAAACCTGCAAGTGGTAATAACCAAAAAGCATTTGTTCTTGTTATGGCCACTTCACCCAAAGTTGTCCCTGTACTAAAATTAAAGACTCCTTCCCAGCTTAGTGTAAAGGAGAGCAGGACAATCAATGGCTCTGGCTTGTTTTATTGAGCCACCACTTTTAGCTTTAGTGCAGCACATTCGTGGTTAACTAACCCAGCACATTGCTGTTCTCTTGGAGGAACTGATGGGCTTGCTGTCTTTTACCTAGATCGACGTTCTTCTCCCAGCTTTGGCCTGGAAGAATCCCTGCCGTAGCTACAGAGAAGTCATCGGGGCAGCCCAAAGGTGCCAAGATGCACCCTGTGCCCCACGCTGCTCATGCCAGGCACTTGGGGACTGAGGAGCATTATGCTCATTAATTGCTCAGAATTACTGACTAAGCTCTTTTTTACTTCTACCTTGTTTCTTTCATTAGCCTATTTTTATTGCTGTTGCTTCCTTGGGAATTTGTATTTTGCAGGAAAGGAAAAAAAATGTCTAAAAGGCTTCAGAAATATTTCAATTAAGTTCCAGATACCTGCCAGGTACCTGTAGGTACAGAAGTGTACCTACAGTTAGCAAACCCGAACTGTGCATGTAAGCGTCTGTCAACGTGGTCTCGCCACAGAGAATATTGAAAAACTGAACAGAAATACTTCAATTAAATGTAAATATTATCTTAGATCATAAACATTGACCAAGTAATAAATATATAGAAACACCTAGTAAATATGCACTTCTTTTGCTTTGATAGGTCATTTATGATCGAGAGAACAAATGCAGAAGAAATGAATGACTCATGGCTGTGAAGCACAAGAGAAAGCATGTAAAGGGCACTAAATTCACAATCAGGGACCAAGGTTGCTTTTCTATAATGTGCAGTTATTAGATCACACTTATTTATATCTACTTGGCATTTACTGAGTGTCTTCTAAGTGCCAGATGCTGCCTGGGTATCATAGTTAGAGCTGAGAGATGGAGGTTGGAACACGGGAAACAAACGTGGCGACTGCTGGGAGCAGCTGGGGAGTAGCTCAGCAGGCCGGGGGAGTAGGCAGAGCAGCTGTGGAGAAGCTCAGCAGGCTGGGGGAGCGGGCAGAACAGGGGTTGATGAAGTGAAAACTGGATGCGTGTATCCGATAGAGGAAGTGACCTTGTCTCTGTGAGGCTGTAGGAGAGCGGGGGGGGGGGGAGGGACAGGGACATGGCGTGTGGGGAACACAAGCGAGGCTAAGAACCAGCAGGAACTGTCTCCCGATGGCTTCCATGTTCTCAACAAAACCGTGAGCACGGTCACCCAGAAAATAATGAACACATATCCTCTACATGCTTACACAGACAGCCGGGCAGTCCTGTGTCTTAGAGAAAATAAGAAAGTTAAAGGAAGCTACCACCATCATCAAGAGCAGCAGCAGCAGCAAAACCCTAATGATGTTAACTAATGTGGAAGGACAGAAGGATGTGATGAGTCTGTGCACACCTGGGCCTCTGCTAGCACCACACAGATGTGTGCACTGTCCTCAACATTCCCCAGGTCCCTAGCCCTGAACCACATGCCAAGATGCTGCCCTTACCTATACAAGATGCAAAAGCAGTAGAGCCTATATTCAACGTTTATCAAAAGGCTCAGCACAATCACGGCCCGCACGATGGCTGGCTCATCCTTATGCAGTACAGTCTTAAGGGCAATGCTATGAAAAGGACATCAGAAATCCACCATGGCTTTTTGTTCCACGGTCTCTATCCCTGTGCAAATGCGTGCTCATGAGCAGATCTGCGACAGCACTGAACAAATGGACATCCCACACCTACAAACCAATCTGTTCAATTCCCTACACTGCATTTCTTTGGGTTCAATTTCTGTGGAAAAGCATTTCCAAGCCTCATACCAGTCTGAACAAAATAAAGATGATTTTCTACTCTCCCTCATTTATTTGCCTAATTTCTTGCAGAGATACAAAGGGATAACCTAAAAATCTCTTTCAAAGGCCTCTATGCATATATATTAGCTTTAGCAGTCAACCTGCAGAGTCATTTTCTCAACACTCTGTCATTAAGAATTACTAACCATCTTCTAAGCATTCTGGGCTGCTGTTTCCCTTGCTCCAATATTGTCAAATAGTTCATACAGCTCCCTGCAGGAGCTTTGCTAATAATTCCTTTTGCTTGCATCTTCCTATGGGGCAGGAATATTCATGTGTGCCACTAGAGATCTCTAGATATAATTAAATACTGAACTGATCCTGTGAACTAGGCAAGATTTCACTGTTGGATCTAACATAATCCATGAACCTTTGACTCAAAAACTCTTCAAGCCATTGCAAAAGGAAATGCAAAAATGGTTATTCATAAACCACTTCTCACACATTTGTGATGTATACTAAAATACAAGGTTGATGAAACTGTGTGTGTACAAGTGTGAGTGTGTGTGTGTGTGTGTGCATGTGAGTTCTGGGGCTTGAACTCAGGGCCTGGGAACCATCCTTGAGATCTGTTTGCTCAAGGCTCAAACTCTACCGCTTGAGTCACAGCTCCATTTCTAGCTTTTGGGTGATTAACTGGAGATGAGTCTACAGACTTTCTTGCCCAAACTGGCTTCAAACCATGATCTTCCAATCTCAGCCTCCTGAGTAGCTACAATAACAGGCATGAGTCATCATGATGAAACTTCCTTTTAAAGTAAGTGTATATTTTAGTCATACTTTATTTTTTTAATTTTATTTTTCCCACCCCCCCACCCCCGCGCCAAAGTTGTAAAGTTCGGTTTTTGACATAGCATCTTGTACATTTCATTGTTGCAATGGGTCCACCTGTATCCTTATTTAAACAATTTGTTTTGTCCTTTCCCCTCCCCCAAATTATACCAACATCAAATACAGTGAAAACGGGTTAATTCTCCTCATCACCACCATCATATAGATTCAAATTAAGTTGTTGCAAAATCTGTGATCACCATCATTTTATTTATGGACCACTATGTTTATCTTCAAAAGATTAAATGATTAAAGCATTTTGTGCTGGGGCTCCAGGAAAATAGGGCTCAAAAATAGATAATTAGATAACCAAATAAATCATGGTAATGATTTCTATTTTTCTTTAGCCATTAACGAGAATAGAAATAATTGCCTTTCATGCTCTGTCCACATGATTAGAAACTTTCCATGTCACATTCAATGTCCTAGGCGATATTGGGTCTGTGAGGACAGAGTTGGGGCATTTTTAAGGTTACCATCAATGAATGCATAAAGGCAAAGCCGAGTCAAAAGCTCATTTCAGTCATGTCGATCTGCCCGTGTTTTAGAGAGAACAGATTTTACAACACCAAACACCCATTTGTGCCAGCCACGATTTTTAATTAGCTTTCCAGCTTAACAGCAGTAATGGAAGGAGCAGAACTTGGGTCACCACTTAGTGTGTTTTGGATCCTTTGAACACTGACTTTTGTTCTCTTCTAAGCCCTGGCATTGACTGTCCTGCATCCCTCCATAGGAGTTCAGCACAGGGACAAATCAGCAGTGGCACAAATGCTCTCTAATTAACAGGGACAGGATATTGATGGGGTAACCACTGCTTGACAGGTGCAACAGGAAAGTTTTAAGGCCATGAACTTTCCATTACTTTCCCAAGTGATTATGTTCACCGGATTATTGCTTGGTCATTACCTTCCTCCCACAAGTATTGGAAAATCCTCCCTTTAAAAAAATATATTTTTTTACTCTTGTAGCTCAGTTGGAAATGGACCAAAGATCACATTAATCAATGGTCATTTTTATTATGAATCAGCTCTTCTAGCCAAATCTTATAAAATTCATTAATTACTGAAGTGATTGGCTTCTGGATCTAAGTTTCTCCCTTTCCCCACCAGAAGGCTATTATCATAAATTCATCTGCCTAGATTTTTCCTATTCTTTCTGACAGTGCTCTTCAAACAGAACTATACTGCTATTAAAAGAAGATTTCTCATTTTACTAATACCTAGATTGTTCCATGTCCCTCAGAGACACCCCCTCAAAAATGAAATGAGTCCCCAAGCCATTTAGCCAACTCCAGGAAGAATATGAATCTAGCTTCCCAAATCCTTCTGCTGAGAATTACAAATCCATACAGGGGAGAATTGACTCCTGCTCCTAAAAGATGTTTTTCAGCAAAATGAATAGGTAATACTTCAGACTTCATCTCCAAATTAAAGAAGAGTAAATGAATCTATCTGGCGATGTTGTAGAAGTAACCTTCACTCCAGCAGCACAGCCTAGAATGCCCGTTTGACTACTTTATCCATCATTCCATTGGTGGAACACACTCTCCTGCCTTCCTTGGAAAGTATGGAAGAGGAAGTCAGTGGGGCTGAAGGTCCAGCAAGTTTAAAGTGCAACCGATACAATTTCTTCATAGATGAAATGCACTCTCCGGGAAAACAAAAAATGAATCCAAAAGTTCCACCCCAAACAGCTAATCAGACAGCTGGCCTTTTACCCTTTCCTGAGCTGTGGGAGAGTAAGGGATGCCCAAGCTTCCTGCAGTTGGTTAGGAATTGTATGCTGGACAAACTGAAACAGAGAAATCGGAGAGGAAGAGTGGGATGTGGCACTCGGGAGAGATTTCAGGTTGGACATGTATGCTCATCTGCATAAAAACAGGATGCAACCTTGAGAAGCTTTGGGATGGGCAAGCAGGTGAAGAGGACAGACCTGAAGCAGTGAGGGAGCCCCGCGGGAGGAGGTAACCCCGTGTCTCATGGCACATGAAGACCATGTAGGGACGCAGAGAATGACCATCTGTGAGCAGCGCCGTTCTGACTCTGAGGGCAGTCACGGAACAGCGAGGGATGGCGCAGAGGTCCTGTGTCCTGTCCACGGGCTGAACTGTGGCTGACAATGACAACCTAGTAGAAGCAGGAAGAAATGGAGGGGCCAACAAAGATGACTTTGTCAGAGAGGAAAGTGTAGGGGGTGTCAGCCTCATTTTATAATGAAGAGGTTGCATATCCATTTTGGAGATTAAAGAAACAGACATTCTGAATAATCATGTTTCCATCCTAAAATCACAAAGACAATCTTCAGGAGTGAAAAATACTTCATGACGTAAGATCTGAGATGCAATAGTGATATGAGAATATCCTTCTCATTTGCTCACCACGGCTCACCTTGTAATGTGCTGTTGTTTACTATTTCACTTTTTCCCCTGTCAAATTTGATCTGTCTTAGCCACTAATTATTCCTGCTTATTAAAGTTTTAGAACTCTGATTGCATATATATATATATATATATATATAATTTCCCCTTTAAAAATCCTATGTTATCCAAACATGTAAAATGGAAGTAACTGTTTTATTTTGCTTTTATTTTACACAGATTCAAATACTTAACACTTCATCTCATTTTTCCATCATCAATACATAAATTTTTGGAGTTTTTTTTCTCCCATTTGGTGAGCCTTCCTTGCATTATAATTTGTCTCTCATTTTTCAGCAATACTCATTGTATAATCCTAGATTTTTTCCAACTATCATAAAATATACATATTTTTCCTGGAATATTTCAAGTGTTACATCATCCTTCCTAATTTAAGAAAGGACAGAAAAGAAAAAAAAACTTAGTTCCTAGCTGATAAAATTAATGTTTTTTGAGTTACACTGCCTCCTAGTGGTGCTGGAAGTTACAACACGTGATTCCGGGAAATTGAATCAATTCTCCTGGCGGGGATGGAAAGTTAGTAGCAAGTACAAAGACTTGGTGTTGCCTATTACTGAGCTGTTCATTCTGCCCATAATTAAGAATGGAATTCTGTTTCTGAATTTCTTCCAAACAAAAGATGCTAAAACAAAATTTCTCAAAACAGTACACGCATCACCTGTTCACCTAAAACTGCAGACAGATGTACAGTGAGTTTCTCTAAATTCTACACAGAGAAATTCTGACATGCTTGCGAGCCTTCCACTGTCAAAGCAACTTAGTTATCCAAACCTCAAGGGGGAAGCATGCAAGGTAAGGCCTGAGAAGCCTGGTTCCCCTACTTCTTGAGCAAGTTGTCCTGGAGCAATCACCCAGTGTGCCTGACCCTGGGGTGCTTGTGATCTCCAGTAGGGAGACTCGGAGAGAGGGAGCCTCGCTGCAGGGCCAGCACTCACACACCTGCTCTGAGGAACCCACAGGCTGCGGCTGGAGGGCTGGAGAGTCACTCCACCTGCCTCTGGGAAATCAGAAAATGGAATCTGATCAGCTGATCCTATCTGCCATCTCTGAGGGGTTGGTATTAGCATATAGGATTCAGAAGATTTAATAACTCAGTGTTATTACAGTGATCCAGGTATCAACAATAAATTATTTCAGCCAGTGAAATAATGACAGGCAAAAATACTGCAAACACATTTGTGTTATCACTAGTAAATTCTCAGTCCCTCCTTGGTGCTTTCTAATCTCAGTTCACATGCTATTTTACTTCTACATTTATTCATTCAAAGAAAGGTCAGTCTACAAATTTTATCTTCAAAACATCTCAGACTCTAAAATCTAAGGAAGTTCCATAAAACAGAGGTACATATGTTCACACACATACATACATGTGTGTGGACATACAGGCATGTACATACATGATACACAGGCTTTGTCATTACTGCAGTTCAGAAGAAACCAATATGCCTGGGTAATGTGCTCTTGAAAATTAGTTTCACGGAAAACATAAAATACGAGAAATCAATACTGGAACATTGCCTAACTCAGTGGCATAGTATCTCTTGTCACACATTTATAAATTTAGACAATAAGCAGTTACTCTGTAAGAACTGCTAATACTACAATGGCCCTGCTATAGATTCCTTGAACTCATTCTGCCATTTAACATTTTAAGGCAAGATAATACAGACAGTCATAATAATCCTGAAATTGCCAAAAGAATAGAAGTATACAATTTTATTCTTCTTAATGCAATTTATAAAGCCAAGAAATAATTTTGTTTGTATGAGTTACTATCCAGAGAACAATACCTCAGATGGAAACTTTTCTAATACTTAAGACAATCTTGTAAATTCTATTATTCCTAATTGATCCTTTTCAAACTGTTTTCTAATTCTTACAAAAATGCCACAAAAACGCAAAGGAGTTGTACAAACACATAACATCCTTAGACATCCTTAAAACTAAGCAGAAACAAATTAAATGAAACATTTTTCTTAAATAATGTTATTACTTTTACTCGTTTAATACAATTTTTTTCAATATTTCAGTATAAAAGAAACTTAGAGAAGCACTTAAGACTGGAGAGCAGAGAGATTTCTAGACACATTGCAACGCCCTCTGGTGCCATACCTCTTCTCGCAATGGAACAGACTCCTGTTATGAGTGGTAATCTATTACAAAGTCACCAAGAACACTCGAGTTAGTCAACAATGAAGAATCACTCCGGGGGAAAGACAAGAGGCAGGCTCCCTAAGCCATGGGTGCATTAATAAAGAAACCCAGCAACCCCTGAGAGTTTTGAAAACGATTTTAGTTTGTCAAGTTTACATCTCATTTATTGTTCCCATCTGCCATCCAAATATAATAGAGATTGCTCAAAAACTTAATGTTTGTATCACAAAACAAAGCTTTTCAACAGTTTTGCCCACAAATGAAATCATGCTCAAGTCAAAGGATAATAGTAGGCTACCAATTCTGTGTCCATCGGTATTGCAGTCATCCCCCAAAAGATAACTGTCTGATGAGTCTGAGCACAGAAAGAAATACTTGGTGCAACATTAGTCCTGAGAGAAAAGCTACAAGAGGAAGAGGAGGAATGATTCTTGTGTCAGATAGTTAGGCATGCCCGGTGCAAATACAGTTAGGAACCATGGGTTCCCTGAATGCTACTTTGCTACGTGATATCTCCTTACTGACACAGTCTCAACACAGCCCAGAGAGCATGAAAATTGTTTAAGAGGAAAAAAAAAGAAAGAAATCTGCACAAGAGAAGCTCAATAAACGAAACGTAAGTTTTAGAAAAGCAATGAAAAGATTAAGAAAGATGACTAATAGATTGAATGAGGTTAAGAATAGCACACAAGATGGTCATACAGTAGTATTGGCATAAAAAATCTTCAAATATTATTTTACTTTATTGTAAAGGGGATGTACCAAGGGGTTACAGTTCCATGAATCAGGTAATGAGCACATTTCCTTTTGAACAGTCACCGCTCCCTCATGTTCTCCCAGATTTTCCCCTTCTGACTCCCCCACCCCAAGTTGTATAGTTCATTTCCAATGTAATGTCTAGTGGGTTTCACTGCTGACTTGGTTTACCCTTTGTCACACCTTGTGCTTCCCCTCCCCCGCCATCAGATAAACTTATAAACAAGACAAAGGGTGCAGAAATCAAAAACAGTGACAGAAGGGAATAAACCAAAGAAAAAAAGGAAAGGAAAAAAAACAGAACCACAAAGGAAAAAAACCTCTTCCATTTCTTGGAGCTTATTTCAATATGCATCAATCTCAATACGCATCATTTTATATGATCATACGCACATAGCTATTAAGCCCTTGCGATCCTCTCCTAAGAATATTCTCCTTTGTTCTTACTGTGTGAATGTGTAGACTGATGTTTAATTAATCATTTGTCTTTTACGATCCACTGGGTTTACTTGTAGATTTATAGGCATATTCTAGTTACTACTAATGAGGGAAACTATACAGTCTATGTTTCTTTGGGTCTGGCTCTCATCTTCGAATATATTTTTGAGTTGCAGATTAACCAAAAAATCTTTGAAATCAAGCAAGGAAAAGGAAGGGAGTTGTGACTAAATAATGGGGACAGTTCATCTGAGAAATGGAAATGGAATACACTGTGTTCAGACCTCATCTTTCTTAGGCATGGCACTGGCAGACGGCACTGAGCAGAGTGTAATACAAAGCCTTGATCTCGCATCTCTGGTGGACACAGCACCCACAAGATCCTCCTGTGGACTGGGATATCATGCCATAAAACAACATCTGAGACAGGCAGTAAGCAAGCTCACAAGTCCCCTACAAGTATGCAAGACTCCAAACAGAATTATTCATGAAGACCTACAGCCACACTCACAACCCAGCACTTGACACTATTGTATCAAGCCATCAGATTTCCATGGTGATTATTCAGACTACGAAGAACTTCCACACACAACCATAAATTGTTTTCATTTATACCAACTAGTACATTATTGACATGAAAATGCAAAATATTTTGTTCCAATAACATATATCATAAAACTTGATAAATTTCTTTTTTAATTAATAAGTTTTTTATTGTGAAAGTACTATTCAGAGGGGTTACAATTACATGAGCAAGGTAATGAGTACATTTCTTACCAAGCATTGTTGCCTCCTCCTTTGCTTCCCCTTACCATCCCTGGCCTCCTATCTCCCTCCTTCCCCACCACGCCCCTTCCCCCCCACCAAAGTTGTAAAGTTTGTTTTTTTGACATAACATCTTGTACATCTCATTGTTGCAATGAGTCCACCTATATCCCTATTAAAACAATTTGTTTTTCCCTTCCCCTCCACAAATTATATCAACATTAAATACAGCGAAAACAGGGGTTATACCGTGGGGGAGGGACATACAAAGCAATAAAGAAATCATCATAAATATGTTAGAAACAATCACATGAAAGAAAAACCATTTGAGTCCTTATCTTGAGGTTCATTTCGCCTAACATCAACTTATCTGACCATTTCTGCTTGTCTCAGACATATACTAACTATTGCAAATAAGGAAAACCATGGAACACAACGAATCAAAGAAAGGTTGGACAAAATGGGATTGCATGAAATTGCAGAGTTTCAACATGGCAAAGGACATAGCTAGCAATAATAGAAAGCCCACAGATTGGGAGAAGATCTTCACTAGCCAAACAACAGACAAGGGTCTCATATCTAAAATATACCTGGAACTCAAAAAATTAAATCCCCCAACAACAAATCCTCAAAGAAATAGCTGCCCAATAAATAAGTGAGCTAAGAGTTAAAGAGAAACTTCTCTGAAGAGGAAAGAAGGATGGTCAATAGACACATGAAGAAATGCTCAACCTCCCTAGCCATAAAAGAAATGCAAATCAAAACAACATTGAGATACCACCTCACCCCAGTTAGAATGGCTATAATCAAGAACTCTAATAACAACAGATGCTGGAGGGGATGTGGACAGAAGGGAACCCTATTGCATTGTTGGTGGGAGTGTAAACTTGTTCAACCACTTTGGAAAGCAGTATGGAGGTTCCTCAAAAACTCTACCTAGAGCTCCCCTATGACCCAGCAATCCCAATTTTGGGCATTTACCCAAATGACCACAAACAAGACCATACGATTATGTTTACTGCAGCATTATTTACCATAGCTAAGATGGAACCAACCCAGATGCCCCTCAGTAGATGAATGGATCAAGAAAATGTGGTATATATACACAATGGAATTCTATGCCTCCATCAGAAAGAATGGCATTGCCCCATTTGTTAGGAAATGGAAAGACTTGGAAAAATAATTATATTAAGTGAAGTAAGCCAGGACCAAAAATACATAGGTCCCATGATAAATTTCTAATATATTAAATGAAATCTCTACTCTGCAGCACCTCAGATTGGGGGAACTCTAAAGTCTTTGTATAAGTTTACACACACACACACACACACACACACACACATAACAAGTCCTAATCAAATCTATTGTTAAAAAGAAAAAAGATAGGAGGCCATGGAATGGCAGACACTCAGAGAGCAGAAAAATCCTGTTTTTCTCTTTATAGTCCTTTCTGTACACAACTTATTTACACAGACTTATGAATAAAATACATATATATATACATTAAGACATAATTTATGACAGATTTCTCAATTATCTGCATGCATTTGAATTTAAGATGTAATACTCTCCTTCAGTCTTCAGGGTACACTGGCATGCCTTAGATAAGATTTTTATTTTCAATAACTATCCTTTGTAAAGAACCTGTGTAGGAATGAATCTGCAAACTTTGATTAGCTTTTGCCCACTTCAGAGACTTATGGAAGACAAAAGTGCAGAGGACAATCACAAGTGGAGAGCCCTTGTCACCCTTTCAAAGAGGTGTGCCATTTTTAATTTTCTGGTGCTTTGGGCTATTACTTATTGACTTAATCATTTCAATTTCGCTCAGAATGAAGATCTTGTTGGCTAAAAACCCTATTCTGTAATTTGCATTTACCTCCTTTTTTACCATGAATTAGAATTACAAGAGGAAGGCTGGCACAATGACGGCAGATACCCAAACATGAGACTGCTCTGTGGGTGGCTGCGCAGTGCTGGCGGGATTATCTGGCCTCAGTTCAGGCCTCTGCTTGTAGAGGGGATCATAAATGCGTTCGTCTCAAAGCATGATTGTAAAAATATGCGCTGTAAATGAAACCCATCTGCTTTCATGGTTTAATAGTATATGATTACGTGCGTGGGAGGAAGGTTGTTATCAACATTTCAATGAACGTACTGGATACAACACGAAGGCTGATCCTGGCAAAGGATAAATCCGCGACGATGACCACAGGGAGCCAACCCTGCCCGCTCCTTCCCGTCGGCAGCGCCCTCGTGGCGATGCTCGGTGGGAGGCACGCGCTGCGCTGCCGCCGCCAGCGGCCCACCGACCCCACCACGCCGCCGGCCACGCTGGAAGACTGCAGGAGTCCCACTTAGACCCCGGGAGAAGCCCCTGACGTCCCCGCTGACTGCCAGCGGGAACCTGGGGACGTCAGGCTTTCACCCTGTGGGGCCCTGCGGACGGGCGGAAGATCACAGGGGAAGAGGCCCAGCCCAGGTCGCACCCAGCCCGCACAGTGGGGAGGATGGGGCCGTCAGGGACGCGGGAAGGCTGGCTGGGTCCCTGAGACTCGGGTCCTCCAGCGAGGAGCACTCGTGAAGCAAACGTCCCCTGGTCTCCGCTCCAGAGACAATGGGACGGGACGGGCCTTCAAGGTAACCATTGCCACACTTGGAAAGCCAACTACCAGCGGCCTCCAGCGAACCAATCAGCTACCAGCGGCCTCCAGCGAATCAGGCCCTGTTACGTATAATACTGGGCACCATGCGAACCAATCAGCTACCAGCAGCCTCCAGCCACTCAGGGCGGGCTGCGTACTCCTCAGGAGCTCCTAGTCTGAGGGGCCATTCCTTTAAAGGCTTTGTGCGGTGAACACAGGAACGGCGTTGGAATCCATCACTGGCAGGTAAGCTCTCCTTTAACGATCCCTTGTAGTTACAAAGCAAAAGGTACAGCGTGTTAAGGAGTTTATTAGTATCCACTTGAGCCACAGATCCACTTCCAGCCTTAATCCGGCTAATTGCCGATAAGAGTCTCACTGACTTTCCTGCCTGGGCTGGCTTCGAACTTCAATCCTCAGTCTCGGTCTCCTGAGTAGTTAATACGGGAATAAGTCACACCACCGGCACACAGCTCTCCTTTCCTTAATTGGTTGGACTAACTCAGGTTTTGCCATCTCAGCATTACAGAAATGCATGAATAGTATGTCTAAAGTTTGTATGCAATATGAAATTATATCTACCTCTTGATATTAAAAGGAACAAAACATACAGAGATATAAATATGCAGATATATAAACATACATACAATCTTAACATCTGTATCTCTATGTGTGTATATGTGTGTATATAATTCATTATGTGAGTATATGAATAAGTTTCCATGTAGATACAGATATCTCTGTTTCATAGAATCAAAGCGGAATAAAGTATTCAAGTAATATTTCAATTCTCAAAGATTTTGCATTTTTAATGTAACTTGAGGGAAAGGATGGGAGGGGTAAATGAAGGAAAAGGAGGCACTGATCAAGAAGCATTATCCTCCTTGCCTGACTTTTGGAAATGTAATCTCTGTACAACTACTGAAAAAAAATTTAATTGCTAGGTATCACTGCTCACATCTGTTATCCTAAGTATTCAGGAGGCTGAGATCTGAGGATTGAAAGCCAGCCAGGCCAGAGAAGTCCATGGGATTCTTATCTCCAATGAACCACCAAAAATCCAAAAATGGAACCTGGATCAAAGTGGTAGAGTGCTGGTCTTGAGCACAAAAAAAATTTAATAAAAATAAAAAAGGTTCAATCCCCAGGACTGGCACAAAAAATAAATGTAAAAATTACACAATTTTAAAGATTAAAATAAAAGACCCTCGGGTTGGTGGTAGTTAGCAAGATGGTTAAGCAGGCAGGTGAGGAAGTCCCTGGATGGGAAAGGTGGTATGTTCAATTCTGTTATTTTTTTAAAAGCTTCTCTCTCCGTTTGTCCTTGATATTTTATCCTCTTACTTAAAAGGAAAATTGTGGGGCTGAACTCACTGCTGTAATACAAGCTGATAATTCTCTGCCTTCATATTTTTCAAAGCTTCATTCAAGAGCCTTTCAAAAAGTACCCTTGATTTTCCATTAAAATTCAATTTGTTGATTTATGTATTTCAAGATGGGACTTCAGAGATCATTTTAAGAAATCAAAAGCACTATTTTTTGAGACATGACTCTTTGAAAAGTTGATCCATGGAGTACATTTCTGGTTTTCAAATTTGGTTGCTGTTTCCTTTAAAATATATATATATATATATATATATATATATATATATTCTGTAAGATAAAAAAGTACTCCTGTATGGGTCGGCTTTGAAGACAGATCTTTTCAATATTATATTCTTAAAATGGCAAATTTATCTTTTTAGCTGATCTAAAGAATTCAAAGGAAGTTAACATATGCTTTTTCAAGATCATAAATGTTTCTTTTTTCACACAAGGATCAGAAGAAGATCTTGATTGCCAAAAATACTTTTAAAATTCTACTATATCTATATAGATTGTGGGAAAAAGAAAGGTCAAAGTCATGAAGTTTCTGACAAGATAAAATAGATGGAAGAAACACTTCAAAGACAGGGTAGTTGTGGTCACCACGTAAACATTCAGTGTTCAAATTAAATGTCATCGAACACTTGGGTCACCATTTATTTAGACAGTTACATTTCTTTTAGAGGATCCATAAACAAAGCCAACACCTAAAAAGATTTCTTGGTCTGAATGATTCTTCTGGGGAAAAAAATGCTGAAGAGGAAACTCATGCTTTCCTGGAAGATAAGCAAATCTACAAAGACAAGGTAGAAGAACCACCAGAGGTATTTGTTGAGGTAGATATATGTGCTCTAAAAGTCATAATCTTTACCAATGTGAGTTATTGTTATAAAAATGAACTGCCTAGATAACAAGCTTGTTTGTTCCTGATTCAAACACATAAACCCTAAAACATGTGTAAAGCAATTTTGAGATAACTGTACATGATTTCATGAGAGTAAGGAATCTTTATTGCTATTAAGGAATGATTTCCAGGTTACAGGTGTGACAATACTATAGAAGATTCATATTCAAAGAAGAAATTTCTCATTAGAAATTCATACACAAGCATTTATGAAAGAAATTATTTCATATTAACTCTAGGATTTGTTTGTAAATACTCCCTGGGTATGAGAAAGCAGGAAGAAAATGTTGCTTGATTTAGATGAAACGAGATTGTTCATATGTTTATAATCATTGAAACTCAGTGACTGAACTTGAGGATTCACTGTAACATAGAAACTAGTATTGTAGGTATTTGGAAATTATACTGATAAAAGTTTGGGGGGACTGAGCACAGTGGCTTACTCCTGTAATCTTAGCTGGTCAGAAGAGACAGAAGGGTTGCAACTGGAGACCAGATTGGACAAGAAAAAACTAACAAATAAACATATCTCAGAAAAAGTAAAAATGGCCAGTAGACATATTAAGAAATACTCAACATCTCTGGCCATAAAGGAAATGTAAATCAAAACAACACTGAGATTCTACTCCAATTAGAGTGGCCATTATCAAGAAACAGTCATGCCTTTGTAGACAAAAATGAACCCTGATATAGTGTAGGTGAGAATATAAACTTTTTCAATCTCTCTGGAAAGTAGTACAGAAGTTCCTCAAAAAACAATCTAAACATAGAACTCTCCTATGATCCAGCAGTTGTTGGGCATTTATCCAAAAGATTATAAACTGGGATGCAGTAAAGTCATCAGCACAACCATGTCTATTGCAGCACAATTCACCATATCCAAGGTATGGAATCAACCTAGATGCCCCTTAATGGATGAGTAGATCAATATACATACACGCTGGAATTTCACTCATCCATTAGAATGATAATGTATCCTTTGCAAAGAAATGGAAGGACCTGGAGCCTGAACTAAGGGACCTGAACTAAGACAGGCCCAGAAAGACAAAGGACACATGTTTTCTCTCACATGAGGAAGCTAGAATTAATATATAGATGTGTAAGTAAACCCTTCAAGGTAGTATACAAGAGAACACAAATGTATTAACCAAAATATGGTAGATTTAGAGGAAAATTCAAATAGTGCCATTCCTTAGAAAGGCTAACTCAGTCAAACAAAATAAACACCAGGAAACCAGAACTCAAAAGGGAAGAGGGGTCAGCAGGAGAGCACAGACGAATGAAGAATGCAGCCACAAAATCCAATGTGTATAAAACGTTAAAAATGGAGAGAAAGGGTGACGTTGGGGAGCTAGGAGAGAATAATGAAAATGGTGACGCTGATCAAGAGGCATTATGTTCATAAACTGCTTTGTTGAATGACAACTCCTTTGTACAACTACTTAAAGACAGTAAACATATATCCTAAAATATCAATAAGATCTTATCTCAGAAACAAGGACAATGTGGTGGTGCCTGTCTGTAATCATAGCCCAAGGCTGACCCCGGCAAAAGCACAAGACCCTATCTGAAAAACCAAACTAAAAGCCAAAGAACTGGAGGTGTGGTTCAAGTGGTGGTAAGCTTGCCTACAAGCCTAAGTTCAACCCTCAGTACCAGGACATAACAGTACGTAACTGTTTCTGAAAATATTGAGTTGAAAATTCTAGAAAAGCTATATCTATCCCATCCCACGCAGTATGAGAAAAATCTCACAGTGCCCTACTCCATCCTGTCCTGGCCTGTCCACTATGTCCATACCATAAATAAATGCCCACTCACACATGCATCACTTAGTACTTACTGGAAAACAGTCAGATTATCTTAGTATAGCAGTGCCTGCATTCAAAGAATTCATTGTATGATGTCTGTAAACAGGGAATCTATTTTTGTTTAGAAAACTACAAGTAGGGAGATGCCTTGGGAGAAGATTTCACCCAGAGCTCACCTTTAACCACACCATCTATTAGAGTGAAGCTTTTAAGAGAGACCACAATTGTGCCAAGAACTTCCTGCGAGCATCTTCTCTTACTTTGATGTTCCCTTTAGAACTTGACTTCATCTTACTTCTGTGTGACTGCTAAAGGAAAAGACACAGCAGTGGGGCTGGGTGAGCTGTCCCTTCACTCTGGAGAGGAAATGGAAAGGCGGTCCAGGATCTGGTCAGTGAGGACTTTTGATGAAAACAGTATGTTGGGCAGAACAGGAAGACTATGGACAGGACAGCTTTTCAACCATGCTTAGGTCTGTATTAATTCTTTCTCTACTGGGCACTCACTTAGAGCTGCATCTCCTTTCTTAAACATGTGCTTACCTTGAAGAAACCATATTCAAAACTACATGTTAAGTGCTAATCAATAGAATTTTTAAAAGTCAGTGGCAACCATCAGGGAAGTAATGAAAACTTTGATCTAGTTTATATATGGATATCTATTCAGGTTTCTTACAATGATCTCAGAAAATTCGTTTTCATGGCATTTTAATCACCATAGGCTAACGTTAGACTTTCTGATTTCAAACAGATTAGTGCATTATGCAAGTCTCACGGTTGTGAATGAAGTAAGGAAATTCGTCATTCACTTACTTTCTCATCTGCTCCATTTTGCATGCAATGGAGCCTGCAATAGCTTACGTGTTATTTTCATTTCTCCCTGTGTTGCTAGCAGCCGCAGGAAGCAAGCTGGTGGGAGTCGCTGTGTAATCGATATCTTGTACATTAAAACCTCAGCATCTCTCCATGTAGCAGCAGCACATTTAATCACTGTCGCTGGCCCTGTGTAATCCTAGAGTGTATTGTGTACTACTCAATAAATATTTTATGCTTCTCTTTAGAGGTTTATTTCTACTACCGCTAGAATACCTGGAAAGTTATGTTTTATTGTTCTTTCCTCTTGCAAACTCTGCTAGTAGCCATTCGTATGGCTTATCTCCCCTTAGGATGGATCTGATGTTATGATGCTTATTTTAACAGATAAATACGGGGAAATTTTTGTTTTGACCCAGATCTGTTTCCAAAGTGCTCCTGAGTGGTTTTGTCTCACACAAAAAAAAATTGTTTGAATAGTGTTTGAATTATTAACAGCTCCTCCGAGGAGCTGCTATAATGGCTTTCTTGTTTAAGGGTGTCTTGTCACATTCATTTCTAACCACAGAGTAATGAATATGGATAGAACAAAGCTAGTCTCCCAGCTGTTTTCCTAAATGCTTATCGGACTGCAGCAAACAAATAACCCTGAAACCACACAAAGTAAAAGTAAGATTAAGTCTAACGTGGCCTTTTACTTGAAGTAACGCAATAGTAGCAGGAACAAAGAGCCTTTTTGTCTTTTTTTTTTCACTAAAAAATGTATTTCCAAAGACAGACTTCTCCAAGTGGGTTTAACGTGAGATTCAGTTTTCCGTTGTATTGCAAAGATTCTGATTCATTTTGAATTTTTCTGATTCATTTTAGAATTTGTCTTTGCAACAACAATAAAAAAGAAAACAAAATATTAAGGTTTCATTTCTTGATGTTAAAAAATCTACATAGTTCTTTTACCTGAGAATTATTTGTACGTAAGTAAACTGTAAAGGCCATGGTCTCCATGCTTGCCTTTGCTTTGTCTGAACCATTTGCCTTACACTGAATAGCTTGAAAAGCTACAAAGCACCTGATTCATTAAGCAAGAAACATCCTGTCAGTACAGCAGAATTGGATGACAATTTACTACACACAGCAAGGCCCTGCATTGTATCCACAATACAGATCTGCAGTGTTTTCACCCGGAAACAACAACAAAGGCAATTCTGCCTTACTTTGTTCTCCTCCAAATGCAGGGGGGAAAGAACAGTATCTACCTGGTTACAAAACAAGAGTAGGCAATATTTTATATTGCCACCATCAATTATAGGAGCCTGAGTAACCTTTCCCAGCTAGTAGAGTCCTCAGAGCTTCCTGGGCTAATGCTACCCACAATACAGGAGCAGCTTCAAAGGACCTTTGCGGTGTCAGAAAGAGAAGCCAGCTGGCACTGCTCAGAGATGACCAGATTTCTGATTTATAAAACTGGGACAGTGCATGTCAGGAGAAACATTATGGGGTCGGGGTGGGGGTGAAGGTATTTCTCTTTTTCTCTTTCCTGATGAAGGAAGGAGGGAAGGAGGGAGGGAGGGAGGAAGGAAGGAAGGAAGGAAGGAAGGAAGGAAGGAAGGAAGGAAGGAAGGAAGGAAGGAAGGTGGGTGAGCTAAGCAACCCATGGCATTGGCCTGGAAGAGGGCGGGACCACGAGAAGGACCACTCAGCCAATCACATAAACCATTCACTCTGTCTTCTCGATAGTCTCCTTAATATCTCAATATGTATAGAGCAGCATTTTCAAACCTGGTCCCGTGTAATTCTTGCCTTAAGCTTCCAAATTCTTCCATGGAAGAATGTTTAGTAGCCATATTTGCCAGTTTCAAAGAGAAAATTTGACACCAAAGAAAAGTAACTTATGCGAAGTCACTCAAGGTAAAAAGCAGTCAAAGTTATTCCCAATGTTCTTCCAACATTTAAGCCATTTTCTCGTCTAATTTCTTTCAAGTAAAATTGAAGAACCAAGAATATTCGGAAGAATAGCCCACAGCTGTATCGGGCATCATATTTCAGATTCTCCCAGGAGAGAGAAGAGGCAAATGCTTGCTAAACTGTGTATGAATCCAAGTGAAGTTTTTCTAGAATCATTGTGAGATGTTTGTGCCCTACTGCTTTGTTCTTGCAGATACAGCACTTACAAATTATATAACAATCCCCTAGATCTTTTGAAAAAGTGGAAATTTAAAATATCCATCATAAATCATACACACTAAAAGCTCTACATTAGATGGAAAAGCCTAATGCAGTTGTGCTTAAGCTTGCAATACATTACCGTTCAAAGGCCTAATTGAGGAAATAATTCTCATACATAAGATACATTCACAATGGGGAACCAAAACAAATAAACTCTTATTTAGTCCTCGATATTAGGTTTTTCACCAACCATTATCAAATAGACACAAAGAAAATGTGGCCTGAAAAGACAGATTTCCAGCTGGAGACACACTTCTTAAGAGGTTTCTTATACCTTCATTTTTGTGCCTGCTCACGGCTGATGGAGAGCACTCACCTACAGCATTGTAGCTCCTCTGATGGATTGCTTTCTTGATGATACTGTTTGTCATTCTCTCTCAGTGATGAGCAATGGAAACTTGAGTGTCACACTGAAACTGGTTATGGGTCTATATACACATTACCAGTTTTACCCAGAAACCAAGACAGCACTTAACTTGATAACAAGGCAATGTGTTAAGAAGTTTCTTTGTTCTTCAGACTTATGTTTTGGGCCATACCATAAAATAGTACATCTTCCAAGAAAATACTGGCCCCAAGTTCTAAAGTATGCAATGTCAAACAGACAGTTCACCACAATATATCAATACAGTCTGCCCTCTGTATTTACAGAGCTATGTCTACAACTTCAACCCACTGTGAATCAAAAAATATATCTAGCCAGGTACAGATAGCTCACTCCTGTAACCCTAGCTACTCACTCAGGGGAATCATATAAAGAGGAATGAAGTTTAAAGCCAGCCCAGGCAGAAAAATTCATAAAAGCCCAGGTTAAAAAAAAGCAGAGCCAAATGTATGAGACAAGTGGTCTAGTGGTTTTGTAGTGTAGTGCAAGCCATGAGAGAGTGAGATCCTGAGTTCAGTATAACCCGTTTTCAATGTATTTGATGTTGGTATAATTTGGGGGGCAGAAGGGAAAAAAACAAATTGTTTAAATAAGGACACAGGTGGACTCATTGCAACAATGAGATACACAAGACACTATGTTGAAAAACGAACTTTACAATTTGGGGGGGGGGGCGGAATGTAGGGGGAATGTAGTGGGAGGGAAGGGATAGTAGGAGAAAAACAAAGGAGGAGGCAAACAATGCCTGATAAGAAATATACTCATTACCTTGCAAATGTGCTTGTAACCCCTCTGTACAGTATTTTCACAATAAAAAGCATAAAAAAGGAAAAAGAAAAAAATACATCCAAATATGTACAGACTCTTTTCTTGTCATTATTCCCTAGATGATATAATAGAACAACTGTCCACATTGCATTTACACTGTATTATGAAGTACAAATAAGCTAGAGATGTGAAGGTCCACCAACCCTAAGACAATGAAGTTCATCCATCTGTCAGATTCGATCATCCAGGTCAGTGCTGCTCCTTTGCCTGGCTAGCATCTTCCTCCTCCTTCCTTGAACTTGAGTTATGAACTCTGCATGATGTTTTTCGGCACAAATGGTATTCATTGAATGAAATAAAAATGTGCCGATATAAGGCTTTGGTAACATCCACAAAGTCAAGATGAATGTAATGGATGTGCTTCTGCCAGCATAGAATCTAGGATGTGAACACATCCACTTCAAAAATGAGCTCAGATTCTTCCTGGCTCTGGCTCATAGCAGACTGAGTGAGGAAACCGCTCAGTGGCTGGACTCTCGCCCCATGCTTTGATGAGCCCATATTTTCTGCCACCCACACTCAATATCCACAGTCGCATCACAGTTTTGCAAACGGAAATTCCAAAAACACCTTGACATCCTCATCAGCAACTTTTTTACCCTCTGGCATTAAGTCACAAAAGACTGGGAGATCTTCCTCCTTCTCTTTAATTATTTAACATAAAATGATTCTGTATTTAGTCTGCCGAAGCCCAGTGATGACATGGCCCAGACAGACGAAGAAAACTTTCTGGTTCCAGGCTTGTTTTTCAAGCAGCACCTGACATTGTTTCAAGGTGAAGCCTCAAAGGCCCCAACAGGCTGTGTGGCCGACCACCCACCACTGGCTCTCTCCGGCAGGCATCCGCAGTTCTGTTCCCCATCCCACCCCCAGAACAGAAAGGCCCCAGGGCCCTCCCCCCTTAGTCCTGTAGTTGACAGTGTGATTGGCTACCAGACATGTCCACAAATGCAAATACACTTGCTCAACTTAAGCAGGTCTAAATGTACCTTTATTTTGTCCAATCATGCCTCTTACATACACACTGCCCCTTTCTAATTAAACCCTGATCTCCATGAACTGAGTGAATCATCCTCTAGCTAAAATGCAGGGAAAAAGACCACATTTCTTCTTGAATTGAGCTTCCCGATGCCCATTCCCTGGAGTTTAAGAATTCTCCCCTATGACCCAACAATCCCACTTCTGGGCATTTACCCAAATGACCACAAACAAGAGTATAGTAAAGCTACCAGCACAAGTTTGTTTGTTGCAGCATTATTCACCATAGCTACGATATGGAACCAACCCAGATGCCCCTCAGTAGATGAATGGATCAAGAAAATGTGGTATATATACACAGTGGAATTCTATGCCTCCATCAGAAAGAATGACATTGCCCCATTTGTTAGGAAATGGAAAGGCTTAGAAAAATTAACATTAAGTGAAATAAGCCAGACCCAAAGAAACATGGATCCCATAGTTCCCCTTATTTGCAATAATTAGTATATGTCTAGGATAATCTTATCTGATGAGCTGAAAAGCTCAAAAGCTATGTACATATGACCATATAAGATGATGCTAAACAAAATAAACCCCAAGATATGGACACAAGAGATTTTCTTTCTTGTTTTTGATGTACTATGTGATTTTTTTTTGTTGTCACTGTATTTGATTTGGGTACCCTACATCTTGTACATACATTTATCTAATTTGGGGAAGGGAGGAGGAATAGCTAAATGTGGAAACAGGACACAGGATGACCCATTGCAACAATGAGACTCACAAGACACTATGTTGGAAATGAACTTTACAACTTCTGGGGGGGAAGAGTTGGGGAGGTGGGGAAGGAAGGGATGGTAGGAGAAAAACAAAGGAGGAGGTAACGATGTTTGACAAGAAATGTACTCATTACCTTCCTCAAATAATTGTAACTCCTCCATACAGCATCTTTACAATAAAATAAAATGTAAAAGAATTCTCAAGTACCATCTTTATACCTGTTCCTCTTTCTCAATGTCTAATGCTCAGTAGACCACAGCTTTATTTTATTCTCTAAAACCAACCAGGTTCTTAGGTCAAAAAAAAAAAACATTTTCCCCCAAAGCTATTACTTCCACTATGGATTGCAAAAGTCTGTTTTGAAATTTGAATGCTGAGAATTTCTTTCTCTTTACCTTTCAGAGGTGCCACTGTTTAGCAAGATGTGAATGCAGAAGGAAATTTCAGCTGGCTTAATGGAGGAAGATAAAGGGAATGTGGATTTTCAACCGTAGTAAAGAGCTGCTAAGACTGCACCTTCACGTATTCTGACTTCAGACATGTTTTGTTGAACACTCACAGTGCAGGAAACTGGAAGATGTTTCTTTGCTAGAGAAATAGAATAGCATAGCTTGATCTCCCTTTCTTTTTTTATAAACAAATCACCCACTTGATCCTCTCCCTGCCTGTAATGGTGAGAATGTGGAGTGGGGTGACATTGATCAAGATATACTGCATTCATAAACTGCTTTGTTAAGTGGCACTAAAGATAATTTTTTAAAAACTTAAGGAAAAGAAAAAGAAAAACACTCTCCTCATCATCACAAGATCCCAACTTTGCAGACCACATGCAAAGCTCCCACACTCCCCAGCATCTTCTTTAAGTGCACAGGATCTGGGTCCTGTGCACAGAAACCAATACAGAGCTCTGGACCGAAGTTGATCGGCGCACCTGTTGAATCTCTGCCACCTTGCGAGGCCCTGCTAACTCCATTATCTGGTGTCTGGGGCACAGCTACTGATACTGAAATAACCTTTCTGGTCTAGGTCCTGGGACAAGCAGCATGGAGACAGACCCATATGAAATACTAACATTTATTTCATACTCTTAAGCTCAGCCCAGTCCATGAGATCGACACATACAGCCATTGTGTGAAGGTGGTTCAACTGAGAGAACATTCTTTTTTTATTTGGATTTTGTTAATGATCTTTAAGTCGTTGTACAGTGATGCATCAAGTCAGCATGTCAGTTTATAACAATGTGTCTTTATCAGCGTCGCCCCTTCCATACTCTCCCTTCCATCTCTTCCAACTCCACCCAGCCCGGCAGGTTACCTGGCTCCTTTTTCACATAGGTGTATTGGACATCATCACTGTGTGTGCCTCCTCTTCCTCTCTCTATTCATCTGCCCATCTCCCCCCCGACCGGCCCTTCCCCCCTCAACACATGCTCTAGCCTCTGGGTGTGCATTTTGCTTAACTATAGGTTAGTTGTTTAAAGACGTTACAATCCCAGTGCCACGCGTGGTGTATATGCAGATGACGCTGGATGTGTTTTCACGTGTTTTCATAATTGAGAGCTAACTTCCCTATATCAGGGGGAAAAGCGCGCGCGACCTTTGTCCCTCTGAATTACCTGAGAGAACCTTCTTAAATTACCTGTGCTGGAACCACGGCACTCCTCTCCAGGTCCATACATTGAACTTGCATTGCTAGCCTTGACTCAGAATTGTTGCAAGGAAACCTCATTTTAAGAGAATTCCTTCCTTCCTCTATCCCTGGACCTCAGCTCATATTTCAAATCCATACTAACTCGTCTCCTAATTGATTTGGGGGAGAGTTTGGGTGTATTAGCTCCCCAGAGACTGTGGGTTCTTAATAAACTGGTTTGTTCCCCCTCACAATCACCTTTGTACGCGCCTCACACACCAAATCCAGAAAAGTTGGCTAACTACTACTGCCAACTTTAATACAATTGAGAGACAGGCCTTTAAAAAAAAAAACACCTTATTGATACATAGTCAAAGTGAAGAAAGTAAAAGATTATATATATGACAAGATTTTTTAACTCTCCCTGTCAAAGATACATCTACCTATTGTGCACATGTAAGAAAGAATGCTAAATTATAGCAATTTAGTAGTATAGTATACTGATTTCATTGGTTTTTGCTATATGGAAATTTTCTAGTACAGAAATAAGTGCTAGTCCCCCATATCCTGGACGGCTGGAATGCCTATGTAGTTTGTCCCCAATTGCTCATGCGTCCTGTTGTATCAGATATAACAATGTATCAGTATACGTCAGAGTAGTACCCTCTTTGAACATCATGAAAACATTATGGGATGGAAAATTCAGTGCTGACTGGTCATGAGGAAACCTGTGTGCCTAGGCAATACTCCTCAACCACAGGGACTGAGCACTGACCCAGGTTTCTAATAAACACCAAACACTCACTCATCTGGCAGTGAAAACTTCCAGGTTAGTGGTAAAAAGAAAAGACGAGGTGTTGGCTGTACCTGGACCCTTTTACTACTCTCTCTGTTTCAGCCATACCTAACTCAAAGCTCCGGATGTCCCCTGGAGAAAGCAGAATCCGGAATTCTACAGGAAAATGCCAAGACAAGGGGAAATCAGTATGATCATGGGAGAAAAATAACCTGAAGGCCATCCTCCCTCTAGGAAGAGGAGAAGCTGTTTGGATGAACCATGAACAGCACTGTTCACAGGTTGGCCGCTGTTGTCGACCATCTGGACTGCTTCATACATACACGCCGAGTGGTTTGTAAACAAACAAGTATTACTCAAAGTTCTGGAGGTTGAGAAGTACAAGATTCGTGTTCTGTAAGATTCAGTGTCCAGCCAGGGCTTTGGTGGCTAAAAGAGGAGCCCTGTCCCCGTGTCCCTGTGGTGGAGAGCGCAGGCAGGTGTCTGGGGTCCCGCCTGGGAAGGCACCTGCTCCTCACTGCTCCACCCCCACTCCTACGCCCATCACCGGGGTGACGGCACTTCAAGGTGTGAGTCAGAGGGACACAAACATTCGGATTATTTTAACCATCTTCAGCAAGATTTTATTGGACCTGCTTCATGGTAAGCCTCAAATGAGGAGACCTGGAGAAAAATCGTGTTTGGGCATCTCAATATTTCTACAGCATTCGTTTTCCCCAGAGCCTGACCAACAAGGAGGAACTTCCTGTCTCCTCCACATACCCACACACATCCTCTCCTGGCCTACATTACACCAGAAACATTGCCTCTGGTTATCTTGCTACAAGCTGAGAAAGGAGTCGGTGTGATCTGTATTCATGTCACTGCTTCAGTAATATAAGTGTGATTCTTATGTCTTAAATATTAAATATGCTAAATGATCTCAGAAAGGGGACGCCGTGTACTGCATTATATTTTTCTCAGAAAATACGCGAGCTCAATCATTCATTTATACATATGTCTCAACTGCAAACTTGGAATCCTGAAAGAGTCCTTCGTTTATCATGCACTTTTTTTTGACACATACACACAGGGAACCTTCTGGCTCTTCTATTATCTATCTCGCAGAACTGTGTGCTTTTTTTTTTTTTTTACTTTTTTCAGATCACCCCATGCCTACCTTTACATCAGTCACATAAATAAACAACACTCAGCCCCGGTGAAAGCAATGGGAGCTTTGTCCGCAGAGGCTCATGAAGAGCATGCTCTTTTTTTGAGAAGAGAAATCATAATTAAAAAGAAGAGGCAGAACTCTCAGTGAGAACCCTCCACAAGCACCATGTTTGTCTGCCTCAGCCCCGTGGGACTCATCCAGTCCACACACCAACCCTCTGCCACTAGGCTCTCAATTTGCCTTTCTCTCTGTGTGTTATTTTCCTTCCACAAAGCTAGAGTTCCTCCCTCATCGAATACTGAAGTTGGAATAAAGTTTGACTGAAAGAAATTTAAGAGCACATTAAATATAACGAGGCGGTACTTCAAGAAGAAATAAACTGTACACAGATTTCCAAGTATGGTGGTTGTGGTCTCTAAGATAAATGTTTTTTTATACTAAAGTTGTGTGAACTTTTTCAGGGCTGCACAGAAACCCAGATGACAGCACTGACCCGACACTTACTTCCTAGACATGCTCAAACTTGCTTCTAACCCTGTTGTATATTTGCTAGGAAAGCTCAGTAGTTATATCCTGATAGAATTGAATTGTAACTATTTCATTAAGCCATGCTCTGTGTGTGTGTGTGTGTGTGTGTGTGTGTGTGTGTGTGTGTGTGTGTGTGTGTGTGTGTATTTGGCTTGAAATCAGGGCCTGGACATTTTTTGCTCAAGGCTAATACTCTACCATTTGAGCCATGGCTCCTCTTCTGGCTTTTTGGTGGGTTATTTGAGATAAGAGACTCATGGATTCATGAGGTTTGAAGCTGGCTTCAAACCTCACTCCTCAGATCTCAGCCACCTGAGTAGCTAGGACTACAGACATGAGCCACTGGCACTTGGCAAATGTACTTGTGTTCAGAGTAGAAACCAGAGCACTGGCATGCTCTCCCACTGCCACGGGGGCAGTGTGCACGAAGGGTTCTGGGCCTTGGTGTCTGTTCCTCCTTTCATATTTCCCAAACTCCAGGTTTCATCTGATTTGCAGCTCTGAGCTTAATGGATGAAATACCTCGCTAATGGGGACTTTCTGCATAGGTCCTGAGGTCTGAGCGTGCCAAAAGTAAGCGCTACAAACAGAGCCTAAGAAATTGTCAGCATTTACAGTTCTCCGCTGCCCTAATTGAACATTTAAGCTAAATTGGCTGACAAATCAGCTACTTTTTCCTTATAATTGGTGGAGATTACATATTAGAAAACTCAGCACCTAGCCCAAAACCCACACATAGAAAAGATAATGATGAACGATTTAATAAATTAACATGCAGAAGTTAGCTAACTGAAAAGTTACATAGAGAAAAGCACTTATCTCTGCAAAGGTGATACTTAAGGAAGTTTAGTCCTGGTCATATGAGGACAATACTAGCAACATCTATGTCTGAAGGCATTGGAGAGATCCTCTGCTACTGTCTAACAAAGAAAATTCTCCCACTTAGACCAGGAAGATATACAATGTCAAGCATGTCACTAATTTATTTTTTCCATGTACTTCTCTTGCCCAATTAAAAAGACATTCTCTATACTGTAATTAATTTCAAAACAACCACATCACACTATTCCTTGGGTTAAGCAAGTATTTTGGGAAAAATTTGGAATGTTAATTCAATTTCTAGAAGCACTCTTCCTAGTGGTAGATGATGATGACGGTGATGATAAGGATGAAGATGAAGATGGTGAGATTACAGATAGATAGATAGATAGATAGATAGATAGATAGATAGATAGATAGATAGATAGATAGATATAAAATGCAGTTTTAACCATTTTAGATATATGAGTTTTATTTCAGTCACTGATCTCAAAAGCATCCTCTATAAATATAAAGGAAAAAAGATTATACACTTTCCACACCTCCATCATTTATGTAGTCATTCCTATGATTCCACATCATGATTTACATTTTTAGACAATTTGATTCCTTTTGCTCTGTTTTGAAAACAATAATGAAGATCCTTGAACACAAGCTGTCTATATAGTGGCTACAGTGAACTGAACTATATCCCCTACAAAATCTTATGTTGGTTCAATATTGGTGGCTCACACCTGTAATTCTAGCTACTCAGGAGGCTGAGATCTGAGGGTCATGATTCAAAGCCAGTTTGGGCAGCATAATCCATGAGACTTTTACCTCCAATAAACTGCTGAAAATGCAGAAGTAAAACTATGAGTCAAGTGGTAAAGCACCAGCAGTGAGTGAAAAGAAGCAAGGGAGACTGTGAGAGTCTGAGTTCAAGCATTAGTACCAACACACATACACACACACACACACACACACACACACACACACACACATCATATGTTGCAGCTCTACTCAATGTAAATTCAGTTAGAGGTAGGGCCTTAGAAAAGTAATGATGGTAAGTTAGTTATGAGAATGGGACCCTTATCTTTTAAGTGTAGTCCTTATAAGAAGAGAAATAGACAACAAGCTTCCTCTGGCCTTCCTTCAAGCACAGAGGACATCACGTGAAGACACTGTATGAAGGCAGCCCTTACCAGAAGCGTGCTCTGCCACCATCTCCATTGTGAACTACCAGCCTCTAGGTCTGTGAAAAAACTCTTCTGTTATTAAAGTCATTGAGCCTGCCACGTGGCTTGCATCTGGGAAATCCCAGATGGTCTGTGTTGTACATTCCTGTAAAGAAAATGACCATGCACCTTGTGCGGAAGGAAAGCAGTCATAGGAGACTTGTTTCCACTTACAGCAGACACACATTAGAAATGGCACAACTAGGAGCAAGATATGACCTCTTATTCTGTACTTGTCTATTTTGTTTATGTAAAAAGGGAAACAGAATGAAAGTGGGCCATCTAGTTTGTTTTGACTTTAATATGTCTTGAAAACACAGAAAGTCACACAACGGAGGTGTAAATTCACAGGTGTATCCAGTCTGGGCCAGCATGAGTTATTTTAGACATGAAAGCCATTATTGAAAGAGACAAGAATATTGATGAAATTCAGAATGCCTCATTTAGCCTAAATCTAAAGTTTCCCTAGTCAATTATTTTAGATTACCTACATATTCTGAGATAAGTGAGGAAATTGTTCATAGACTTAAAAAGAAATGTTTGATCTTGGCAATGATTTTAGTGTAGGAAGCGTAAAAAATAACAGGAAATGGAATTCAACACCACATCACAAATTAAGGCATTGATAATTACATGATGCTAAGAAAAACTCAGGCAGCAGCATGTGCTGGTAATACTCTTTCCCTGGGGGGATACCCCAGTAGTGTCCTCATGCTTTGTAGCTGCCCTTTTTGCCTATGGACCAGATTATATTGAGAAAATGCCAAATGATTTTTAAATGAAAAATAATATTAAAAATAACATGGGGATTTGGCAGCCCTAAACCTTACACCAAAAGCAAAAGCCACAAACGAATACGTAGACAATTGAACTTCATGAATTAAAATTCATGTCCAACCAAGGGCACTATCAACAAAGTAAAAGGCAATGCCATGGAACGCAGGAAAATAGTTTCCAAGCCCAGGATGTGGGAAGAATTACTGCACGTCAACAAGACGGACTAACAGACAAAAGAAAACAGGCGCAAACAAGTCCCACAGACCCTTATCCAAAGAACACATACAAATGTCCAGTAAATGCCCAATAAGCACAAGAAGAGAAACTCAACATCACTACTACAAAAATGAAAAACAAAAACCACCATGAGATCCCATTTCACATACATCAGGAAGGATATTATTTTTTTAATGTAGAAAATAAACTTGGTGAGGATATTGGGTACCTGAACACCTTGAATATGATGGGTAGGAAATATAAAATGGTACCACAGCTGCAGAAAACATCACTGTTTTCTTCAAAAAACTAAAATAAAATGGTGTTGTCTAGTAATTCCATTTCTGAGGATATATATATATATATATATATATATATATGTATAGAGAGAGAGAATGATAGCATTAAATAGATATTTATATACCACTGTTTATAACAGCATTATTCATAAAAAATATCTAAAATGTAGGGGAAAAGCAAGTATCATTGACACATGGACAGATAAGCAAAATATAGCATATGCATATATGTTTTTCTACTTTAAAAAGAAAAGAAATTCTGACATATGCTAGGTATGGATGAACCCTTAGACTTAACTAAAATTGTCAATTGCAATACAAATACTGCATAAGTCATTTATACAATTATTCAGAGTGGTAAAGTTCAGAGACAGACAGACAGGCAGGCAGACAGACAGCATAGATTCCAGGGCTGCAAGTCAGGGAGGGCAGGAGTTGCTGGGTGAGGTAGAGTGTCAGTGTTACACAAATGGAAAGCATTCTAAAGGTGACTATGACTGCAGCTGAGGGGGGAGGGGACTGGGAAGGGGGAGGGTGCATGGAGAGAGGGATGCGTGCAGTTAGAATGTTCAGTGTACACAGGTCAGAACCGGGAACTGAGAGGCTGGACGGGGTTGGCACCGGTGTGGGAGGAGGATGGAAGAGGTGGCATTGCTCAAGACGCGTCCTGCCCCTAAACGGAACTGCGACGTTTTGTATAACTAGGTAAAGTTCATTAAAACTGAAACAAAGATTATGCCTGGAAGGGCAACTCCTTTGCACAATTAAGGCAGAGTCTATGTTATGTGTAGTTATGTGCGGGGGAGGTGATATTCTAGAGCTAAATTGACGATCTGGAAAATAGAATCCGAAGTAAGGATGAGAAACATAAAATACAACCACCATATACTTGGAAAGCTTTGTTCCAGGCACAGTCAGAAGTCACAAAAAGGCAGCCATGAACAGTGGTTGAGAGAGGAGCTGTAAGATGATCTCATTGTGCAGAAAAAAAAATAAGAACATGGAATGGTAAGATGTGAAGGCCACATAACCCAGAACATTCTAGAGGCCTACTCACACACACTCCAAGTCAAGTCGAGTCAGACAAAAATTCAGAAATAGTAAGATTGCCTCAAGAAGGAAACATGACTTTATTTTCTCCTATTCTGAATTTGTGTCTCTCTTACATTGTGACTGAATTCAGCTAGAAACGCTTATTCCTCACAGAGACTTACTGTATGATTCAAATCCCAGTTAGATGGTAATGATCAAGCACATTGTCTCTCAGGGTAATCTCTCCACCCTCTGTGAGTTTAAAGGTATAATACAAAATTTTAGAAAGAGGAAAACATGAAATAAAGACAGAACTCTCAAGGTTAGAAACAAAATCTTCTCGTGTAATATTTTACCTTTGCAAAATTAAAAAACTCAAGAACAGAAATAGCTTTATGAGCGTTTCAATGTATTACTAAATAAATCAAGCAGTCTCAAGTGTAGAGCACCAGTCTAGCAAGCACAGAGCCCTGAGTTCAACGAGCCCTGAGTTCAAACCCAAATACCACCAAAAACATTATAAAAGTAAAACAATTAATTAAAGTAAAACCTAAGACTCAAACTCAGCCCAACAAAGACAATCAATTTCCCTGCCAGGTGAGAAATGCAAAGAGTGAATTACACAGTCTTCTACCAAATTATGCCTATTATGATTATTTGGCAACTGAAAAACTGAGTTTTAGTGTTCAAAAACATAAATTTGACTTAAGGAAAAGCACACACTGTGAGGACATTTAAAATAAAACTTTTTAAGTGAGATTACTTGAATGATAGAATAATTAAAATTTCTCTATATGTGTCCATGTCCAATTTTCCTTTCATAAAATCAGAATTTATTATTGATGCATTACTTTAATATCTGGACTCTTTTCCTTGCCAGACTCTTATATATTTATTTATATATGTATATATATTTAGGGAGTGAAAAATGTAACTTTAGATAAAATGGTATTTTATTTTTGCTTCTTTATTTGTTCCCTATCTTACTAAAAATAAAAGTATTGTCTTTGAAAGCCAATCAGCATAAAAACAAAATGAATGAATTTTAAAAAAAAATCACCAAAATAATTTAAATCCAAAATTCTCTAGAGACTAGGAAGTGGTCAAAGCCTATATTCATGAAGTTGAATTTTTGTGGATTCAAAGTTAAAGCTCCGCAAGCCATGAAGGATTAATTTCTTCAGGCTCTCTTTATTATCTTGGTGCTGTTTTGATTTTTTGCGTTGTTGTTGAACCTGTGGTCACTTTGCCTTTTAAAAGCACTCAGCAGGAGGAAAAAAAGAAAAAAAAAACTATCCCATCATGAAAAGCACTCAGTCTTCAGTCAAAGTAACCAGGATCAAAACTGATGTCTTCTATGAGCCACGCTGTCATCTTACCATCTTTCTTGATAAAGCACCTGCTTTGTGATTTGCCTCAGACTTCAAGCCATTTTCTTGTTACAGTTTGTTAGTCTCATCACTGCTCCTCTGGGTAATGATTATCTTGGGTGCTGCTGCAATTTTCGCGGGGTCTTTTTAATTCATTCTCTCCGGGGCTGACAGCACACCTGGCCTTGGGGGCATGCGTTCGGGCCGCAGGAGTCTGGCATGGGCATGGTTTCCCTTCCTCTCCCAGCATCCTTTCATCCTTCCTCTTTGCATCTCCCTCACACTGTACTCTACAATGCCTGATCACCTTTGCTGTCCTCACCAATCACTTGTGTTCTAATTGCAGTGCGAAATCAATTCGATTCCTCCACTGTCCACTCAGGAAACTTCTCTCTCAGCTCAACCTTTCTCGTGATGGTCTGGAGAGGTCTTGAAAAGGAAAGTCAGAACTGCTGCACGAAGTGTTAGGAGCACAAAGGGAAGCTGTATGTACAAACAAGTCTTTGGCTGAGTTGACTCCTATAAGGTGGAGGCTTTTCGTGTGTGCTTCAGTATTTTGACTCTTAGCACCCCGTTGCAAACTCTTCGAGAGTGAATATAGAAACGGACAGTGGCCAGACCACACGTAAAAGCAGAACTCTTCCCCCCGGCAGCGCCAGGGGTTTTACCACCTCAGATTGAGTAGATGGGAAGGATCGTGTTCTGCTGCTCCCCTGATTCCCACCGGTGCACCCACAACCACCTGTGAGTCAGACTTCAGCGACCAGCCCAGGGACCCAGCCTGAGGTAGACTGGTGGGAAATCTGATCGAATCCCCGGCCGACAGCCCAAGAGGTCCACCCACCCTGTGCGCACCGGTCCAAACTGTGCAGGCAGGCCTCACTGAACAATGAAGAGTGCCCCTCAGTGATGTCCTCAGGCCTAACGCAGGAGTGAGCAGTGAAAGCCAAGTACCATCGCATAGGACGCCTTGTCTCCAGCCTCCAGCAGACCCCCCTGGACCCTCCCTCCTTCCCCTCACGCCTCCCACTCCCCCCACTGCCCAAGAGTCTCGGGGAGATGCAAGTGATGTCACCTGACTCTGACTCGCTTGCCGGAGCAAGCCTCTGCTATTCTCACTTGCCCGATGTCTGCTTCTATACCCATAATTCACTCCAAAGACTTCTGTAAGAGCTTGACTTGGGGATAAGATAGGAAGGCTAAACTGACCCCCTTATTTTCTATGTTATCGTTCCTGGAGACACTGTCTGCTCAGTGGATGTGTATTTAACAGAAGATGGTAATTATGGTGGCACATCAGCCACCATCTCTTGTGTTTCCTGGAGACTCATCGCCAGGAATGCAATGCCATTTCTCCAGGGAAGCTGCAAGCAGGGAAATCTATGAGACTTGCTGAAGACATCTGTTTGGCTTCCTCTGCTTGCTCCTAAATTGGATCACTTAGGCGATGGTTTAAACTCACAGTTCTGGGGTGCTTGCTCTGGGCTAGGCACTGACGAATTTGGAGACATCAGTAAGACTTGATACTAACCAGATGAGCATGGCCTAAACTCAGGGGTGAGAACTTTGTAATCCATCCTTTATTTTACTAACAGGTCATTGCCTTCTAGCTTTTACATACCAAATTTAGGACAAGAGTGAGGACTATTTTATATATAATAGGAAAAGAAGGGGCCTCTCTTCAGACCCTGCCCCCCACACTTGCCCTAGCTTCTACTCTAGGAGGATTGAGGAAGATTGGACTCCTGTAGGCTTCCTGATGACTTAGAATCCTACTAAAATGGCGCTAGGGTTGCAGAAAGAGTAGGTGGGAAGCTGGGTGAAGAGGGAGCAGATGGTCGGGTACTGGGTGGAAATGCAAAGCCTTATCTTTTCTAGGAGGCATTCCTCACACTCTTCCAAGACACACGGCTTTCTATGACTCCCCGACAATCGATCTGACAGCAGAGTTTAATGTGCAGCTTAGAACCGAATAAAGAATAAGAGGAACACTGGTTCATCTTGGGAGCTCTTCCCAGTGGACATTCCATCTCCTCTATTGCTCTTCCAGCCTTCTCCTGGGTGAACGTAACTTGGACAAGAAACCCCAGGTTCCCGTGCCGTGAGAACCCGCCACAGCATTTGAGCTCCTGCTTAATGGCACTGCGCTTTATGATCTCCGATGTGCAACTCAAAAGGTCTGCTTCTCCTATCTCACTTTAGTTCTTTACCCATTTGAGAGGAAAGACTATTTCTCCAGATAAGTTTCGTCAATGGGTATAGATGTAGATATGTATGTCTATATCTGCATGCACGTGTCTCTCTCTATCTCGCTCTGTATCTCTCTCTAGTTGAGATATGTATAATCACAGTTATTACAGGCACGGTTATTATAGAACAAGCAGAATAACAAGGAGGTCAAACTCGTCTCGGAAAAAAATAATAAATCCTGACAATTGAAAGGAAGAGTTATGTGGCAAAGCACCATGCAGTTCAATGCCAGGGTTTGCCAGGAGATCTGATGTAAGAGAATTACTAATTAGCCTTTGTGCTCAGTGCGCTCATTTGTTTTGCTTTCCATTTAACCTGACTAGAATGCAAAATCTCCTGTTTGGAGGGCTGTTGAAGAAAAGGACTCAGCTTTCGCATCATGCAATGTGTAGGATTTTTTCTTCCAAGGCTGCACTTTCCAGGAGTCTATGCTTCTGGCTGTCTACCTGAAAAGGAATATTTGTGAATCACATTCACATGTACCCAGCATGAGCATTCAAGAATATGCTAATTTCAGGCCCATACTTCTGTGTGCTTGTCAAACGAGGGCATAAAACTCACACCAGAGTCAGATTCTAAAATGAAAATATTATACAAAATACTTCATTTATCCACAACCCCCCACAGCTGCTCTGGGGGTATTTTGACATTAGAGAGAGAGAGAGATTACCGAGTGAACAGTTCCCTAGTCATTAATATAGGGCTGGAAGATATTTGCAGGAGACTCTTTTTCCTTTTGCTCTTTCCAAATGAATGACAATCTCCTCTATCTTTCAAGACCCCTGGGAAGAAGGTGCCAGGTGCCCTCAGCAACATTTCCTGTAACCCTTAATTTACCCACCTTCCACTGGTTTTGCTATTCGTTCATGCTTACACTACCAAAAAGGTGCTTCCGAAATAAAATTAGAGCACAGTTCGTTTAAGATGATACACAAACAAATCCTAATTTGAAGGATTTAATTACACATCCCTCACACCCCTAAACAAAGTGAAAACGGAATATTCATGACCTTTGCACAAACGTAGACAGAAGAAACCTCATCTAAAGTCACTTAGTGTGATCAAAAGGGTAATTTCTAAACTCATCAATTTAATGACTACTGGTTGATCCAAGCTCTTCTGCTAAGCCTGCACCAAAGCATCTTCAATTCATCCACTTTTTTTTGTCTTTTCTTAAATAGGCTTCTACTTGGTAATTAATCCCCCAAGTAAAACCAGAAGCATGGCTAGTACAAATATCCAGACTCTAGAAGCAGCCTGCTGAGCAGGTAATGCAGGCAAAGAAATCAGCACCTTGAATCTGACTGGAAAATGAGGGTGAAGCATAGGGATTGGGGAAGAAATGAGAAAGAAAATTTGCAAGCAAAGTAAAAACTCAAGCAACCCTTCTAGTTACAAGGAAAGCAGAACCCATGGGCTAGATTAAAAATGGCCAGGAAATGTTCCTGCCATCTTATTTCCACAATGTACACATTACTAAATGAAAAGAAGCCAGAAGGCGCTGCAGTTCCGGTGTGTGCATAAATAACCGTAATGGGGAGAGTTAGCTCTGCCACACAGCTGACCTCCTGGGTCTCACACCCATAAACCTTCCCCGCTTAGGAAGACAAAGCTCCGGGGCATTTATTACCCAGGATGGAAGAAATCACTTGCAAAATAGATCATGGTGCCACCCTCCGCTCTAGTTCACTCTGCAGATGGGGATGTGTGACTCAGAATTTCGCTCTCCTTCCAAAGTCTTGCCCAAAATGCAAGGGTCTCTGCCTTCCCCATCCTCAGCTGCTTCAGAAAACGTAAAATAGAGAAAATTGATTATTTTGAGAAAAAAAATTGTTTTAGAAATCTTGGTTTTAGAACCCAATTATATGATAACATACTAAAAATAATTCATCTTGAGTGTCCAGTTGGATACCAGTCTACCTATTTGGTGACATGTCATCATCTCATTTCTGAATCAGTTGGGTAAAAAAATAATAATAATAACTTTAAAAATTGGTCTTGACTCTCATGTGGTTTGTAATCTAAGGAAAAATAAGTTATTTGTGAACCAATAAGGATAACTCTGTTTAGTTGTGAATATACACCCACAACTATTTTCAGGAAAAGGGAAATGGCTCAGGGTAAGAGTTTTCACAGGTGGCATTTCTGAAGGAAGTTAAGAGTTCAGCTAGCGTTGGAGGAGGAGTATAATATAAAGAAGCTGCTGAGAAACAGTCCAGCTGTGGAAAGTACCACAGTGTAAGGTGAGACCACCAAATGGAGGTACATAAAAAGGCAAGGGGGGTTGGGCGGAAGTGGAGGAGAATATGTGAGGGGTGACACTGATCAAGATGCATTGTTAAATGGAAGCTCCTTTGCACAACTACTTAAAGATGATTACAGTTTTTTAAATTATAAAAATAAGAAGATCAATGAAATAAGTAAGCCCCAATCTCCTATGGAGTGAGGGATAACTGAATGAGCAAAGTAACACCAGAGTCGTAGTGCCAATAACCCACACACTTTTTTATGCCTTTCTCAAGAAAGGTGCCAGATCCAGGTAAACATTCTTGAACATATTCTGAATACAATGCTGAGAGGGTGAAGAGAGAAATCCAATCCTGTGTCAGTCAACTCGATGCCAATATTGGTGGTGATTTCTCTACATTTAAATTATATGTTCAATGAATGTCTGAATTTCTATCTGACTCTCCAGAACTTGCCAAGTTGATCCTAAATGCAAGAGCAAGAACAAAGATGTATTTGAACAAGAGGAAGGGAGGAAATCCTTAATGCCTCACAGGACTGCAGGAAATTAAATATGAGGGTGAATACGCTACAAAGAATAGACAGACAAACCAACAAGGCCAATGACATCTTCAAAAACAATCCCAGGTATTTGGAATTTAAAATATTATAAAGGCAGCATGTGAAATCATGGACAGAGGTTGCACTACCATTCAGCTGGCCCATGCAGCATTGGAGCAATGAGCTATAAATTTAAACAATGAACAATAATAAAGTTTTGATTCCCAGATGCTTGCATCCCATTAATAACACACATCAATTCTCAATGCGCTAAGGAACTCAGCAGTGAAATCAGAGTTCATAGCTACAGGAAAACTTTAGTCTCCACTGTAACAGACAAGCTCAATATGGGAAGGAATATTTGCAACAAACGATACCTATAAAGAACCAATGTCCACAATTTTTAACTTGCCAGAGTTTTCTCGGTATGAACACAGCCATGAATCCACTGGGTGAAACAGGGGCCAAAGGGGAGCAAATTCAGATCAGAGAACATAGTCGGGAAAGTCAGGGTGACGCTCGAGGCAGGAGTTAGAGCTGGGGAGACAGACTCACAGCATCACCATCCTCTCTGCAGCCACGATTGTGGCAGACTCAGCTGAGTATGCAGAACGAGCTCCATTGGACAGTGTTTCACAAACTAGCTGAGGTGTGGCTACTCGAAGTCTTCATTTCCAAAGTGAAGAAAAAAGAAAAGCAGAGACAAGGGAATTCTGCTTTGTTCTAGCTAACACCCACAGGAAACTTACAAATAGTGGGTTGAAGAAAATCCAAGAACTAGCAAGATAAGAGAGAGAGAGAGGCCAATAAAAGTTACCAACAAATGAATAACATTCACCAAAAGAAAAAAAAAACCTCCAAGGAATCAAAAATCTGTGGTTAGACATTTCTTGAAAAATTTAAATTAGTATAACAACTTTGATATCAAAACACAACACACATCCTTCACACACACACACACACACACACACACACCTCATTATCTGGCACATAAGGAGCAAGTGCCCAGACCTGTCCTGACGTCTGGGCTTGATGCCTAAAAATCTCTGGTCTCACTAATGGGTTTATGATCGTAAATATTAATCTCAATTCCTCAAAAAATTATAGTTAAATCTCAACATGGTGGAAGTGAGAACTTGGGTGTAGTATGAGAAAATGAAGTAACCATCTCTCAGGGTTCATATAAATACAGATGGAAGAATTAGGTTGTTTAGGTTTATATACTTTGCTTAGAATCTATTGTCAAATGTATGGATACACTATAACTTTGAAAAATGGGGTGACCAATAAGGTTTTCTCAGAATTGGCCTGCCTGTCCTGAATAGCATGGCAAATGCTTTATCCAAAGAAGTGCAACTATCAGCATCAATAAAGGGATTGGTCTCTCCCTTCCCCTCGCCCATCAAGAGTCAATGAGAACTGTAAGCAGTGATTTATTTGAGCATTTTTTTAGAAAAATGCTGCCATGGTAGAAATAATAGTATTGGTCCAGTATAGACGACTGTCACTTAAATGATTACACATTAAGAATTTATCCCAGAACTCTTAGTAACATGTTTTTAACATTTTCATACATTTTGTACTCAGACGAACCAAACCTTAAATTACCATATCAAAAGCTATTTAAACACTCAAATCCGTAGGAGTGTTTATAATTTGTATGTCTTCAAAAATTTTATCCCACCATGAGTGACAGTGTGACAGTCTGGTAGTTCCCATGAACCTATGCTATTTTATTTTTTTTTAGAGAATTTCAATTGAAATTTACTTTGTAGGTTTGAGTAGCCTCATAATTATCTCATGTTTCTATTTATAAGACCTAATTAAACTTTTCGAAAGACCCTTACCAATCCACACAAATCCATTTCTTAGACCCTGTTTTCCCTCAGGTTTCTGATTCTTCTGACACCCATTTCCAGAATTCTAACAGTGACCTCCCTTGAGTTCATTCTGTCTCAGTTGTTTACACTGAAGTAGTTCAACTCAGTCCTCTTTTGTTGGTTTTTGCTTTATGTAGCTAGGCAAAAATAAGCCAGCGTGTTACCTACTCATTTCTGTGTGGTCTGTTTCCTTTATGCAAAAATGCTGACCTAGACATTGCATCTCAAAAGAGAAAGAGAGGAAAATATCTCCTTCTTACATGACCTTAAACAACTAATCAGAGCTAGCGAGGGAAAAACTAAAGAAAAAATGTAAGCACCTTTCACAACTACAAAAAAAATACCAGAAATACATTTTAAACATTAGGAACAAACAAGAGTTAGTAAAACTTACCTACTTTTATTATAAAATAATAAAACTAATAGTACAAAAAGTACCCTCTTCCATTGAAAATAAGCATTGTTACATTGCTACAAATTTACCTCCGTAGCCTGTGTACTCAGGTTCATCTACTCTTCCCTTTTATCTCATTCATTTTTTCTTTCTTTTCCTTTTTTGTTTTCTGGCTAGTCCTGGGCTTGAACTCAGCCTGGGCACTGTCCCTGGGCATTGTCTTTTTGCACAAGACTAGCACTCTACAACTTGATCCACAGCACCACTTCCAGCTTTTTCTGAGTAGTTTATAGGAGATAAGAGTCACACAGACTTTCCTGCCCAGGATGGCTTTGAATCACAATCCTCAGATCTGAGCCTCCTGAGTAGCTAGGATTGCAGGCGTGAGCAGCAGGCTACCAGCACCCAGTCATTTCTTTTTCTTTTAGATCTTGTTCTTCCTATTATCTTTTATCTCTTTTCTTTTTTTAATAAGTTTTTTCATTGTGAAAATACCATACAGAGGGGTTACAATTACATGAGCAAGGTAATGAGTACATTTCTTATCAAGCATTGTTGCCCCCTCCTTTGTTTCCCCTTCCCATCCCTTCCCATCTCCCCCACCGCCCACCCACCCCCCTGCACCCCCCCACCAAAGTTGTAAAGTTTGTTTTTCAACATAGCATCTTCTACGTCTCATTGTTGCAATG
>NW_012267259.1:15996428-16060820 GCF_000151885.1 Dipodomys ordii | reverse complement strand
CTCTGAAGTCCACTTGCCACTGCCCGCCGGACCTAACAAGTTGTTTTTTTATCTCTTAATTCTCCATAAAATTATTCTTCCTCTCTTCCCCTAACTATCCCTTCCCAAGCCCTCTCCCCTTTCTTCCCTTCCTCATCTACCTATGTTTTTCAGATCAGCCCACAATTCTTTTCAATCCCCCGCTCACTGCTCAAGGCTCCCGCCATGTCCATGAACTCGGGAGAACGCTCCGAGTTGTTCTGTCTCGTGTCTGCAGCTGCACTCCACTTGCTTTCATCCCTCAAAGTGTGGTGCTCACTCAGATTTCCTCTTCCTCATTTTCCTTCTTCTTTCTGATCATTTGTTTCTTGTTGCTATACCTTCTGTTAGCATTTCAGTGTTCTGCCCTTGGCCAACTCTCCTCTCTCTCTTTTTGTTTCTTTGGGGTGACATTGTCCACTTGATGCCATTGGTGATCACATGTACAAGTCTACATCTTTCATTTCAAGTCAGAGACTAGTTATCTACTGGCCTTCCAATATAATGAGACAGAAACAAATTTAATTGTCCTTTCCCTGCCCAGACCTAAATTGCCCACATTCTTTAACAAGATTAAAGTTTAATTAATGAATAAGTCAGAGCCAATCTGAGAATATTTAGTTTAGGCAACTCAGAAAAGCTACAGATAAATCACCAAAGCCCCTAGAGATTATTCTTATTCTTATTTTGTTCTCCTTTTTGATTCAGGATTCCATTTTAAATGATTTGTCAGGTTCCAAGAAAGCCGTAGGGCAATACTTCCCTGTACACAAAATCACCAGAGCCTAGCTGGGCTCTGGTGGCTCACGCCTGTAATCCTAGCTACTCAGGAGGCTGAGATCTGAGGATTGCAGTTCAAAGCCAGCCTAGGCAGGAAAGTCTGTGAGACTCTTTTTTTTGGGGGGGGGGGTTCGGTTGTGGGCCTGAACTCTGGGTCTGGGTGCTGTCCCTCAGCTCTTCAGCTCAAGGCAAGCGCTCTACCGCTTGAGCCACAGCGCCACTTCCAGCTTTTTTCTTTTTGCTTATGTGGTGCTGAGGAATCGAACCCAGGGCCTCAGGCATGCAAGTCAAGCGCTCTACCACTGAGCCACCTTCCCAGCCCCTGTGAGACTCTTATCTCCAAAAAGACCACTAGAAAACTGGAAGTGGCGCTGTGGCTCAAGCGGTAGAGCGCTTGCCTTGAGCTGAAGAGCTGAGGGACAGCACCCAAGCCCAGAGTTCAAGCCCCACGACTGACCAAAAAAACAAACAAACAAACAAGCCAAAGCCTTTCTAAGGATGAAGTTGTAGCTACATTTTTGGAGCCTGGAAAAGCAGGTGGTACACGAGCAGAGAGGACATATTACCGCCCTGGTAGAGGGAGCGTTAGGGCTACGAAGCATACCTTCAGTGAGGGGCAGAAAGCCAGCCTAACCACAGGACAGACGAGAAGCCATGGAGACAAAAGACAACACGGCCTCCACAGTAGTGCGGCAAGACTATCAAAGGCCTAAGCGCCCTGCTCAGGCCAGGGCTTTCGCAATGCTGCCCTGTAAACAGATGGCAGAAGCGTCCAAACAGAGTGTTCAAACAGGCAGCTTGGTAGGGGGTATTCAGGCCAACCCCAGTGTGTGTGTGTGTGTGAGAGAGAGAGAGAGAGAGAGTATATGAGAGTGAGCTCTATTTCCTGTCCTTGTGTATGAGAGGTTTCTATTTCCTGCCCATGTGTGCATGCACATGTGTGTGTACAGTGCGTGAGATCTAGTTCCTGTCCTCCTGTGTATGTGTGGGTGTGTGAAATCTGTTTCCTGTCCTTGGCACCAGGCAGGGCTGACTTTGTCCATCCTCTCACATTGATGGATGACTCCATTCAGCATGTCCAAGGGCATCCCAATAAAGAGCTTGGTGTCTGGGGAGCGGGCGAAGTTCACCATGGTGAAGCCTGTCAGGACACAAGCCCCCACATAAATCCACTCTGGGGAGACAGAGACCTGGGGAGGGCTGCTGCAGACAGCACCCCCGCTGAGATTCATAGCCCACAGCCCAGGGCGCTGTAAGACGGTCCGTGAGCTGACAAAGGCTTTCCGTTTTTGAACAGTTAGGAACAAAATTAAAAGGAGAATCTCTTGGGATGTGTGAAGATCACATGAAATTCCACATCTTAACATCTGTAAGTAAAATCTTATTAAAACACAGCCACACATTCATTCAGTATAGCACTTTGGAAGCTTTCACACTGAGCAATACATAACTACCAATGCTCACACTATTTAGGTCCTGTTCTGTCATGAGCTGAGTTGTGTCCCTCCAAATTTCAGGTGTTAAAGCATGTCTGCTGTTTCTCAGACTGTGACCGCATCTGGAGTCAGGACTTTAATGAGCTAATAGGTCCTGCAGGTAGTTCCCTATCCAGAAGGAAGACCAGTTTCATAAGAACAGGAGTGTGGGTCACAGGCATCCACACGGTGAGGAAACAACCCATCCGTGCACCAAGATGGCTCCTTCCACAGAAACCAACTACGGGGCATAGTGATCCTGGACATCCAGCCTCCAACACTGCAGAAATAGAGTTCTGGATTTGGGCAACACTAGGCTTGAACACAGAGCTCAGGCTTGCAAGGCTGGGGCTCTACCAACTGAGCCACTTCACCAGTTCTGTTTTCTAATGGTTATTTTTAGGATAGGGCTTTGCTTCCTACTGCGGCGAACGCCTTCTCGACCAGCAAGGAAGGACGACCACCACACCAGGAGTCTTCTCAGATCACACTTTATTGGAGAGCTTTTGAATTGATGGGGGAGCTTGAGCGAGAGACCCCGTACACGAAAATGTGGCCGCTTATATAGGGAATAGGAACACGGGTCGTTCTATCATTGGTCGTCTGCCTTTCACCGTCACCAGGTGCCACGGGATTGGCTAAGGGCTCTAAATGGCTTGCACATGCGCAAAGCCCGGGACCCACAGTCCCGCCAAGCACTGCCTAATATGGAGTTGTTTACCTCAAAGCTGCAAGGAAGTGGGCGCCATCTTGTAATGGCGTTTGCCCTGGCTCCCTGCATCCTACCAAGGCGTATAACTGAGCCCTGACCAGCCTGCTTCCAGTGTCCCTTCATGGCTGGCATCTCGGGCGTCTGCCACCGTCTCCAGCCTCCCTCCGTGGAGACAGAGTCTTACCAACTTACATCCTAATCCTCCCATTTCAGCTTCACATCAGCTTGGTTAGTTTAAGCCACTCACGCATCCTGTGGTATTTTGTGCCAGCACAAGCAACTTGATTCGTGGCATTTCTGGAGAGTGTGCTGACCCTTTCCCTATGCTATAACTTCTAATATCCTCTTGGCCCGGGAGTAGAAGTGTGCCTGTTTCTGTAGGACCCCAGAGGCCAAGTCCTGGTCCACTCCATTTCCTTCTGTGACCAGTGGAAAAGGATGTGGAGTTGGTGCCCTTCGGGGAGGAGGGTGATGGGCGTCAGGCCCGGCCGCCTGTATGTGGGAGGCGCCCAGTCCACATCAGCTGTGTGCTCGCAAGGTCCTGAGCAAAGGCAGACACACCAACCTGCACCTCGGCGTGATTCTCTTTCCATCAGCCACCAGCTGCCCCCAACCCTCTGTCTGAATCAGCTGCACACCGTCTCCCTCCACATAGTCCCGGCTGTTCTCGGATAGTATAGCTCAGAATCGGGTCCTTGGGCCATGATAGTTAATCCTCTTACAGCTTTTATTGGGTTGATGCCTGTTTTCTGCATCTTGTTTTGCCTCCTGTCTCTGAGAAATACATAAACTGTCCTGGGTTGTATTGTTATTTGAATCCGTGTCGCTCTGCATGCCTCTATTTTCAAGAAAACACTGAGCCATTTGTCTCCTTCCCGCTCTTGCAGTAAGAGGAGGGTTGACCAGCCTCTGCTGGCTTGGCTGACTGTGCTTGGCAGTGGTGCAGAGCTGCTTAGGGACAGGGCCTCCTTCCCTCCTGAGAAAGCACAGCAGCGCTTCAGCATGGCACAGCCTCTCCTGTCAGCACCACCGGGATCAAGCAGAGCCGCGCAGCCCTCCTCTGCTCCTCCTGCAGGAAGGGCGGGAACGCAGGGACAAAGGAATCTCGTGTTGGGCATTAAAGTACATAGATGATATAAAGTGTGCATTAGTGATGAATTCTTTGTATTTATTGACACCAAAGAGCCCAGCACTGGTGGCTCATACCTGTCATCCCAGCTACTCAGGAGGGTGAGATCTGAGGATCGTGGTTCAAAGCCAGCCCAGGGCAGGAAAAGTCCATGGGACTCTTATCTCCATTTAACCACCAGAAAACCAGAAGTGGCACTGTGGCTCAAGTGGTAGAGTGTTAGCCTTGAGCTGAAGAACTGAGGGAGAGCGCCCAGGCCAAGAGTTCAAGCCCAATGACCAACAAAAAATAAAATAGCATCAAATATGTATTATATGCCCAAAAAATAGATTGGTCCTTTCTCTCAATCTCTGATAACTACAAAGAAGAGAACTCTGTGATATTATATATTACCGTTCTAGGCCACTAGTCCTGAACACAAAGGCCAGCTAGCAATGTGAATGAAAGTGCTGGTCACAGGTCCACATTCTTCTTGCATTACCCATGGTGCTGGAGCTAAGTAATACATGGTGCTAGCTTCAAGAAGCCCACAACATCACTGAGAAAGCACTGGTATGTGCAGGTGAGGGCAAATAACAGCAGAGTACTGGCAGCTCACACCTGTAATCCTCGCTACTGAGATTGGGAAGATCATGGATCAAGTTCAGCCCAACAGAGAAATTCACAAGACCCCTTCTTAACTGACAGCTGAGCCTAGTGGTGCATGCCTGTAATCCTAGCAAGGACTAGTATAGTATAGTTGGATTGCACCCAAGCAAACCTGCCCAGACAGAGAGAGAGACCATATCTCAAAAATAACCAGAAAGACACTAGGCTAGTAGTGTTGCTCAGTGGTTGGAGTGTTTGCCTAGCAAATTCCAGGCCCAGAGTTTGAACCCTAGTATGGAAAAAAAAAAAGTTTGTCTTTTTAAAGAAGTTTCTCAATCAGACCCAGAAATTTGAGCTGAATGGGATGGGGTTGGAAAGGAGGTGATGGGGGTAGCAAAAGAATCTTCCTCAGAGAAGATGAAATGAATTTAAAGACTACAAATGATTTAGCTAAGTAAAAATGAGGACAAAGAAAAGAGCGAATGTGCCATCAAAGCAGCACACACGAGCATCACAGGAACGTAGACAGTGCAGCTGTGATGACAAACTCCTACGTCACCCCCAGCGCACCAAGCGGGCCGGCCTCCTCTGAAGTCCACTTGCCACTGCCCGCCGGACCTCACCACCAGAACACTGGAAATTCACCTGCTTTCTTCACTCTCTATTCACACTGTGAGCCATGCTTCCGAGGGCCTGCTCTGTGTCATGCACTGTTACAGGACCGGAAGAAACAGGGTGCGTGAAAGAGAACAAATCCCTGCCTTTAAAGAGCCAACATGGTGATGGACTAAACATAAAAATGTAAACATTTCAGGAAAATTAAAATTTGTCCTGTGCTATATTGATGGATTCACTTAGAAGAATCCTGATGAAGGATTCTCCAGTGGCTTACGACTGTTTAGCCAACAAGGTTCCCTTCGCATTTAAATGAGCTATAATTGAAGAAAATGTAAAATTCAATTCCTTAAGCAGCACTAGCCACATTTCAGATACAGCCAGAGGGGGCAATATGGAGAGAGCAGACTGACAAGCATGGCTGATGTAGAATAACTTCCCATAACTGACCAGAATGAAGGAAGGGCTTGAATAGAGATTCACTGACCAGCTCTATACACTGATTCCAGAAAGAGAGAAAGAACAAAAGGAAGGAAGGAAGAAAAGGAAGGAAGGAGGGAAGGAGGGAAGAAGAGAAGGAGGGAAAGAGGGAGGGGGAGAAAGGAAAGAAAGGAAGGAAGAAAGAAAGAAAGAAAGAAAGAAAGAAAGAAAGAAAGAAAGAAAGAAAGAAAGAAAGAAGGAAGGAAGGAAGGAAGGAAGGAAGGCAAGCTAGCTCTGGTTACTTTTAACCTTTGATTCAGTCACAGTTCTTTCTAAATCATGATTTCACCAAAAAAAAATACTTTAAGTGCCACCTCTTATGCATGACCTTTTATGTTTAAACCCAGGCTGAGAACATGTTTTATTACCTGTATCTCTCAAGCATCACTAGAAGAGAGTAAAGGGATAAGAAAGGTCCACAGTGATTATTTTTAAATGGAAAGAGTTGAATTGTAAGACAGATGTACATCTAAGCAAGATGAAAACACCAGAGTGCACCAGAAAAAACAAATCACAAGGTAAAAGATTTCCAGGGGTCTTAAGGAAGGCCAGACACTCGGCTGGAGAAACTCACCACTCAGAATGTCAGGAACTAAGAAGAGCCCCTGTGAGGCCAGGAATAAAAACAGCCTCCGGGGTCCCCTACCCCAGCTGTATGTGCAGAACACCTGCAAGCCAGACTTCATAATATAAGGGAAAACAAGAAGGGTGATTTTTCCGGTAAGAAACCTGGCATGGGCTGGGAAAGTGGCTCAGTGGTAGAGCGCTTGCCTTGCATGCCTGAGGCCCTGGATTCGATTCCTCAGCACCACATAAGAAAAAAGAAAAAAGCCGGAAGTGGTGTTGTGGTTCAAGTGGTAGAGCGCTAGCCTTGAGCTGAAGAGCTTAGGGACAGCGCCCAGGCCCAGAGTTCAGGCCCCACAACTGGCAAAAAAAAAAAAAGAAAAGAAAGAAAGAAAGAAAAGAAACCTGGCATGTTGTTGTAAAGGAGAGAGAGGGAACCTGCCACTAGGTGGAGCTCTCTGCAGTAGGGTGTTAGTGGTTCTACCAAAAACCCTGCACCTGCAGGATGTACCTACCACACAGGTCCTCTGTACCTGAATAAACCCACAAAGCTATCCCACTCGGATGCCAAGCACCCGCAGATATCTGACAAAATCCCAGGACATAAAAACCAAGATTTAAAACACAAATAAAGATGAAGGGTTTGGAATAAGTTTTGAAAAGGTACATCAAGACAGGGTTTTCAGAGACGATGGGACAACAAGGGTGAAACAATTCAGCAGCGAAACCCACCAGACACTATGCTGGAAATGAACTTTGCAACTTGGGGGAAGGGAAGTCGGGAGGGGGAAAACTGAGGGTGACACTGTTCAAAGGAAAATGCACTCATTGCCTGACTCATGGAACTGTAACCCTTCACCTTTATAATAAAATTACTTTAAAAAGGAAACAATGCAGAAAGATAGCCTTTCTTCGAAGCCTAACTGATATATTCAGATATTCCATTCACCAATAATGATTTTTCTAAAGATCGATAAATATAGGAAATGTCAGAAAATAAAAAGAGATTCTTGAAAATTGCTGGAGACTCCAATTAACCAGAAAAAGCCAGAACTGGAAGTTGTAAAACATTATCCATGAGTGGAAAAAGCCAAGAGAACTCATTCACCTATTTTGGTAGGAAGGTGGGAAGAAAGTAAATTAATATCTTATAGGAAAAAAAGAAGAAATGATAGTTATTAAATAAAAATCAGGAAAGAAATCTAGACTTTTCATTCATTTAACAGAGTTCAAACAGATAGAACAGAAAAGAGAAGTAATAAAATAACTACATACTTTTGAGAAGACAGAATAAAGAGAATACATTTAGGTTTCCACAGGAAATGGGTGAAAAATCACCTACAAAAGGAGACTCACTAACACTGGCTGGTAGATGGCAATATTACAGCATCTTAAATCTCCCTTACTGGACAAATAAAGACACTTCCAAATATGTTAGCACTCGTGCAATCTTGCAATCTCATTAATGATAGTTCAGTTAGAGGAAGGGAAAAAAGCACAAAAAATGGGAAATTAGAAGATAAGGAACAGAGTGGATTCAACTTAGGAAAGCCATGAAATCTTAAGAGCCCCAGGATACCAGCTGTGTGCACACATAGAGAACAAGTACTTAAGGTAAGAGAAAAATGATAAAGTAAGATCAAAAGCACAGAGGGAAGTCTTCAGGCAATTTATCAAAAGAATAGATGGCATTAGGTGGAGTTGTTTAAAATGAAGTAAAAAAAGAAAGAAAGGTAATATAAACTCCAGATAAAAACAAAGAGGTCACAAACAGTTTTATCCTTGTGTAACCTCATGAACTTCTACATATCTAATCACACAAAAATAAACTATTTTCAAGTTCTTAAGAAGTAAATGACAATAAAGACAACTAATGAAGCAATGGAATAAAAGTTATGTTGACAATGTAAAGAGACAGACAAGAGTTAGAGACTAAATAGGGATATCTAAAAGAATAACATTATTAATATCCTCCTGTCACGAAGTACAGACTCAAGACACCTTGACTATATTTAATTAAATAAGAAATAAAAAGGTAACGTTACCACAGCTAAAATGTACAATAGGAGAACTGATGAAGGCAGAGAAGTTTGATTTATTAATTGAGATATTTTTACACTAAGTAACCAATATCTAATATTGATCAACCAAGCAATAACAATTTAAGCTTATTACTTTGCAATATGGAAGCAAACGCCATAGGAAATTGGTTGAAAAATGAAACATGTCATTTCCTCTCGGCAGATGTAGAAAAGTGAGGGGGTCACCTGTGCACTTGTTGTGTACATACAAACATATCACTGCAAAGAAATAAAAATAGTAATAATTACTATAATTGACATTAGCAGGATTCTAGAGGAAAGCTAGTAGATCCCTCCTCTGAGATCCACTTAGTGAAAAGAAACCAGGAAAAACCATTTCTGACATGTAACATTTTAGAAAATAGTGGCCTTGAAGTGTGAATCCCAGGACAACAGTGTCAGCCCCACCAAGGCGCTTGCAAGCAACGCAGCCAAAGTGTTATGTGCAAACAGTCTGCTATGGCTTAAGTCTGCAACAGTTTGGGTCTGAAATGTCCCTCCGAGGCTCCTGTGCTCCAAGCTTGGTGCCGGTGCCCAGCGCAGCAGAGTTCAGCAGTGAGGCTTTGGGGAGGGGACTGGACCGTGGCAGCTCTGACCTCATGAATGGCTTCATCCACGGATGGAGTCACAGCTGACTGGCTCTTGGGAGGCTGTGGACACTGGAGATGAGGCCTATTTGGAGCACGCCAGCACGATGCATCTTGACCAGTGTCGACTCTTTCGTCCATCACCTTCACCTCTCCCAAGCCCACGTGTGTACACTGCCTCTGGCCGCCCCTGCCCCCCCACACCGCGCCTCTGCTCCCCTCCCCATGACGCACCCACCCTTGAGGACACATCTTCCTGCTTCGTGTTAGTCAACAGTTATCTCTCACACATTGTGTCCCAGTGATGGAAAGCTAGCTAGCACGCGTTTTGTTTGGTTTGGTTTGGTTTGGTTTTTGGTTTTTTGTCGGTCGTGGGGCCTGAACTCTGGGCCTGGGCGCTGTCCCTCAGCTCTTCAAGGCTCAAGGCCAGCGCTCTACTACTGGAGCCACACACAGCGCTATTCCTCACCCAACGCTCACTGAATAAGCAGCTGTGGGGGCTGCCCCACTATCTGTTTTAATAATCCTTCGAGTAGCCAGGTACCACGTGGTTCAAGCCTGAGGCTAAGATCTAAGAATCATGGTCCAAAGCCATCCCAGGTAGTCAGACCTGAGAGATTCTTACCTCCAGTGAATCAGCAAAAAGCCAGACGTGGAAGTGTGGCTCAGATGGGAAAGCAACAAATGCAAGTAAAAGAATACCAAGTAAGATGTCAAGGCTCTGAGTTCAAGCCCTAGTTCTAGTACAAAACAATAATAATATCATTAATAATAATAATTCCTCCAGTAGGTTCTTTTTTTAAAAAAAAAAAGTCCAGAGGATTTTATTTAATTTAATTAATTTATTTATTTTGGGTCCAGTCGTGGGGCCTGAACTCTGGGCCTAGGCGCTGTCCCTCAGCTCAAGGCTAGCACTCTACCAATTGAGCCACAGCGCCACTTCCGGCTTCTTACTTTTTGCTTATGTGGTGCTGAGGAATCGAACCCAGGGCCTCAGGCATGCAAGGCAAGCGCTCTACCACTGAGCCACCTTCCCAGCCCCCTCCAGTAGGTTCTTACATTCTGAACTATGGTTTAAGCCACTGTGTGAATGGAGAAAAATGTAGGGGTAATTCTCAGCAATAGAACATTTGTGTTGTTGGGTTTTTATGATCTAGTTTTATTTCCATCATAAATATAGCAGTAATATTTGCATATGCGTGTGCATATACTAGTGTGTATGAATGTGCGAGTATGTATGCATGTTCATGTGTGGGCGGGTTGCACATGTGGGTGCAAGTCAACACAGGAAGCTCAAACACTAGCCTAGTACTCATTTAAACATGTTTGCTTTCCCAGGAAAAAAAATAAATGGAAGTTGTAGACAGACATGCTCTCTAGACACTGAAGCAGATACCAAAGACAGGGTTGAATAGATATGCACATGCAGATCTGACAAACAGAGCAGCTATGGAATTCCATTTCCAGCGGGCACATATGCAGCAAACAAACCATTCTCCAGCACCTCTCTGGGAGGACGCGTCTATTTACTTACCTCTGCAGTGGTCATCTGCAGGACCCAACAGTGTGTACCGCTGTGAGGAGAGTGTAAACAACCCAAGCAGACCACACCACCCCTCCACAACACACTCCAATTCCAGCTAAAAGAGCCCAGATTATTTTCCAGACATTTGTGATGCTGCTAATCATGTGTGATTCCCATAAATCAAGGTTAACATTTTTAGTCACAGGTTGTTAACCCAGAAAAACCATTCAGTTCAATCTTTTCTGGAGCTTATTCTAAAGTCCTCAAAGCTGGATGTTAGAAGCGTTTGCAGGGCTTGAGATAAAAGCTATATTAGTGAGGGGGAAATTCTAGAAAGAATATGTAAGAGCCAGAGTTGACAGAACAAGAGCAAAACTAAAAGGAGAAAATGAAAAAAGGCAGCATGACTTCCTGTGATTCGAATTCAAATTAAGGAATAAAGGAGATATAAAATGACAAGAAGGTGAAAAGAGACAGGAAGTCTGGATGTCATCAAAGAAATCTGATGCTAGAATCAGACAGTGGAACGGACCTGGGGAAATGGAGGCTCAAAAGTCATCCTGTATGGATGCATGTGCATGGGAGTGTGTGCATGTATGTGTGGATGCATGTGTGTGCACACAGGTACATGCGTGCACCTTTGAGTTCTCGAATTCAGTGAAACTGCGTCTTAGGCACACAGTGGCTGCATGCACATCCACTTGCAAGCCCTGTATTCATTCTCTTGTTAGAAAATGTATTTGCTAAGCCAGACCCAAAGAAACATAGGTCCCCTGGTTTCCCGTATTTGCAATAAATAATGTACAACTAGGATAGTCTCAGCAGATGAGCAGAATAGCTCAATAGCTACGTACAGATGGCCATATAAGATGATGCTAAGCAAAATGCATTCCAAGATATGAACACAAGAGATTCTCATTGTTGTTGTTTTTAATGTACTATGTGAATTCTTGTTCCTTTTGTGTGTTCTGTCCCCTATAGTCTATCCACTGTTGTCACTGTATTTGATTTTGGTACCCTGATATTGTATATGCATTTATCTGAATTAGGGAAGGGAAGGGGAACAGAATGGTGAGACAATGCACAAGGGGGAACCAAGGCCACAGCGACACTCACCAGACAGTATGTGGGAAATGATCTGCACAACTTGGGGGGCTGGGAGGAGAGAAACAGGAGAAAAATGAGGGAGGGTGTAACAAGTTCAACCAGAAATGTACTTATTACCTTCCTTATGTAACTGTAACCCCTCTGTACATCTCCTTCACAATAAAAAATTAATTTAAAAAGAAAGAAATGTATTTGCACTTAACACATTGAAATGCCAGAGCAAATGACACATGAAAATTCCAGAGCAAAGGTAAAATGCCCACATGAGTCCTTTCGCATAGCCAAATTCTGATGATATCTCTTTGTCGCTTTGGGAAGAGCAGAAAACACAGAGGTTTGTTTAAATAACAGAAATTTTACCACAAAGCATGTGTTAAAGCAAGTGAAAATAAATCTTCCCTGCCTCTCCAGAGCAGTTCATGGCTACAGAATGTCCTTGGTCTTTTCTCAGGCGTGAGAGAGCATGTTTAACAGTACGCCTGCTTTCTCAGGCGTGAGAGAGCATGTTTAACAGTACGCCTGCTTTCTCAGGCGTGAGAGAGCATGTTTAACAGTACGCCTGCTTTGTTTGCAGAGTTTTACACACAGTTTCAACCACATGGTCAAAAAAATATAATAATACTCCAGTGAGTCATGTGGAAAATGGATTGATCAGACACTTGTCAAAAGACGTTCAAAGGCCTAATAAACACATGAAGAATGCTCCGCATCTTTGGTCATAAAAGAAAAAAATCCAAACCAAAACCACACTGACATTCGGTCTCTCCCCTGTCAGAATGGCCACCATCAAGCAAACAGCAGCAAATGCTGGTGAGGGTTTGCAGGTAAAAGGAACACTCATTTCCTGCATGTGGGAATGCAAACTAGTTCAGCCCCTATGGGAGTCAACACGGAACTTCCTCAGAAAAACCAAAAGCAGCATGACCATTTGATCCTGCTATACAACTCTTGAGCCTATGCCCAAACGAGGGTAAATAAACACATGTGCACACCCAAGTTTCCAGTGGCACGATTTACAACAGGTGAGATGTGGAATCAAGTCAGGTGTCCAACCACCAATGACTAGATGAAGAAAATATGGTACATCTGTTTAGTAGAGTATTATTCAGCCATGAAGAAGAATGCAGTTATGTCACTGGTAGGAAGATGGACGGGACAGGGGATCATCATGTTGAAGTGAGACACAGCGAGTTCTGAAAGACAAGTGTCACACGTTTCCACTCATGTGTGGAATCCAGACTGACCAGGAAAGAAAGGACATGATTGTATAAAGGAGATTCTCAGAAAGAAGGTGCCAGGGCCAGTGGGCGGGGACAAGCCTCCAAAGCCTCCCAGCCGGAGCCTGGCTGCCCCCCTCTGAGACAGGGGCTGTGTGCCACGTGGCCAGTGGACACGCTGGGAATTCAAGGCAGTGGTAAGGCCGGAACAGCTCCGCACAGCCCAGACTCAGCCGGCCAAAGCAGCACAGCCCAGACTCAGCCGGCCAAAGCAGCCCACCGCACCGCTGTGTCTCACAGGTGCAGCTGCTGCTCGGCTGGAGGCTAAATTGTCCCTGGCTTCCAGGCCTCTAGTGTCACCCATGTGCTGTGAGCCCATGTCACAGCACTAGAGTGGTGGGAAGAGAAAAAGCTTTTCACGGTGAGTCCCAGAAGCAGATCGGGACCTCAGAGCTCCCTCCAGCATGCAGTACCAAGTACTCAGGGGGTCACAAACAACCCTGCAGCCCCGCCTCTGCCCCCCCATCCCAAGTGCACAGGTCAGCCCTTTTTCTCAGGGGATCTCTGCTCCCATTGAATGCCACTGGCTGTCAGGAGCTCAAGGTGGCTTAAAGGTGAAGGAGAGGCAATCCAAAAATTCATATGGAATAAAAGACCCTGAATAGCAAAAATGATCCTTACCAGAAAGAACAGTGCTGGAGGAATATCAATACCAAATTTCAAACTCTACTACAAAGCCATAGTAATCAAAACAGCTTGGTACTGGCACAAGAACGGACCTCAGGACCAATGGAATAGAATTGAAAACCCAGAAATGAACCTACAGACCTATAGCCATCTAATATTCGATAAGGGAGCTAAAACAATAGAATGGAACAAAGACAGCCTCTTCAGTAAATGGTGCTGGCAAAATTGGTTAACTACTTGTAGAAAACTAAAGCTAGATCCTTATATATCACCCTGCACCAGAATCAACTCCAAATGGATCAAAGACCTCGGAGTCAAAGCAGACACTCTGAAAACATTACAGGATGGAATAGGAGAAATCCTAGGTCTCCTTGGAGCAGGCCGAAATTTTCTTAATAGAGACCTGGAAACACAACAAATCAAAGAAAGGTTGGACAAATGGGATTGCATGAAGTTGCAGAGCTTCTGCATGGCAAAGGACATAGCTAGCCCACGGATTGGGAGAAGATCTTCACTAGCCATACAACAGACAAGGGTCTCATATCTAAAATATACCTGGAACTCAAAAAATTAAATCCCCCAACAACACATCCTCAAAGAACAACTGCCCGATAAATCAGTGGGCTAAAGGCTCTGGCTGTTTTTTAATAACTGTAGCTCAAGCTGTGGCCTCCGCACCCTTGGCCTGCATGAAGCCATGCCGTGTGCTCCAGGCCAGGACGCTGCCCAGTCCCCAGGACACATTTCCACCTGAGACAAGTCACGTGGCCTACACTCAGCAGCCTCCGAGCACGCATGCACACCCCATGGTCTATGCCCAGATTAGCTGACAACTTATTTCCAAACCAAACACCAGACTGAGACATATAGAGCCGTTCGCTCTGTCACTGCCAAAATGAGGAGATGCGAGGTGTCTCTCCTCCATGGTGTCCACATGATGAACAGTGTTCTGAGCTAAAACGAGGAGGAGAGCAAGCTGTGGGAAAGACATGGCTGGCTCTCCGCCGGGCCCCGCGCGCTGAGGGAGAGGGTAGGCCGCGGGAGATAGCCACGTCCCGAGACAGCGGCTGTCCTGGGAGTATGACACTCTGGAGAAGAGACAACCGCGAGGGCTGTAAAATACAACAGCAATGCGGGCCGGCCGGCCATTGGGGGAGAGCGGGAGGAGCGGGTAGAGCAGCGATGACCGTCACGGTGGTGGAAATGCTGCGTGCGATGTCAGGATGGGGGACACATGAGTCCCTATTTGTCAGCTCCAAAGGTGGACCGGACATCGGCCGTGGACACAGCGTGAGCATGCTGTGCCAATGGACGACACTCGGCGGCAACAAATGTGGGCTCTGTCTATGGAGTCCGGGGAAGGGAGGCTGTGGAGTGGAGGCTGTAGGGGGAGGGATAGGCTGAGCCTGGATTGTGTCAAGGGGCATATGGGAAATCTCAGTACTCTCTGCTCAGAACAACAACAACAATCTATTAAAAGTGAGAAAAAAAGTAACTTTCTTGCTCTGAAATTCAATTTAAACCAAGCATCCCATATTTTTATTTGTGAAATCTGGCCTCCCTGCGGGAATAGCACTACAATTTCAAGTGACACCAGTTACTTAGAGGAACATCATCACATACAGCCTATTCGGCACCAACTTGTCCCCCTAAGCCTCCCATCCAGAAGAAGGACGGCGGGCTGAGACCAGCTGGACCTGCTGTCTTTCCATCTTCATTCATTTGCTATAGTTTGGTTCCTTCAAAGGAAGCAAGGACCAGAAAGAATTTCTATGTCAATTTCTAGCCTCCTAAACCAACACTGTCTGTGTACATAAGGCTCCTATTTGATCATGGCTGCTCTGTTTACAGATGTATTGTTTCAGTAATTTCATTAAAGTCCTGGGAGTCAGAAAGCAGGATTTCAATTATCCTTGTGCTCCTTGGTAACTGTAAGTAGCATGCAGGGGGAAAAATACTCCCCATAAATGCTTCTTCAATTATTCTCCTCCTGTCCTAGATCTCTTCAGAGTAGCACACCTGACCTTCAATGCAACGTGCTTGCTTTCTGCTAATAAAGCCATCTCTTAGACACTCATCCACGCCATATCTGTTTACATTTCCTATTTTATTTATCCAAGGAGCAATCCTCAAAAATCTCATAGAGCCATGACGGGAAAGTCTCAATTTCTGTGTATTATTTCTATATTACCATCAGCACAACTCTGCTTGCATAATTACTTTTAGCAATCTACTACCCCAGGCCATTCCGGGTAGGCCTTGTCAGAGATTTTAGGTATCGCTCACCACCAAGATAACAGTAAAGCTCATAAAATGGGCACCACTGTCTGCCACACACATCTTTGGCTTGAATCTCAGAGGTAAGTGAAGCACAGAGATGCTGTTTGGGACCCTCCCCGGACATCCTGAAAATAACATGATTGATAGCCAACGCCATCTAAGGCTTGTCATCCATCATTGTGAGCTGATCAGCCTGCAACAGACTAAATTTTCTGACGTAAAATATTCTCCCTTCCTGCCCGCCCAGGTTAAACAGATGCCAGAGCTGTCCTCCCTGGTGGAGGACTATTGGTAACAGAGTAACACTGGATCCTGGAAATGCTCCACTACAAAGAAAGCCTACTATGAACATAAAGGTACTGTCAAGCTGTTCCCGGAATTTCTTAGAGGTTTTCATTCGAGGCTTTCCCCAAGTCCGTGATAAAGTCACTTGGCACAGTATTCACTTTTAATGACTCTCAAGCTAGAACACAAAGCCTTGCTCAACACACATGAACCCTTACTGGGATTTTCACCACTGGCCTAAATTTTGTCTTTGCTGGATGAGAACCCCTGGCCCAAGGAAGGGACCTAGCTCTTATTCTCGATTACCTAGCAAAAAGCTGGAAGCATAGGGATGGCTCAAGTAGTACAGCACCAGCCTTGAGTGAAAAAGCCAAGCAAGGGTCAAGGCCTTGAGTTTAAGTCCCAGTACTGGCACCAAACAAATAACAACTAAAGTAGAAGAAAGAAAATTCTAGAAAATCTCAACATTCTTTAGGCAAGTCTGAACATTCCTCCACAGCCCCCTCACTAGTAGTTCATCTATTGTCCTCTTAGAATCAAAAAATAGGAAGATACCCAGGAAAAAAAGCAAGAATTGGCAACTCCCTGCCAGCATGAAATAGACACAGACACAATAAATGACATTTCTTATCAGCAGTGATGTTTTGATGGGATGGAGTGAATCAGCCATCCCAGACCCAGAGAAGCCGCTGTCAGCCCCGATCAGGATGCACGCTGCGTAGCACGTGTGAGGCTCTTACAGAACACACACCAGTGTGTGTGTGTATAGAAAAAATACTTTTTAAAGAAGCAAAAAACAAAACACCAGATAGACACTAATGTGCATTGTTAAGAATAAACAAAAATTCTGTGCCCACTGTGCAGAAAGAACTCATCGTGTGATTTCTGGGCATCGCATGGACAGGGCACACAGCGTCCTTGTGTGAATTCACACCTGGAGCACTCCACGCTGGTGAAGCCCTTAGGGGAGAGGGACCTTAGGACTTGCCCCTGGTTTGTTTCAGGAGGGTGTGTGTGTGTGAATTACCAACCCTTGGCAAGAGAGCTCTGGAAGGTGAACACAGGACAGGGCGCCTGACGCCTGGGCTGCCCTTTATACGGAAACAGAGATTCTCTCTACCAATCAGCAGCAGCCTCTCACCTTCCCTTGACATCCCTAATCCAGGGTCAGGTGCTATGTGATTGGTTCTTCCAAGAGCCAGAGGGTGGGATTTCCTGCCTCCTCAGGAGGGTTGGAGTGGGGGCGATGGGGGACTGATGAGGAGAGAACAGTTCATGATTGATTATTCAGACAGAGCTGCTGTGATCAGTAATTCAGGATGGCCTCCATCCTGCCAACCCAGGATGCATAGGCCTGTGCTCTGTTCACCACCTCAAAACACGTATCAGAAATATTAACCCTCTTCTTTAAAAAATCATATATAATATATATTATGCATATATAAATATATGTATATTATATATAAACATACATGTGTAAATATGTTATGTTGTATGTTTATAAAATATATGTGTGCATTCTATATAAGATATATATATTATATACAAGATATATATATTATATATTCATATATTATACATATTACATATATTTCAGTAACCAGTTTCTCTGAAGGTTCAAGCCAGGCAGGAAACCTGCTCCCTCCATGGACAGAAGCCTCTTTGACAAAGATTTCCTTCCGGATCCTTCCATACCATGTGGACTCTTCCTCTTCCTCTTCTGCTTTCTGCTTATACTTTGATTTGCAGATAACCCCACGTCCTACTAAGGCCAACTAGAACCTCTCCACTTGCCTACAAAAATTCTAAAGCTTGGTCTACACTAGCCGCTCAACAGCAGCCTTTTCTGCCATCCATTTAGCCACAGATGCCCCAGGCTCTAAAGCTGTGGCTCTCACCCCAGGAAGCCACAATTTCCCACAACATGGACGCTTCCTCCCCAGCCCCACCCCACTCAGTCCTCGCTGGTCACGGCCGGGGCAGTCACCACCTCCGGGACCCTCCAGTCCTCCAGTCCTCTGGTCCTCCGGCATGTCCGCTGACAGGAGCGGAGAAGGGAGCTAGCAAATGACAGACATCACTGACAGCAGCCACGTGAAACCCCCCGGCCCTCAGCAGCACCTGCCAAGAGCCACGGCCATGGCAGCTGCTTCTCCAGTGCTTACACAGACCTCCTCGGTGGCCAGCGCTCTCCCACACACCCGGTCGGGCGGAAGGCACGGCTCTCTTCCACCCTTGGAAGAAGGTACCCTTCTCTTCCACCCTTGGTTTCCACAGTGGGAGGGGGAGAAAGGAAGTCCTAGGACAGGAGAGGTGAGTGGATCAAAGCACAGGCAGACACAGAAGGGAGGCAGGGCTGGAGGGAAAGACAGAGAAGCAGCTTGGATGCAAATTACTCAATGAGAGAAGCCAGGCTGCAGCACCTAAAACCTGTACGCTTCAGCCTGCAGGACATTCCAGGAACTCAAACCTCAGCGCCAGCGCCTGTGGTGCCGTGAGGGGAGGGAGGGGGAAGGACTGGCGAGCGGCCTGGGACAGGACAGGCGACATCGTGCACTGTGCACAGGTGGCCCCTCGTGGCAAAGGGAATCAAAGGACCACACTTTGTTCATTTGCTTTCCAATTTTAAAACACAAACCACAAATTCACCTGAAATAGTGGCTCCGCCCACATCCGCGTCTCAAGGCGGCAGAGTTGCTCCTCGGTATTTCTCTGAAGAGAACTCTTTCCCTTCAAAGATCCCACAGTCATAATGAATCACATTAATGAGGCTCCATCTTATTCATATAACTAACCCCTGCAATAAAGATAAATCAGTCTCTCGGGGCTGGATGCTGTTCACTGGAAGAACACTTGCCTAGCAAGCCGGAGGCCCTGGGCCCAATTCCCAGCACGCGCGCACACACACACACACACACACGCACGCACGCACACACGCGCACACACACACACACACACACACACACCAGTCTTGGTAAATGAGCTATAGTTTTTTGGTCCCATATCACGCCCGTCAGAGTGGCATTTATTTGTTTAGCAAGGATTTACCACCAAGCATCATTTAACACATCTGATTAGTAAAACATCCTCCGAACACAAGTTAAAGCTTTGGCAATCAATAAATCTGACTGAACACAGGTTTTCCTGCCTGAGAACTTTTGAGTTGGTTCTCAGCTGGGTTTGTCTGATGGGGCCTAAGTGTGCAGAGACTCTCTTAATTCTGTAACATGGTAGAATCCACATGAGCATCTCTTCAATGGGCTGTGACAGACCAAATCAGTGCCATTCCCCAGGTCCATTCAGTTTGCTCCTCGAATGACAAATCTATATGCCATAGATTAGTTACAGTAACGTCCATTTTAATAACAAGAACTCCTAGGTGCCAAGCTCAACCAATGGACTTAAAAACACACCTGTAACTTGTGGAGATGTGGAAAAGAAGAGCAGAGATGTCATGCTTCAAAAATAGTTTAGAATCCTCAAACCAGGAAGGGTAGAAGAATGATTATCTTCCAAAACAGACAGAAAATCATGAGTATATGTAGAACCACAATATTTTGCTACTGTTCAAAAAATATCTACATTGATGTTAAAAAAAAAAGAAATCTATTAAGCATCGATATAACTTTTGGCTTATGATTGAGAATTGAGTGACAAAAACATTTCAAATGATAATTTAGAAACTATGCTGATTTATACAAGAAGTCTCCATCTGTGTGACTATATTCCCACATAACATGGACATCTTTTTCATTTTATTCATATGTAGATGGAAGGGATGTGGATACTTAATCTTCTCTTCACTACTATATTTAAGTCTGCGGCATGGATTTGTATCTACTACCAAGTAACTAAGTCCTTGCAAACACCTCTGAACTGGATTGGAAAACTTCTGGGGTACCTGAGGCTCTGTCCGGACCATCAGTACGCACTGCCCTCTGCTGGCCAATTTATTAAACATCACAAATAAACATTTGTGTGTATTGTTACTTACAGAGGGTGTGAGGAGGTTTAAGACTTTTCTTGGAATTATAGATGGTATCACAGATTATTACCATCCACCTTTGCCATTCCTTAATCTAAAGTATATTTATATTTTTTGTTCCTGTCCTGGGGCTTGAACTTAGAAGTGGGATGCCATCCCTGAGCTTCTTTCTCTCAAGGCTAGCACTCTACCACTTGAGCCACAGTGCTACTTCACCTTTTTCTGAGTATTTTGTTGGAGATAAAGAGTCTCACAGACTTTCCTGTCTGGGCTGGTTTCAAACCATGATCCTCAGGTCTCGGCCTCCTGAGAAACTAGGATTCCAGGAGTGAGCCACCACCGGCACCCAGATGATACATTTGTCTTTATAGAACACAATAGGAAGCTACATGATACAAAGAAATATCTAATGAGGAAAACAAAATAGAACACAATTAGAGAAACAGACTATTTATTCCAGCCCAGGTTGTAGGTCAAGTCCTATAATCTAGCTCATCTGCCACAGACGTTTAAAGTGTTGCATTAGAATAGTGAGTTCATCTATCCCGGGAATTTATCTATGCCCTGCAAGCCCTGAACACAGTAAATGTCTGTCCATTTTTATTTTTTCTCATTTTCTTTCCAAAAGTCATAGAAGTGACCAGAAGACCAAAATTAGCAAGAGGGTCCCAGTGATACATTTAGAAAATGTTCTGGACCTAAGAATGGCAATATAATGTTAAGTCATAAAGGATTGAACAACCAAAGATACATAGCATAAAAACTTTCTGTTGGCACACACAGCAGTGGTACACACCTGCAATCCTAGCTACTCAGGAGACTAAGAGCTGAAGACCAAGGTTTGAAGCCAGCCTGGGCAGGGAAATCTATGAAACTCCTATCTGGCAAAAATCCAGAAGTGGAGCTGGGATCCAAATGGTAGAGTGCCAGGCCTGGGTGAAAAAGCTAGGGACAGGGCCTCGACGCTGAGGTCAAGTCAGAAGTCTCAAACCTCTGTCTCTTCCTGCAGGGAGGGGAATCTTCCTGGATTCTTCTGAGGAACTCAAATCGACTTTGTTCCCTCGGGAGTAAAGCAAAGGACACTTCCATAAATCCTGAGACTCGCCATCTACAAGGTCCAGGAGGAACACTGAAGACAGAAGGCTAGCCAGATCTTCTCAGGTGACTAAACTTCAGGCCAGGAAGCCTCTCAAGTGAGAAACCAAACCTCAGACACCACAAAGAAAGGAACGTTACAGTTTGACTACCTACAACATGCTCTTGCTTTGCTCAACAATATTAGCTAAATGTCAAAGTACAACTGACACAGCGGGAAAGTGTATGAACATCTGTGAAAAGGTGGAAGCCCTCAGCATTTCCAAATGCATTTATGCAAATGAGGAAGAGAGACACCAAATCATGGCTGTGGCCAAGGACGGAAGCAAGGCACTGTCGAGACAGTGGCCTTCTGACTGATCAATAAGATGCACATGAATTTTAACCTAACCACTATCAAGTTGGTACACATAAAACTATTTTCTAAGCTTTTTCCATTAGAGCAAGCATGGGCAAGCACATTGCCAACATGCTTTGGCAGTAACATAAATTTCTACAGCTTTTGCTGAGGACAATTTGGCAATATTTACCATAACCGACTTTACAAATGTGCCCACGTGTATGTAAGCACTTAGTCTATACATCTATGCACATTGGTCTGGGATACTCACAGCACGGCAGTGATCTTGGCCTCTTTCGTGATCTTCAAATCATTGTACAAAGGAGTTTCAATGAACATGTGCACCCTCCTCCCTTCTTCCCATCTACCCCATCCCATTCCTCTCCTCAAGTTTCCTACTTCCAATTTCACACAAGTACATGGACTCTTGTGCTTGTATTCACCCATCTCTGTATTGCAATTTTCAGCAGTGAAAAGACAAAGCAACACAAACACCCAAGGAAGAAGCCTGGATAGATAAAGTGTAGTGGGTCCAGACAATAGAATTCTGTATGGATATTTAGCATTGGAACAGAGTTAGAGACACCAAGAGGGAAAGATGTCTGAGCCACCACTCACTGAGAAGCCATGCAGACTACAGATCTCATACCTGGGTGTGCAAGGCAGATACCCAGCCTGACTCTGGAAACACGGGTCTCACCCATGGGAAGTGCTGGGCGGGCCCAGGAGGGGACCAGGTCCTCCTCTGTAATAAACTCTACATATGTGTATACTCAGGGTTCATGTTTTTAGCCCTATATTAAAGAAGAGAACCAGAACCATCTTCCCCTGTTGCACCTCCATAGTGCAATGGCACATGGCACTAAGAATGAAGCTGTTCCATCCTTGATTCTAACGTGAGGAAGCCGAGGCCGGCATGCCCAGGCGCAGGGAAGAGGTCAGCAATCGCGTCCTGGAGACAGGTGTGCTCAGGCGTCTCAGAATCACACTCAGAGGTGGCAGCTCCATCCACTCTGCAGTGTTCCCCGTGGAGTGCTGAGAACTCAGGCATCCGCCAGTGGCTCTGGGACACCATTGCTTGCACGCGTTTGTGCTCAGGCAGGTCCTGGGCCCGCGCCTGAGGATGATGGGCATTAGCCTGGGGTCGGTTGCGGGGACAAGGCTGGACTGGGAAGGCCCCGCACAGCCCAGCGCCGCTGGAAGGAGCTGCAGGCCTCACTGGTCATCAGCCTCTGAGGGAGGCTGTCTCCCCAGGTGATCGCAGCTTGTGTGACCTGTGCACTGTGGTTTAAATGACTTCAAAAGCAAGTCGTGTCACCTCTGTCCTGCTCACCCGTTCTTCTCGGCTCTGGGAAGCACCATTCTACTGTCTGTTCCTATGAGAGTTCCTTCTTCAGCCTATATGGGAGAGGGTGGAGATGCTTCTCTCCCTGCAGCCAACCCAGTCTACATAGCACCGTGTCCCGTTGGCCTCGCCACACTGCCACACACGGAAGAAAGGCCTGCCTTCCCTCCTTCTTTCCCTCCTTCCCTCGTTTCCTCCTTTATCCCTTCCCTCCTTCCCTCCTTCCCTCCCTCCCTCCTTTCTTCCCTCCTTCCCTCCTTCCCTACTTACCTCCTTCCCTCCTTCCTTCCTTCTTTCCCTCCTTCCCTCCTTCCTTCCTTCCTTCCCTCCTTCCTTCCCTCCATCCTTCCATCCTTCCTTCCTTCCTTCCTTCCCTCATTCATTCCTTCCTTCCTTCCTTGAAGGTGAAATGGTATTCCACCTAGATGTGCACCATCTTGTTCAATGCCCTCATCTCTTCATGGGCCCGACTGCCTCCACATCCTGGTGGTATCCATGCTGCTTTGAGCCCAGCGCAGTGTCCCAACCCACACTGACTTCATCTCCCCTGGGCTGGACCCAGGCGAAGGCCACTGAATTGCATGGTGTGCCTATGGAAGGTTGCCGGATGCCATCACAATGGGATAGGTAGGAAGAATGGCTTCTGCATCTACTGTCTGCCACGGTGGACATAGCTAAGGCAATGCTCTATAGACTTCAAAATAACTAAAAAGGGGATTGAAAGTGTCCTTCCCATCAGGAAATAATATTTAAGACACATTGAGTTGTAGCTGTACATTTGTGTTCATCTAAAATCCTTAAATATATTCCAATTCCCTTGAGTGAACAATTTTTTAAAGCACAGACATAATTGTCTAATATTCTGATGAGACATAACACTCGCTTTTATATAAAGAGACTGAATAAACAGAAAAAGGTGAAAAAGGAAATATTTTGGATGATAAATATACAATATACCAGTTGCTATGATCATTCTAACATACACAATATGCATATATCAAAACATCACATTACTCTTCACTAATAAAGGCAATTAGTACCTGTCAACAGAAAATGAACCAAAACTTTTAAAAGTGCCTAAACAGAAAAGGAGGAGAAGAAACGAACTGCACTAAGAATGTAAAAATATTCAAGAATGGGTTCTCACACAGCACCAGCCACTCAGAGTTATAATCCTAGCTACTCCAGAAGCTGAGATCTGCAGGATTGCTATTTGAGGCCAGACTGGCAAAAATCATTCCCAAAATAACCAGCAAAAAAGCAGCACTAGAGGCATAGCTTGAGCAGTAGAGTGCCCGCCTTTTAAGCACAAGGAACTGAGTTCAAACCCTAGTATCACCAGAAAGGTTTGTATATGGTGTATATCTATCTGTGTGTGTGTGTAAAGAATTTGTCATTTCTTTTTTTTTTTTTTGGTTCCAGTCGTGGGGCCTGAACTCTGGGCCTGGGTGCTGTCCAGGAGAGTGCTCTACCACTTGAGCCACAGCTCCACTTCCGGCTTTTTTTTTCTTTTTGCTTATGTGGTGCTGAGGAATCGAACCCAGGGCCTCAGGCATGCAAGGCAAGCACTCTACGACGAGCCACCTTCCCAGCCCGTCATTTGTTCTTGATCTTGCAGACTACCTATAAGAATATCTTGACCCTCATTCTGTATATCACATACACTGATACACTTGTTCCAATACAGAAATGCCTAAAATATTATCTGCACTACAATGATGAATAGTTTTGCTACTCTGATAGTTCGACACTTGGAAATGATGGCTTACTGCACACTACTAGTAGACATTCGGAGCATATAGGGATGACCAAATTTAGTGGAAAACCAAGGAAACCTATAAGATTTTTTAAAAAGTCAGTGTAAAATGCAAAGTATTTTCCCTTCCACTGAGAAGGAGGGTATACAGTTGGGCAGGTTGCCCAATGTGTTGGACGACCTATTTCTGATAATAGAACATCTGGCTGCAAATTAAACTTTCTGTGGAGAGGTAGTGCCACACCTTCTACTCAGCTTGATCCCTATCAGGAATGCAGGATATGAAGAAATGATTAGCAGCAATCCATCACGTAGAGCACTGGAGAGCGGCTCAGCTGAGGGCCTCTCACTCGAGAGAGCTGGAGGTGCGGCTTATATAGATTTAGGAAATTGTGGCAAATACATTCCTAATCCGCTCTGATTGATCTGGCTCTGGGAAATATTTTCTCATTATGTGTAGTAGCACTAGCATGTGATGTATAAATATTCCCAATAACACCCCATTGATTTCTTTCTCTGAGTGATGAAGAAAATCATCCAGGCTTGGCAAGCATCAAGCGCTCAGTGCTACAGTTGTTTGTATATCGGGTCTGGTCTCTTCAATAAATCCTAGTGCAATGTCTGCAGCAGTAAAGACTATCATCCATCAGTTCACAGGAGACAGATCAGGCAAGACAAATTGTCACACACCCTGAGGTCGCCTGGTACAGTAGAATCATCTTCACTGGCTATGTCAGTAACATGGAGAAAATTCTACCTTGGCCCGAATTTACATGAATTATTTTCCCATTTATAAACAAAGTATTTTGCTTAAAAACAAATGTAGCTCCGTAAATTATTTCTCTACTCAAACTTTCCTAGGGAAACCCTTGAACGATGATTTTATCGTGTTCGTGTTTCTCACGTCTTTCCTAAGAGGAGGCCAGCTGCTGAGCACCTTCTTTCTTCCCTGAACAAAAGCTGCCACATGGGTCAATCACTCTGTATCAAAGCTCTGGGACACATTTTTGCTGTCTTGAAAATGTTTATCCAGGGGCTGGTAAGGTGGCTCAGTGGTAAGAGTGTTTGCTTTGCATGCATGAGGCCCTGGGTTTGATTCCTCAGCACCACATAAGCAGAAAAGGCCAGAAATGGCACTGTGGCTCAAGTGGTAGAATGCTAACCTTGAGCTGAAGAGCTGAGGGAAAGCACCCAGGTCCAGAGTTCAAGTCCCTGGACCAACAACAAAAAGAATGTTTATCCAAACCATACTCTGGTGGCTCACACCTGTAATCCTAGCTACTCAAGCAGCTGAAATCTGAGGATCATGGCTCAAAGCCAGTCCAGGCAGCAAAGTTCATAAGACTCTCATTTCCAATTAACCACCACAAAACCCCAAGTGGAGCTGTGGCTCAAATGGCAGAGTGCTAGCCCTAAGCAGAAAAGCTCAAAAGCAGCACCCAGACCCTGAGTTCAAGCCCCACAACCACCACCAACGACAACAAAGTGCTTATCCAACAGATCATTTTCCAAGTTCCATTATAGCTCACAAAATAATTCCCTAAAGGACCAAAACCCTTTCAGTCTATTTTTTGTAATTTGTTTAAGGACTCAAATGACCCATTGCCCTCCATTGCCATGGAGATGGATTCCTACATGTCAAACCTACAGCATGGAGCGATGCACACAACCAGCCTCACAGATTCTACCTGTGGGCTCTGGTGGTTTGCAGACCCCACGCTGGTTTCAGGAGTTCCTCGTCAGTAAGTAACCAAATGTGGCTCTAAGGAACTACTTTTCCGTGCTTCTTCAGTAACTTTTACAGGTTATTGATTGCTATTGTAAACGTGATGTACTGAGGGGTTACAGCCACACAAGTCAGAGGGTACATATTTCCTTAACACTGCCATTCCTTCCCTCACTGTCTCCCAGTGTGTTCTTCTGTGCCCGCAAACGAGTCTTATGGTTCATTTTCAACATTCTCGGGTGACTCTGCTCACTTCTCTACCATCAATGATGAAAAATGCCAGCTTGTTAGCAAATCTTTCAAAGTATACATATTCTAAAATCTTGTCACTGTTTCCCAAAAAAGGTGGCTTTTGTTTGAAAATAATTCAAAACTTTGATAAGCTACTGCCACATTGTGACAGTTTCATCCAAGACAGCATGTTGCATCGATCAAAGCCAAATGGATTATAATTTTTTATGAATAGTTTTAAGGTATTCACAGATGGTCTTTGGATTGCTTGCTCACAATCTTTTTTTAATTTAGTACCATATATTAATTATGCAAAAGGATTTCCTTGTGATATTTCTATAGATACATATAACACACTTGGGTCACATTTGCTCCCTCCATTACTCATCCTACCCCCTTATTTTGATTATCAATTGGTTTCAGTAATCCTATTTTCATATCTGCATGTGAAGTGCTTCAGACTTCATTCTCCCTTCCTGTCTCCTTTTGCCTTCCTGGATCTCACAGATTCCTCCCTAACAGCTCCTCTCCTAACAGTTGGAGCATTTCTTTTTTTAATGCTTAGATTGTGCATGGGAGGGGAAAAAAAAAGTATGTGTGATTTATCTTTTCTGAGTCTGGCTGACTTCACTGAACATGAAAAGTCAAAGTTTGCCATAACTACCTGGACTTCCATTTCTATTTAGATTTATGAAATTATTTTCCCTTTTAATATATGCATTACTATTTTATTACTAGTTTTATCCTTTTATGAAACTCTGGTTAGATTTTTATCTGTTTTTATGAACAGTGTTGATCTGTTTTATGATCCCACACGGTCTTAACAGGGTAATCTATCAGTTTTAAATCCTCAGCAATACAGGCACACAACAGGGGAAACATGCTAGCGGCAATGAAGTGCATCTTGTGTGCAGGGTGTTAGAGAAGACAGAGCAAGGCTCTCCACACAGCCCAGGCCACAGCTCCTGAGAGTAAAGCTCACACAGACCCTGGGGAAGCCCGCCCTGGAGCCTTGTGACGTGTCCCTGCGGTGCTTTAGAACTTCCTGCCCTGAATCCACCAGGCCTTCCTGAGACACAGCTGAGGTCACCTGGGACTCTCGGGGTCAGGAAGAGGCAGTGCCCGGTTGGCATCAGTGCTGCCCATCCCTTCTCCTGGCGGCTGGAATCTGGCAGTGTGAAGTCAGTCATGCTATGAATCAGGACTTTAGGAGATGAGCATTGCCACAGAAGCAGCCAACTGACCGCCAGGCCTCTGGGAACCCCCATGGGCCCCGCAATCTCTTCCTTCAACTGCCGAGTCATTCAGGAGTCATCCATGTATGTTCAAATGCACCTCCCAAGCCCGAATACAGACAGACTCGAGGTAGTGAACAGGGCTGACCTGTTCCTGTTCCCAGGCAATGTGTAATCTGACAGTTGGGAAAACCTACGCACTACCATCCAAAAATGTGTAACATGTCACAAGTTCTACAGTGATCAAGGGCCTAGACCAAGGATTCCATTAGAGAGGAAAACATGGTTACCTTGAGCCCAGTCAGGGAAGCCCCTTCCAGAGAGAGCTGGGGGCGAGGCTCCCGGTGTTCCCGCTGCAGGGGGCCCAAAGGAGGGGGGCAGGCAGAGCACCACAGTGCCTGCAGTTCGAGCAGAAGGAACTGAAAGAAATGAGGCTGGACAGACATTGGACATCCCTCCTTCCAGACCAGAGGACACAGTGGGGAGCTGGAATTCACTTCCAGGAAAAGGAGAATTCATGGAAGTGTTTTAAATATGTGAATAGTATGTAATTCGTATATATACATACTAGGTATACATTATAAAATACCATAATTATGACTATCATATTTAATAGATCTTCTATTAGATAGGTGATAGATTAGATAATTAGAAGACAGATAATAGATAGATGATAGATGATAGATAGATAGGTAGATAGGTCTGTCATTAATAGAAGAGAAACCAGAATCGATGAAAAATGGAGGCCTAGATTCAAGTGATCAGAAAGAAGCTGGTGCATAGACTGTAACTATTCCTCCACATACCCATGAAGACACACACAGCGGGCCTCCATGTACCTTGTGCTGGTTGTACCCTGGTGTTTATCTCTGGTCTTTCTGCCAGGAATACTCACTCAACCCCTATCATGAACTTGTAACACTATCCCTCTCATCCATGAAGAGAAAATCCAGATTAAAACTGCTGGAACTCAGAGAAGAACCAGCACCAAAAAAAACAAAAAAAAAAGGCAAATGAGAAAGAATATGCCATGTATCGTGTCAATAGTAGACTTCATTTTGGTGATATATTATTATACTTATTGGTAACCAAATCTAACTCCGTCCATAAACCCTACCATCTACCCTCATGTCAATAATTCTCTTTTTTCTTCCTTAGCCCCAAATAAAGATTCCTCTTGAATTCTCCTTTTGAAGATCCTGAAGCTACCAAGGTCTGACAAAAGTCAGTCCTTGTCAAAAACGGAGATTCTACCTCCATCTGGTGCCTGATTCTTCTGGATCATCCTTTCAACCCAACAAAACCAAAATAGCTGCGTACATTGTTGAAAATATGCCCTGCCAAATACCATGTAATCATCGAGTTCAACGTCCCCCTGTTTACAGCTAAGAACAGATAAGTTCAACTCCTCACACACTAGTCCCGCACGCCAGTGTTTACATGGTTTCCCTGCCTTTCAGTTCCTATCACAATTACTGATCACATGGTTCCAGATTCAGGATCCTGAATTTCTATAGTTAAAATCTTTGTCAAAATCTGATAGGATTCTCTCCATCTAGAGACAGTTGTCAACAATATTAGAGACTTAGCACTATAGACTACATATTTGTCCTCTTCATAGATTAAGATCGTTATGTATTTGCTATCAATGCAAACACATAGTAATGTGTACAAGCAAATAGATCTAAAATTCTCCTAAACTTTTGCCTGGGACACTATGCCTGGCTGATGGTTAATAAATAAGAAGGCCACATTAACAAAAAGAGATTTCATAAAATATTGATGAGCATCTTTTCTTCAAAGGTTAATAACCAGGAAGACTTCCAAGCTAGTATGTCACTCATCCAAATTATGAACAACAAACTCACATTTCAAACTCTTGTCTCTTTGCCATCATTGGTAATTCAGGAAACAACATTTCTATTAATCACAAGTATAAAGTGATCAAGGATGCATTTTTTTCTCCATCATCTGGCTCACACGAGATCATCTCCTTACGAGAATTCTAATGCTATAAAATTATTAGCTGTCTTTTAGGAAAGCATTGATTTCTTTTCCTTTGGCACATTTGCATCTTTAGTATTGAATAAAGAACTAGACTAATCCCACACTAATCCTAAATGCCGTAATCCTCTTTTTATTTTCAACCCCAGATCAGAGCAGTGCATGCAGCATCGAAATGACTGTTCTCTGTTCTATTTGCCAATCTTCTCCATGCCAACAAGATTTTCCCAAGGATCTTTACAATCTAAATATGTAACCCCTCAGTATATCAATGACACAAAAACAATGTTTAAAAAATAGTATGAAATCTTCCTTTACGTGAAAAAACAAAATTCCACTTACCCCATCTATGGAGTCTTCCAAATCCATCTCAAATGAGAGAGAATTGGAATAGAGAGGTGATTCCAGGCCTGGCCATCAGAAGTTTGTCCAGATCACCCAGTTCAATAGCTGGGGAGCCCCAAAGAGCCCGTGGGGGCTGCCCACCACGGGCTCCACAGAGGTCTTCACACCCCACACCCGGAGCAGGAAACTCCTGCGTGGTTTGCTGAGTGTCTCCGCCAGCAGGCAACCCCAGTGAGGAAGAGTCTCAGAAGTGCAATCACAGAAGCGGGGCTGACAGAGGTCTCCTCTCCATCATGGAATCTCAGCTCTCTGGAGATGCACGGCTTTGACTGAACGGCAGGCAAGTTGACCTTCCCTTCCTCGGGGCCCCGGACTGAATCAGGTCTTGTAACAAGGCCTGCTGTCACGCCACGCTATCTCTTGTGTCTTACAATTGGGCATGAAATCAGAAAAGCAGGTTCATTTTCCACAGCAGGAACTCCTGTCCAACTGGCCAGGGTTTAGTATCACTGACTCTTAGGAGATTCTAAGCATCATCAAGAGAAAACTTTCAGAAAGCTGGGTTGTCCTGATGTGGTGTTCTAGGCTTTTGCTTTTTAGGAATGAAGTTGAGCATCCAAAGTCCCCCAGGGAATGCTCAGTCACTCGTGAAACGTGACCACAGTCTCGTGCGGGACTCCTGTGGAACCTGCTGGAGGGGAGAGGCAAGTGCGGGAGTTCGTTCATTATCAGGTAGGCCAAATTCCAATCGAAATTCTTAGCAAGAATACCTCCATCTTTAAAACTCACCTGAAATCCATCATCCATGCACACAGTACACATACTTCATCTGGTAAAGAGCAAAGGGTCACTCTTTTTCAAATCACTAGGGAACTGATAATGATGAAATGCCACTGACTGGTTTTGGAGCATAAAGAGAAGAAAGCCTTCCACATGGTGTGTGTGTGTGTGTGTGTGTGTGTGTGTGTGTGTGTGTGTGGCATGCCGGGTATCTGCGGCCGTGCTGTCAGCAGGGGACGTGTGTGTGTGTGTCTGTGTGTGTGTGTGTGTCTGTGTGTGTGTGTCTGTCTGTCTGTCTGTGTGTGTGTGTGTGTGTGTGTGGCATGCCAGGTATCTGCGGCCGCTGGATGTACATGCTGTCAGCAGGGGGCGCCCCCTGAAAGGGGCTGTCAAGAATGCACTCAGGTGGTTGATCACGTGCAACAAGTAACTACCTCTCTGTGTAAAGCTCAGCCACTCTAGGATTTTGTAACTGAGCATTTATCCGGCTGCACTTACCACACACAGAGGAAATAGGGCCTGGGCTTGCTCAGCCCTCTTGGGCTTGGCCCATCCAGCGAACCTGAAACCCCTTTCCCCACCCCACCCCACCCCCGCCTCCCAGACACCTGGAACGCGGTACAAGTCAGGCATCCGTGGGAGGCTGATTTCCTGGAAGTGACTTCTCTCCACTCCCAGTAGCGGGCCCCAAATGTCACACAGGCCACTTGCACACAGATGTCTACCAGGTCTTGGCATGCAGTCTGAGGTTGGCATTACTGATGTCTGGCACTCTGGGGGTAATCGAGTCACCATTCCAACAACCTTCTCCAGGCTCTATCCTAGTTCTACTCTCCTGTTCCTTGTCTACCATTTCTTTGTCTCACACCCGGTTGATTTTGGGCCTTCATGGGTGACCAGCCCCCACGTGCCCCTCCTCCAGCCAGACGCAGTGTCTTCACCTCTCTGCTCGAGGCTTGGCAAAGCCGCTGCCATTCAGCATCTTCACCCGGGCTGCACCTGTCTACCAGGCAGAGCAGCCGCGGTGGAGCTTCAAACCCGCTGGCGAAGTCTCACTCCATCATGAGCTAATGGCAATGTGTTCAGAAAGACAAAGTGCCCGTGTGCACGGGTGTTTCCTTGTGATTGCTTGTTTTCTAAGAAGACTTCATACTAAAAGGAGTTATGTGAATATCAAAGTCTCAAATGAAGAAAAGAAGACATGCTCCAGGGAGCTGCAGCTAATTATATTTTTACATGGGGGGTCCTTAATCTTTGTTTTGATCCTTGTGTAGAGCAGCTATGTTTTTCAATCTTGGCTACACATTAGACTCTCTGGGGAGCACTTAAAACACCCCATGCCCTGGACGCGAGCCAGACAATTATGCAAGAAGCTCGGAAGGGGAGACCCGGGTGTCGGCAGCATTCCCAGCTCCCAGGGGACTCCAGAGCCACTGAGCCTTCAAAGTCATCACCAAAGCCACTGACAAATTTCTCCCTCTGTGCAGCTCAGGACGATTGCACATCTAGCAATCGTGATGGGTATGGGAGGACCCAGCCCTCAGGAGCTTGGGGCAGCTGAGCCCCAGAGCTGAGCCACATGGAGAAGGCACTGTCGTATCTCAAAGTGAAGTCCAACGGTCTCTTTGCCTTGCTTGCTCCTGAGATGTTGGTGGACAGCATGAGACAGCCCGGTGAGATCCAACCCCGCCTCTTAGTGCTCAGTGTGACCCCTGGGACCCACTCAACACTTTCAGGTCTCGGACCAGACGTGTTGGCGCTCGTGGCCAGCCCGAGAGCATCCTTCAGCAAACCATATCTGGGCTGGTTAGAATGAATGAAAGTAAACGGACTGACCACGTTTCTCCTGCTCTAGACGGAACGGCTGAGCAACTCCCCACCAAAGCTGTGCTGCTACCTTGTCCTACCCTTATTAACACGGTGACAAGGGGGTTGGGTCATAAGGGACAAGCCCTCACTTAAGGGGACTCGCGTCCTTATAAAAGGGACCTCAGAGGGTATACTAGCCTTTCTCCTGAGTAAGGACACAGAGAAAGACAGTCATCTGGAACCAAGAAGCCCCCCACAGAGAACTGATCAGCCAAGGCCAATCCGAGACTCCCCAACCTCAGACTCAACTGCTGTTCCTGTGCTACTCAAGGAAAAGCCTTCTAAACTGTCTGAGGAAAAGCCCCCTCCATATTCCCGGTACCATCTTCCATGTTCCAGTTACACGCTACTAACCCACCAGAAAGGGATCTTAATTTCAATAACAAACCATTTACTTTCCTTAGGGGGGAAAATTTCTAGTTTTTAAGCAGTTAAGGTATTTTTATATGTATGTTAACTAGCATCTTTCCACACATTTGATAAAAATTCATATAAAAGATTGTAAAAATTTGATAATTCAATACGAACAAAGAGGTGCTGAGTTAGACGTATGAGGATTATGTGAACAATGAACATGTGTGCAATGTGCCTTTACCACACATTGTCTTGAAGGGGTAGGAACGCTGCAGGCCAGCAGCAGGGCTCCACAGCTCTGACCTGGCACAAGGCCCCTCCTGGTTAAAATTTTCTGTCAAGTTGCCTGGGCCATGGGTGCCCAGATAGTTAGGCAAACATTATTCTGAGAGTTTCTGTGACAGGGATTCTGGATGAGACTAATGTTCGAATCCTGAGACTGAGGAAAGCAGATCATCCTCTGCAACGTGGGTAGATCTCACCCCATCTGTTCAAAGCCCAAATCAAACGAAGAGGTTGAGCACAGGAGAGCTCACGTGCAGCCTTTACGGTGGAACGCCAGTCTTCCTGACTTCATACTCAGGTATATACAAGCTTCTCGCCTGGTGCTCAGGCCTCCAAAGTTGAGCTAGAACTGCACCATGACCTTTCCTGGGCCTCAACATTGCAAACAGATGTTGAAACCTTTCAGCCCCCATAACCTAGTGAGCCATGTGTGTGTGTGTGTGTGTGTGTGTCTGTCTGTCTGTCTGTGTGTCTGTGTCTGTGTGTCTGTGTATGTGTCTCTGTGTGTGTCTGTGTGTGTGTCTGTGTGTGTGTTTGTGTGTGTGTCTGTATCTGTCTGTGTCTGTGTCTGTGTGTCTGTGTGTCTGTGTGTCTGTGTCTGTGTGTGTGTCTGTGTGTGTGTCTGTGTGTGTCTGTGTGTGTCTGTGTGTCTGTCTGTGTGTCTGTCTGTCTGTGTGTGTATCTGTCTCTGTCTGCGTCTATGTCTGCGTCTGTGTCTGTGTGCACGCATGCCTATATATAACAAATGCTATTGGTTCTCTTCTTTCTCTGAAAAAGCCAGACTAACACAGGAAAAATATGTCTTAATTGTAAAATAAGGAAATCACAAACAGTGCTCTTCAAGATGCATTACGTTTGCATATTCAATGACATTTAAATGAGAAGCTGTATCTGTCATTCAAACAACTCCTTTGGAGAAAATCATAGAAGTAGAATGTCAAGGCCTTACTGTCACCAGTTCATACTAAAGTGACTTGGAGACATTTGCCAAGATATTAATTGTCTAGTAAAACAAATCGGTTGTTTAAAAACCCGCTTGTATTAGAAGATGGAGCCGGGACCAACTCTTTTTTAGTATTTAGACTTACTTCATATTGCTACTTTCTTTTAAGCTTTTTCTGAAACTACTAAAAACTTAGAGGATTTTAAATATAGCCTGGCAAGCTTCTCTCTTGAGCCGTGCAGGAAAGACCCAGCTTTGCCAGAGGTTTGTGGATTGCTGGCACACACTGCATCTCCCTTCTCTGCCTTGATCCAGGGAAAAGAAATGATCACTTTCCTTCCCTTTTGGCTAGGAATCCTTTTCTTTTCCATTTGGTCTTCACTCATTCAATCAACTACGGTGTGAGCGCCGGGTGCTAGACACTCTTCTAAGTGCTTGAGATGCGGTAATGAATCAAATAAAGCAAGATTCCCCTCCCCCTGCTCCTATATCTGAGTAAGGAAGAGACAGACAGTAGCACACATAGCGATCAGTTATGCAGTGTACTAGAAGCTTCTGTGTGCTATGGGAGAAATGCAATGTAGACAAGTTGAGCACTTGAAGTAAAAGGCATGATTGGGTGGGAAAAGGGTATAATTTTATCTAAGTTCTTCTACTTAGTGTCAACAGGAAGTTACCAGCCTGACCACCTGAGCTGATTATAAAGATACCTTTAGTAGGTGTTTTCAAATATAGAATAGTCTGAAAATAGATTATGATTCCCTATCATAATCATTATTGATCCTAGACTAACTTGAATATCAGTATAAAGAATCAGCTGAGTCTTTGAGGGATCTGGATGTATGGAAGACAGAGAGACAGAGAGAGAGAGAATGCTGCACTCTCCGACCATTACCATGGCTTGACTTCGTTTTCACGTGAGGCCGAGTCCCACCATTGTTGCCAGGCTCCACCTCAGGCCTGCTGCCATCATGCCCAGCTGGCTACCAGACATCTTCTTCCTCTTACTTAAAGAAGCAATTCTTCTGTGAGTTTCCTGCTTCCTCTGTCTTACCAGTCCTACTCTTGAAAAGCAACAAGCCCCCTTGTGCGCCATTTGATCCAGACGGAGGCAGACAGCCACGCACGCTCTCTCCTCATGGCTTTGCATCAACACTTGCCCGCACTTGCGTTTGATCCGGAAGGCAAAAATCAGTTTCCTAGGATGCCACATTAAGATAATGAGGAACGTGCCCTGGCCCAGCAAGGCCACGCTGGCTTCCTTGTAGCCTGCTCTTTCATGTCGACTTCAATAGGACTTCTGCTCCAGGTAGAAATTGGGAATAGACTGGGGTAGATGCTTTTTGTATTTCTCCTCATAACACACAGGTCACACGATTGATCTTTTTTTTTTCCATTCCTAAACGAATGGTGATTTTTTTGCCCTAAGCATCTGCTTCTCCCCTGTGATGTCCCTGGTTGCTTTAATGCTGTTCCTCCACACACCCCACCCCCACCCCCTAGCCAGATAGGGGTCGACATTGTTTCCTGGAAGGCTTGATTGCTTGACTTACCTGTCCGACATGCCTCCACAGAAGAGCCTGACGATTCAGATCCGCAGTTCTCTCTACTCCTTTCCTTTTGGGTGCATTTTCAACTTCAGAATCTTTGAACTCTTCCTTCTTTTTTAAGTGGCCATAACCTGTTATCTGTCGTAACATTAATGCTGACATGGATAAAAAATTAGCCCTGAGGCGGATCAAACGTCCCGTGGTTCCAAAATCTCCACTAATAAGACCGCCCCACGGTCTCAGGGCCATAGCCAACGGTCACAGTCCGCCCGCAGCCATTATACGGCCGGATGCCCGCTGCTTTATTGACTGGCAGAAAACAATTCCCATTTCAGGACACAATAAAAGGGAAATTGAGTGTGAACTTCCCCAAGGTCGCTGCCTCTCACCTTATAACACCGGAGACGAGGCTGCAAGCACCAGCCTGGGCCGTTTGGTTCAGAAGGGGCTGGAGGGTGATTCGTGGGCTTCCTGGGCAGCCCTCCACCCTGGCCCGGCCCAGCTCCCCAGATCTTCTCAGGCAACTTGGGGGGCTCTTCCTTCTCTTCCGGTGGCTGTCATCCAGACATCCATCACTGCTGAGGAACGCAGCAAGTGCCCGCCATCCCGAGACAAGTCCTGGGACAGAGCCAGCAGTCCAACACCGCGGGGCCGTCAGCGTGGCGGCCAGCCTCTGCTCCTCCAGTCACCTGCTCCCGCTCTGGGTACCCCAGGCTGTGCTGGGAGGTGTCAGAAAGATCATCGCAATCATGAAGATCCATCTCCTCTTGCGCCACCCTTGGCTTCACAGGGTGAATACGAAGCCTAAGAGGAAATGAGAAGCAGACGTTTAATCCTTTGCAGTGCCCTTGTCCACAGCCAGGCCCTGTACAACGGCATTGTAAAAGGAGCAAGAAGTCTTGGTGCACAGCTGGTAAATGCAATTAACTCAGCTAGAGACCAGCCAGACACTGGTGGTCCACACCTACAACTGTATCTACACAGGAAGCTGAGAGCTGAGGATGGTGGTTCCAAGTCGGCCTGGGCAGGAAAGCCCATGAGACTCTTATCTCCACATTAACCACCCAAAGGCACAAGAGGAGCTGTGGCTCCGATGGTAGAGTGCCAGTCTTGAACCGAGAGCCCAGGGAGGGTTCCTGGATCTGGTGATGTCCAGTGTGGTCAAGCACCTTCCTGTCCCTCCGTCCTGACATGAAAGTCAGCCCAGGAACAGATGTTCTCCCCCAGAGCTGCGCCCAATCCTTTGCTCCAGTCCTTACTCAGTCTGGGCTTGACTACACTAGACATCACCAGATCCAGGAGAGAAGAGTAGGCTAAACCTCCTCCCTCAGCCTGGCAACCGCATGACTTCCTGGCTGGCAGATTGTCCCCCCAAGAATTTCACACCAGTTCCCAAACCAAAAGCTAAAATCGACAGCCTGAGTTGTTTCCAAAAGGGAATCCATCACCTTTACAAAAAGTTGACGCTCACAATTTGCTCATTCTGGGGAGACGGGGTACCAGAAACCACCACCCACCTACGGCAACCCTGCAGATACCAGACAACAGTACCAGACTCTCACTTCACTTCCTCTCCCAGGCTCATCCTGCTGTCAAAATGTCCCAGACGCAATCAATCAAACTTGCCACTCCATGGCTGGTGATATATAATGGCTCATAGGCCTACAGGATCGGCCACCCAAAAGGAAAGAGCAAGAGACACTCCTTCCCCCCCAGGCTGGTAGCTCATGCCTGTTAGCCTAGCAACTAAGGAGTCTGAGATTTGAGGATTGCAGTTTGAAGCCAGCCAGGGCAAGCAAGTCTGAGAGACCCTTATCTCCATTAAAAAAAAAATCCAGAAGTGGTGCTGTGGCTCAAGTGGTAGAGCACTAGCCTTGAGTACAGAGGGGCTCAGGGACAGCACCCAGGACCTGAGTTCAAGCCCCAGGAACAGCAAAAAGAAAAAGGATACATGCCAGAAATGACAAGCACCTCAATCTTATGAATATCTTGTGAACAAATAGAGTTTATGGTAAAAAGTATAAAAGATACCACCATAGTATATAAGGAATCTAGAATCCAGATCTATAAAAAAGCCTTCATGCAAACTCTCTACTGCTCTTGTGCAAGCCCTGATCAAATGCTTCTCTATAAAATGATTCTCTCTTCCCTCCTGCACCTCTCCAAAATGTATGGTATTGTCATGAGGATTAAGTGACTTAATATAATACAGACATCTGGGTTACCATTTGCCATGCAGACTGTAACATTTTATCTTGGGTATATTTTTCATTGGTGTTTCCCCAAAGCACAAAAAAAAAAGAAGGAAAAATCCTTCAATGCTGCTTTTCTGGATCTCCTCCCTCACTGTGTGACTGTTATTAACAGAAGCCGTGATTTCTTAATGGTGATGAAGATTTCATGGGGAATTTTTATACAAAGCCTTTGTGAACAATGATATATTTTATTTCAATAAAAGAGACCGGTGGTATGTTTGCTAAACCTAGATGCTTGCGTCATGTCTATTCATTAAGGTAAATCACCATTCGCAAATGACAGGCTGAGAACTCTTTATTCATTCCTGAGCTCTTAGTGACCTCCAAGAACTCTCCACAAATTCATCAAGATATAGTCTGAGTGCTGCTATGTATGTTCCTAACTTGTTAATGTGGGAGCCTCCACGAAAAGCGGGCTGATCTAATCCTCAAATTTACCATGGCTTTGCGCACTACCGTAGGAAAGAGATTTCATTTTGAGAGTGGATTTTTAAAAATGGAAACATCCATCCATTACATGTTTAACTCTTCAGTGAACCAGCATTTTAGGCCTGGCTTTTCATTGATGAAAAACTGTTTACACTTAAAGCACTGTATCCACAGTTCACATCCATCCGTCTGTGGCCAGAGTCATGAATGGAAGCAATTACTTTTTACATAGCTCTTTCCCATCTAGCCAGCAGGTGTGTGCCTTGTCGCCTGTCTGGTCCTATCACCTCATTGACAGGAACCCCTTACCTGGCTTCAGACATCTCGGGATGAACGCTCTGTACAGGAGCATCTCCACCCGGAGCAAGCAAGGAAGAAAGCGGTGCCCCGATGGTAGGGATACCAGGTAGCCATATGTTCAAACTTCCTCCAAACAGCCACCAGCCAGTCTGTTGATGGTGACAAAGCGCCTCCAAGGAGGCAGGGGGGGGGAACAGCTTGCCTATAATCCCAGCTACTCAGGAGGCAAAGGTGGGGCCTGATATTCAAGGCTAGACTAGGTAAAACGTTAGGAAGACCCCGTTTTCAGACGTGATGATGCAGGCCTGTGATCATAGTTATGCGGGAGGGGTCCAATGCTGGCCACTGGCAAAAATTCAAGATCCTGTCTGGAAAAATCATGGAAGCAAGAAGGGCTGAGGACAGGGTCTTGGGTGGGAAGTCACCTGACGAGGAAGAGTGAGCCCGGCATTGCAAAACTAAAAATAAAGAAGAGGGGAGAGAGTCCTAATTTCTTCTCTTACACAACTGTCTCATACTACCCAGGCACTGATGGCTCACGCCTGTCATCCTAGCTACTCAGGAGGCTGATCTGTGGATCGAGGCTTGAAGCCAGCCTGGACAAGAAAGTCCATGAGACTCTTATCTCCAATTACCCAGCAAAAAGCCAGAAGTGAAGCTGTGGCTCAAGTTATGGTGCTAGCCTTGACTACAAAAGCTCAGGGAAGCGCCCAGGCCCTGAGCTCAAGCCAAGGGCTGGCACAAATACGTATATTTTTTCCTTCTTTCCAGTGTTAGATATGTATTATATAGATATTATTAGATAGATAGGTATCGTGATAAAAAATAGTTGCCAGTAGTTAATTTTTCCTTCTTTCTAGTATTCTATATTTATATATTATTTAAGGATATGTTATTAGATATATATTATATAGATATTATTAGATATATACTTAATACTAGAAAGAAGGAAAACTCAGCTACTGGCAACTACTGAGTCCAATTGTGCAATGTATTATTTCACAAAGAGGCAGTATTTCAGTTCACTTCTATATAGAGGAATTCTAGGTCTATTAAAACTGTGTCAAGTGTTATTTTGGGTGTATTTGGTATATTATTCATATGTTTATTTTCTCAGGTCTTTTATTCAAAAGACTCTTGAATTCATGAAACAAATAGATGAGTCTCAAAAAGAGTTAACAACAGCTTAGGCATTCTTTCTGCTTTTCTTCCACAAGGAACAGGCCGCTCTAACTTTTTTTCCCTAAGTCACTTTGAACTTGACCCAGGATAAACAGCTGTCATGTGTCACCTGTGTCCTAACACTTGAAGTGAAGTGTTATATACAACTTCCCGCTTCCGAATGGAGCAGCCCAAATCCTGCAAGAAACTGTCTGACAGGGAGAATGTGAAACTTACAGCGTTTTTTAATCAGTGTAGGTTTCATTTCATCATAAAAGGTCAGATGATATTTTCCTAGCTACCTCATTGCGTGGCTGTAAAATAGTCTCCAAAATGACAAGCCATGTTCTACAAGAGGACTGCTTTACTTTTCCTGGAATGGACAGAAATGTTCATGGATTTAGATTTTGTATTTTTATATCAGTAAATAGAAAGGAGTAGAGCTAGGATGAAGCCCTTGTGTGATGTTGTATTATACACACCACAGAAACGCAGCCAGGCAGAGAGCCCAGCAACCCTCCACTGCCTCCAGCCTAGATGAGCACACGCAAACACATGACCCACCTACCCACACAAACACACAACGCACCTATACACGCAAACACATGACCCACCTACCGACACAAACGCACAACCCATCTACATATACAAACACATGACACACCTACACATGCAAATGCATGACCCATCTACATACACAAACACATGACACACCTACACACACATATGATGTACCTACACATGCAAACACCAGGCCCACCAAAACACACACCCAACCCATCTACACATGCAAACACACGACGCACCTACACATGTAAATGCATGACCCACTTACACATGCAAACACACAACCCATCTACATATACAAACACATGATACACCTACACACGCAAACACACAACCCATCTACATATACAAACACATGACACACGCAAACACACAACCCATCTACATATACAAACACATGATACACCTACACACAAAAACACATGGTGTTACCTACACATGCAAACACAGGACCCACGTACACACGCAAACATGTGACTCGCCTACACAGGCAAACACACAACCCATCTACCCACACAAACACACGACCCACCTACACCTGCAAACACACGACCCACCTACCCACACAAACACACGACCCACCTACACCTGCAAACACACGACCCACCTACCCACACAAACACACGACCCACCTGCACACGCAAACACACGACCCATCTACCCACACAAACACACGACCCACCTGCACACGCAAACACACGACCCATCTACCCACACAAACACATGACCCACCTACACACGCAAACACACAACACACCTACACACTCACACATGATGCGCCTACATACGCAAACACACAGCCCACCTAAACATGCAAACACACAACCTACCTACACATGCAAACACACTATCCATTTACACGCACAAACACATGATCCATTTACACACACAAACACATGATCCATTTACACATGCAAATACATGACCCGCCTACACATGCAAACACATGATCCATTTATGCATGCAAACACATGAACCACCTACACACACAAACACATGACCCACCTACACACACAAACACATGACCCACCTACACACACAAACACATGACCCACCTACACACACAAACACATGACCCACGTACACACGCAAACACATGACCCACCTACACACACAAACACACAACCCACCTACACATGCAAACACATGATCCATTTACACATGCAAACACATGACCCACCTACACACACAAACACATGACCCACCTACACATGCAAACACATGACCCATCTGCACACCCACACGTGCACATAGGAAGAGACAGATTCTCAAAGCCGCCAAAGCCGGGGCATGAGAACATCTTCACAAAGAGAAGACTTGGATGAAGAAAGAACACATATGTAACCATCTCAAATGCTTTTCAATCAAACGTTTGGCCCTCTGTTGCCATTCTTAGTGAACTTTTAGAAGTCTGATTTTTCAAGAACATAGAAGATGACTGGATGAGGGCTGTTTCTTTATACTGACTCAGTCATTGGAATTGTCTCAGCAGAAATGTGAGGTGGCCCCATCGCCAGGGTCCCAGAAACTCCAGAAATCATCCACACAGTCTTTTTTTTTTATTTTATTTTATTTGTGAACATACTGTACAGAGGGGTTACAATTGCATGGGCAGGATAATGCGTACATTTCTTACCAAGCATTGCAGCCTCCTCCTTTGTTTACCCTTCCCAGCCTCCCCCCTCCCCCCATCCCAATCCTTCTCCTTCCCCCCTCCCTCCCACCCCCTTCCCCCCCCAACCCCCCTCCCCCGCACCGACGTTGTAAAGCTCGTTTTGGACATGACAACTTGTACTTCTCATTGTTGCATCAGATCCACCTGTATCCTTAAACAACTGGTTTATCCACACAGTCTTGAAAGTAGCCCTGCACACTGCCTGGCCGCAGAGCTGCTCAGGGGCTGGGGCCGGTCATTCAGTGACCAAGGAGGGAGAGGGGAGGAATGGGCAGAAGAGTCCATTTGCAGGGGGAGGGGACTGGGCTTTTCTTTTTCTTTTGAAACTTTCAATAATAGCCTAGACAATAAAAACCATATTTCCCCCCTCCTTGCATGAGGTTTCAAGTACAAAGACCACTTCTCTTCTTACCAAAACACCACAATCTCTTCTGGAGACATGATAGTTGATAGTCATTGACATGTCCCCTCATCATAAAGTGGAAATTGTTTGTGTGCATAGACGGATATATCTGTGCATATGTATACACATACATCTACAGATATTGTCCTCAGTGAGAGATCTACAGAAGATAGATGATAGATAATATGTAGATATCAATCTATAAAAGATAGATAGATAGACAGACAGACAGATAGATAGATAGATAGATAGATAGATAGATAGACAGATAGACAGACAGACAGACAGACAGACAGACAGACAGACAGACAGACAGACAGATAGATAGATAGATAGATAGACAGACAGACAGACAGACAGATAGATAGATAGATAGATAGATAGACAGACAGACAGACAGACAGACAGATAGATAGACAGATAGATAGACAGACAGACAGACAGACAGATAGGTAGATAGATAGATAGATAGACAGACAGACAGACAGATAGATAGACAGATAGATAGATAGATAGACAGACAGACAGACAGACAGACAGACAGATAGATAGATAGATCTCTAGGTCAGATCAAATTGGGACCATGTGGAACGAGGTGTCTTCTCTCACTGGAGCTGAGGTCCAGCAGTTCTGTCTTTCCATCTTGTTTTCCGTCCCCTCAGATCACAGCAAAATCTAGAGGCTTCTGTGGGTGATTGATTGGGCGAGAAGCTTAGGCATGCAGCCCAAATTCCTTAAACATCCTAGCCCTGCATAGCCAGGCTCTTTTTCATCTTTTCTTGACATTTTGCTCCTAAAATTAGCTTTTTGATGAGAAAATTGCAGTGAGTCATTCCAGAGCTAGTTAAAGGTGAGAGGAGCGCCAGTGATTGAAATTGAGTTGATTCTCCTTTGCTGAGCTGATTGTGCCTGGTAATTGGACATCAGAATTAGAACTGCCGCGACCTTACACAATAAGAAGAGCCTGCGGGGTTGGGGGGGGGGAAGGGGGCGCGGGGGAATGCTATCCAATTTGCTGGAATTTTTCTCTACATTCAAAGAACTTTTGGGGAGTGAGGTAATGTACTCTTCTTTTTAAGTGAGCAATCTCCAGCAGCCTGTTTTTCGTGGTGTTCTGTGTATGTCTTCAATAATCCTAGTTCTTAAATCAATAAAAACCAATCTGCGTCTCGCTTTCCTATCAACTTCTGCTCTGCCCTCAACTTTCCACTACCTCCTCTTCCCTTGTCTAAGTCACTAGAACCAGTCCTGACAAGTGTGAGACAGAAGTCTGACTTCTGCTCCACCTAGCCCTGTCTGAACATGTCACAGCTCTCAGAGACAACTGCCCCATGTCATCTTTTTAGCATACTGTATATTGTTTAAGGTTAGTGTTTTAAAGTGGGTGAAAGAGAAGTGATCCGATCCTGGGTCCAATTATGTACCCAAAGTAAAAACAAACATTATGATTTATTTCTCGACAGCCCTTTGCTCCTATACTATAAACCATGGTTTTGATTTGCTTGTTTGTTGGATCGCCGAGCAAACATTTCTTGACAGGAGCTCTTAGATTCAACCAGATTCTGTTACTGAAACAAGATTCAATATTTTACTCAAAAATAGGGGGAGAGGGCTGGGAAGGTGGCTCAGTGGTAGAGTGCTTGCCTTGCATGCCTGATGCCCTGGGTTCAATTCCTCAGCACCATATAAGCAGAAAAAGGCCAGAAGTGGCGCTGTGGCTCAAGTGGTAGAGCACTAGCCTTGAGCTGAAGAGCTGAGGGACGGCACCCAGGCCAAGAGTTCAGGCCCTATGACCGGACCCCCCCCAAAAAAGGGGGGAAATCTTTACCCTCGTGGAGCTTATGTTGCATAGTCTAGTAAAGACAAGTAAATTAAGATAACTTTTTTTAAGTAATTAAAATAGGTAATTTGTGAAAAGGTGCTGAAATAGATGGACAAAAAGATTAAGAGCATAGATTTATATCCATTGTTAAGCTTTGTTGAGTGGCCATTTATTTGTACAACTACTTAAAGATAATTTTTTAAAAGAGAACATAGAGATGGCTTTTAGAAGGGAGAGTGGGCCTTCGTTTTTATCATGACAAGACCAAGAAACTTGCTCGGCAGAGGTCACCTGCAGAGGCTCGGGTAGGGGTGGGAGGGAGGGAGCAGGAGGTATGTGGGACCACACCAGGGGGACTGGAGCTAAAAGTGCCATTGGGACTCACTTCCATGCAGATGGTATAAAAGCCAAGAGACAGAATGACCATGGCAATAAGAGGGAGGGATATAAATGGGGGTGGTGGAAAACGTCCCCCAAATAATGAGCTGAAGGAACTTCGATATTTGAAGGCCAGAGGCTGAAGAAAAGCAAAACACATCTGCAAGGATCGAATGGCCATTGCAAGAAAAGACACCAAAAATTCAACCAGAGGCAGGTTGCGGGCCAGCGGCTTCACCAACAAGCTCAGATTCACACATTCGGCGGGAGGCACGGCGAAGAGAATGCGCCCAGAGGTGGGCAGGCCTGTCCCGTCCCCACGCCAGGACCCAGCGTAAGCCGCTCCCCTCCCTTCCAAGACGGGCTGCTCATAATACCTCGAAGCACACCCCAGGTCCGGCCCCACGTGGCCTTCCTGTGAGCTTAGTTAATACTCACCGTAGGAATCTCTTTGTCGGCCACTTGGCCCATGAGAAGCTTGAGAACAGGACCCTGTGGTCAGGATTGGGGAGAGCTCTGAGGTGATCCCCAGAATTCCAGACGCCTGCTGACCCCTGGGTGACCAACTTCTAACAAAGAAAAGGAAGAAGGCAAGGCCATGAAGTCTCCAGCCCCCAACTTGTGTTTCTTCCTCTCTCTCTCTCTCTCTCTCTGTGTCTCTCTCTGGCTCTCTGTGTCTCTGTCTCTCTCTGTCTCTGTCTCCCTGTCTCTCTCTTTGTCTCTCTGTCTCTCTGTGTCTCTGTCTCTCTCTGTCTCTCTGTCTCTGTTTCTCTGTCTGCCTCTGTGTCTCTGTATCTCTCTGTCTCCCTGTCTCTCTCTCTGTCTCTGTCTCTCTCTGTCTCTTGTCTCTCTGTCTCTCTCTGTCTCTTTGTCTGTCTGTCTGTCTCTCTGTCTCTGTCTCTGTCTCTCTCTCTCTCTTTTCCTCTCCTCCCTGCCTCCCTCCCTCATTCTGACAGCAGGAACTCCAGTGACCTGAGGCCAGCGATCCACACCAGTCGCATCCATGATTTCCCCCTGGTGGCACCTTCCAGGACCCCACACCTGCACCCACCCCGCCTCAGCTGGGAACCTGCAGCCTCCTGAGACACCGACTCCGGCATGCCTGCATTGCCCACCCGCAGAAATTAAGCTGCTGGATGTGCCAGGTTCTTTCCGATCAACTTGAGGGCACTTGGTTACCAGCACTACAGCTGACACTGGACCCCAGTGCAGACACCCTGATCCTATCACCTGAAAAGAGAGAAAGCTGTGGGGAAGGAGGCCGTGAGGACCCTTCCACGATTACAGAATTCAAGATTTCTGACCTTCAGGGTGATCTGGTGAGTGGAGAAATAGTGTGCACCCCACAAATGTGCAGCAAAAAGCAGACGCACAGGTAATGCCTTTCTCTTCTAAGTAGTAAACAATACTTCGTTCACTTCGCCAGGTCTATGCACCTATGAGCATCCTCTAATAAATGTTATACACACACACACACACACCTACAGAGGAAAAATGCATCTACATTTTTAAAGAGTCAAAACTGTCTAACAATGATCACATTATAGACTTCTACAAAATACGATTTTTTTAAATCAACAAAATTTATCCTAAGGGAAAATTGGAGGAGAGTTCATTCAGATAGTTGATAAGCTAGTGAGCGGCGCGTGATGCATTTCCTCTGGAGGACTGCTGAGCAGGCACAGGTGATTCGCAGATCAGCACCGCACCCTCCACACCCCCCATCTTACGACACCGCCCGGTCCACACAACTGAGGTCCTAGCAAAGAAGGCCCAGAGCCTTCCCACTGATCATTTCTACAGCTCAGCACCTGGGGAAAATATGCTTGAAATGACCTCTGCATGACCTCCAGCAAGGAAAATTCTGGAAGGACAGCTGGAAAAGTGGTCATAGCAATAAGAAGACCTGGGGCAAAAATGTAAAGATGTGGCCAGAAACTGGCTTTACTGGCATGCCAACGTATCTGGAGGCAAAGCAAAGCTAGAAACCACATCTGCACCTCCTGTGAAAGGCATTCATTTCTGTTTTAATTCCCTGATTTAAAACATGAAGTTGTTTTTTTTAATAAATTGATTTTAAGCCTCTAGTAGGTTTAATTTGCTCTCGAGAAGAATGTGCCTCTGGCATATGGAATTTTCTTTTCAACAATTTCATTTCCAAATAATTTCACACAAAATTTTAAGATGAGCTTAAAAGGCGTTGTACACATTGTACATTTTAGTGGTTAATAGCAAAGTCAATAAAAAAAATACTTCAGCCTTCGGCTGGGAGTGTTGCTCAAGGGTAAAGCGCTTGCCTAGGCCTGAGTTTGACTCTCATTCTCTCTCTCCCTTTCTTTCACACACACACACACACACACGATTTTACTTTTGAAGAAACTATTTTACAATTAAATATTCAAGTGTACAAAAGCAAATCACATACTAGGATTGGACACCCATTTTTTCGCAACTACCCCGTGTTGGAAAACGCCATCAGTTTTTGCATGAACCTGAGGCTGGTTTGTTTCAAGACCCTGACATCATCCCTAAACTTAACACCTGTAGAAAGGACTTCTGGCTGAACTAAAAGACACAGTGAAGGAGAGTAGTTCAACTGGCCAGCTGAAAGATAAGACTATTGTGTGTAAATCAGTCTGTCCTTGATACTATTTAGAAACCTGAAATGCACAGAATTGCCACAAGGGGGTGCTGCTGATAAACCAACCACCTCCCTGGCTTGGCCGCCCATCTGAGAATACACAGGAAAGGCCCTGGCAGCTGCAGTCCGGAGAGCTCAGGCTGACCCGGAGCAGAGGAGAGCCTGGGAGAAGGGAAGCTCAAGAGCTCACGTCTGAAACCAGGGCAGCTCACATCAGAAGAGCTGTAGATAACTCTCTCCACTTCCCTTCTGAGCACAGATCTATTCATTTTCTAAAGACAGTCTTTGCTTCCAGAGAGCATTAAGCTTGAGATGCATTTACTCCTCCTTCTCCTTTTTTTTGGGGGGGAGGGGGTCTTCTTATAAAACAACTTTGCATTGCTCACTTGTCATTTCTGCGCAAAGAGCTGCCCAGTCGCAGCTCAGCAGGTCCCCAGAGGAAATAAACAACGCCCTCAGTCCTCATGGTTCAAAATGCAATTCCCACTCTGCTTTTATTGTGCTTGGAATTCATTCCACTATGTTCAACTTTTCCCCACCTGAAGTCAGCAGCGTGTGGCTGAAAGCCATAAGGAATCTTATTGCGTAACTTAAAAAGGTTTCCCTTGCCAGTAACCATTTAAAACCAAAACATAAATAAATAAAAGGCTCTCACCATTCACAGCCTTAGTCTTTTCAATAAAAGCATTTACCTGACTGATGAGGCCTGTCATATCTTGAGATTCAATTATTTTCCAACCATTACTTTCTAAATGAATTACAAAAGTTGTTTTCTTCGTTCTCATTAGCCTAAGTATGTTCAGGTCAACTGTCAGCTAGCTGTTTGGGATATTTAATTCTTTTCCCTGTGATTCTCAACTTTAATGTCCAAATCGTCCAATTGTAGATAGGAAGGAAATAAAGCGTGGTGGGAGTGAGCTAGTAGCACACCATAAAAAGCGATTTACTCTTTCCCAGTGCAGGAAAAACCTTCCTTCCTTATCCCTGGGTGGTATCAGCGTGAGGTGAAGAATCTGGAAGGTTCTCCCATCCCTGGATACCCCCACCAGGGGTGCTCAGATCTCTCTCCTGGAGGGTCCTTATGAGAAGAGGAGGAAGAGCTGTGGAAGACATGTGGAAAGGAGGAGGAGGAGATGTGGAAGACAAGACATCTGCATCGCTGGATGGAGGAGCAGCTGTGGGAGACATCTGCATCGCTGGATGGAGGAGCAGCTGTGGGAGACATCTGCATCGCTGGATGGAGGAGGAGCTGTGGGAGACATCTGCATCGCTGGATGGAGGAGGAGCTGTGGGAGACATCTGCATCGCTGGATGGAGGAGGAGCTGTGGGAGACATCTGCATCGCTGGATGGAGGAGCAGCTGTGGGAGACATCTGCATCGCTGGATGGAGGAGCAGCTGTGGGAGACATCTGCGCACAGCAGAGGCAGGTGAGCCTTGGGGAAGGTGTGGATTGGCAGGCGGGGACAGCAGGTGCTCAGCTCCCGGGCAGAACCACCCTGCTGACCCCTGGACCCCCTGCCCTGCCCCCCCCCAGCGCCTGCCGTGATGGAGTCTGAAGGCTCGGGCTGTCACTGACAGCTGAGCTGTCCACATCCATCTGTCCCCAAGCTTCCAATGCCCTCCCCTCCCACCAGGGTTCACTGAGACGCCCAGGCGGAGAAGTCAGAAGGCCACCTAGCCTGCCAGGACCCGCGCTGCGCGCCTCACACGCCCAGGTATGACACCTGCCTGAGGCCAGCGCCCAGCGCCCAGCGCCCAGCGCCCAGCGCCCAGCACTGCCCAGAAGGAGGTTGCCCCCTGGCCAGGCCGTTGCCATGGCGACGTCTTCCCACAGGAGCTTGGGAACAGCCTCTGCGGCAGCTCCCTGGGGAGGATGGTGGCGTGCCCTGTGGGAGTGACTGGAGGCTGGAGGCTGGAGGCCGGAGGCCAGAGGCCAGGCTGAGGGCATCTGTGGCTTACTAGAAACCCCACAGGAAAATGTGGTGCATACACACAATGGAGTTCCATGCCTCCATCAGAAAGAATGACATGGTTCCGTTCATAAGGACACAGAAAGAGTTAGAAAAAAATTATATGACCTGAAGTAGGCCAGGCCCAAAGTAAAGCAGGTCACATGATCTCCCTCGTCTGTAAGAACTGGAATATGTATGCGATATTCTTACCAGGGGCTCTCAATGACCCAACCGCTTAGCCAGGCACTGGTGGCTCACGCCTGTCATCCTAGCTACTCAGGAGGCTGAGATCTGAGGATCGTGGTTCAAAGCCAGCTCAGGCAGGAAAGTCCATGAGATTCTTATCTCCAATAAACCACCAAAACCTGGAGGTGGTGCTGTAGCTCAAGCGGTAGAGCGCTCACCTTGAGCTGAAGAGCTAAGGGACAGCGCCCAGGCCCCGAGTTCGAGCCCCACAACAGACCCCCCCCAAAAAAAAATAGAACCCAACTGCTTAGTGTAAAGGACTATATATAATGAAGCAGATTAACGTGAACTCCAACTTACAGGAACAAACTTTCCTGTTTCTCTATTGTTGTTGTTTTCTTTCTTCGTTTCTCTTCGTTTCACGTGCTAGACCGTGCACTCATGGCGTGGAAGGGAACGGGAAGCACAGAGACCTCAGAACAATGGAGGGAGCGCAGCGACTCTGGCGCTCACTGGACACTGTGGGACTTGGACATCGCACCTGGGGCGAGCGGGGGTCAGGAGGGAGATAAAGGGGGCCGGGGTAACGATGATTAGAAACAAACGTACTCACAGCCTTACCTAGGCAACGGTAACCAACTCATCACCTTTTCAATCCAAAAGAACATAAAGGGACCCGCAGGGCTCGTGGCCAGAAGCCGCGGGAAGCCGGAGGACGCACCGCCTCTCCAGGCAGGTCTCCCCTGGGGAACGCGGCCGGGCGTGGAGCCACACCCCACGGCCTCCGGACCCCAGGGCCTGGCCTTGCTTCCCACCCAGCCTCACTCACTCACTCGTTCACTGCTCAGGATCAGCCCAGAGGATGGGGGATCTCTGGGGTCCTCAAGCTTCACCCTCTTACAGGAAGGACAGACAGACCACAGTCCTCCGCCCGGGGAATGGATTCACCGACCCCCGGAGAGGCGATGACGCAGAAAGAGGAGGCGCAGCAAGCACCACAGGTGCCCCAGACCACGCTCAAGACAACGCGTGGGGACGACTCACACACAGGTGCGGGCCAGGACCGCACCCGAGGCCCAGCGTGGCTCACGCACGGGGTCCGGTGAGCCAGCAGGAGGGGAGCCCCACGTCTCCACATCGGATCCTGTCCTGAGTGCCCCGGAACTGCTGGAGGCAGGGGAGAACTCGGGGTCCACGCACAACAGAGCACTTTGGCTGTTGAGCAAATGAGTGAGAAAGAGGAGGAGCTCACGCGTGTATGGAGGCCGGGTGATGGTCAGGAGGGGGCGTCCAGGAAGAAATTCAGCAGAATAACCAGGAGGTCTGATTGCTGGATTCAATAGGATTCGGTGTGTTTACTACTCTGTGTGTGTGTGTGTATGCGTGTGTGTGTGCGCGCGCGTGTGCACACACACACACACATCTCTCTCCACTGCTGAAATCTAATTTCCACCAAGAAACACTAACCTTTCCTCTCAAAGGCAGAATTAAATGATCTACTGTTGATACAAGGAAGTATTCTGTAATAATAAATCATTGATTGTGTTGATATGGGTACACAAAATTAAACCAATGCAACACCATGACTTTTTAATGACAATGAAAGCAAAATTCTATCCAGCCAAGGGCTTTTAAAATTAAACTTTAATAAAGAAAAGATTAAAAGATGATTATTCCTTTGGCATTCTGATATTTATATCCATTGCTCAATGTCTCTGTTGGATGGTTTTTTTTTCCTCTTGGGATTATAAGAAATGAATATATTGAATCCAAAACTATCCAATTGCAACTCTATAAGATAGAGCCAAATGAATTCCTGTTGTACAGAGGTATTTTCAACACTATGCAAGCTCTCTGATAAGCGAATCTCTCTCGACCAGGTACTCATCAGGAGAAATAATGAGTACTTCTAAATCTTGCTCATTGTAACCACACTAAATTTCCTTTAGTGGACAAATCTATGACTCCAAACTAGCTGTACACTTTCTAGTAAACATGGACATTAGCAGGCAAGCCATCTGGTAGAACTGGATTATCAACTCTAGTGGGTGGAGTCTGAGGAGAATTCATGTCAAAATGTTTTCCTGAAGTAGGTGCCAGGTGGAGTTTACATCTGTGAAAGAGTTGGAAATACGTTCAGGTTATTGATCTTTATGTGAAAAGGTGGTGAACTCTCATGAGTGCCTTATTTTACAAAACACAAGGATGCCAGGTGCCCGCGGCTCACACTGTCATCCTAGCTACTCAGGAGGCTGAGGTCTGAGGATCGCAGTTCAAAGCCAGCCTGGGCAGGAAAGTCTGTGAGACTCTTATCTCCAGTGAACCACCAGAAAACCGGAAGTGGCGCTGTGGCTCAAGTGGTAGAGCGCTCACCTTGAGCCAAAGAGCTGAGGGACAGCACCCAAGCTCAGAGTTCAAGCCCCACGACCAACCAAAAACAATTTAAAAAGTGTGCAACATCATAGACATCCAGTTGCTGAGGGAAGTCTGACCTCCAGGACATGTAAGAGCCATGACATCTTTGAGTCTGGTGGACACAATCTCTCCAGGATCTGTTCCCACAACTCTCCCTCTCCTGGGCCTCATGGGATACTGCACCCCCTGTGCTGTCTGGGGTCTACATAAGTAGCCCAGAAAATTCTTCACTCTTCTTATCCATGATCATAACAGGAACAAATCAGGAGAACCACTGTCAATACTTTCCAGAAAACAAGGACGGTAATGCCAGCTCAAGAGCAGTTGTGATTATCATTGCCTTTCTGATCCCTCGGCGGCATGGCTCTAGATCTCACCTGCTAAATGCAGGGAACGTAGTATGTAACTTTTATAGAATAGTATTATGATCTTTTTTAAAATTGTAACAATCTCTCCTCCCCGGAAAGATCCGCCAAAGATTGCGTGCCGGGCGTTAGGTTAACCTGCAGCTGCTCCGCCGTCCCGGCTTCCCTCAGACCTCCCAGGAGGGGTGACGGCGTGGGCATGTCTGTCCTTCTTGGTGAGTGCAGTCGACACCCCACTTTCAGAGTCACCAGGCTCACGTTGGTTGTCACAGAATCCCCAGGGGCACTGGGCAAATGAATAAAACTTAAACTTATAAATGGAGATTTTTGAAAGATAACAGTGCGTATAATCAGCAAACTAAGAAAGGCAACCACCACCACTTCCTGCATCCCTCTTTTGGACTAAAAAAAAAAAAAACAAGAGTTGTGCCACATTAACTCCGTTTCTCTGCTTCTCCCTCCCCGGTCCCGAGGCATCTGTTTGCCTTTCGATCCGGCAGTCCCCACAATGGGTGTCCCCACCATCCTGCCCAGCGTTTTCAACTCTGATCCCTTCCAGACCCTCACTAGACACTTCCCACGGCCGCTGCTACCACCCTCCGCCCTCCACCCAGGCCTCTTGGGGCCCGGGCGGCCTGCAGAGGACAAACTGGTCACCACCTGTGCCGAGACAGGGTAGGAGCGGTCAGCACTGTGCTGGGACCACACGGCTGACAGCTCCGTGCACGGGTCCTCAATGCACACGGCACTGGGGCACATCAACCGCTGTCTACTCATGCGGGAGAATCGCCACAAAGGGACACACATACAGTCCTCTGTGGAGAGAACCACCACACACACACACACACACACACACACGCTCTTATGTTGAGTTCATTTCAGGCTTACAGATGTTGGAAAACAGTACAAAGAAGACTCACCCCATCTTCAGATACATCCTCAATACTGACATTTTATGGCATTGAGCCTGTCACTCTCTATCTCAATATGTTCACTTCTCTGAGCAGTGGGAATTAAGTAGCAGACCTAATGCTGCTCTGTACTCCTAAATAATTCAGGCTTCCTAACTGTACTATCACCATCAAAACCAGAGATTGGCATTGGTACCCAATTAGCCTCTCTCCTATAGATCTGGGGCCTGTTCTGCCAATTGTCCCACTGGCATTAATGAAGCAAAAGAAACCAAGCTCTTCAGGCTCTGAGACTCCACCCCGGACACCTTAGCACAAGAATCATTCAGACCCACCCAGTCCACCACAGTCCTGACCCAAGATCCCTCCAGCTGTTGCTGTTAGCTACTAAGCGAGACAGGCACCCTTGGGGCAAACTCCTATGCTAATACATCTTCAAAACATCCTTTTCTTTATTTCCAGCTAAAACTGGAAATGATGGAAATGTCTGAGAGTCATTTTAATCTTTCAAACATGTCCTTAAATAACCATCTTATACCAAGCATGCTGGAGAACGCATCTGACCCATGATTTTTTCCTACATGAATATGTGCAGACTCTCCACGACCAGCTCTCGCTCCTCCTTTGTTCACGGGGAACACTGAAGTCCCTTCGTGCCCCCGCCCTACTACAAAGAATGACTCCATGTTCCCTTTTTTTTTTTTTTTAACCTTTGTTGCTTTTGCTGGTCCTGGGGCTTGAACTCGGGCCTGGGCTCTGTCCCTGAGTTTTCTTTGCTCCACCCTTTAAGCCACACCACCACCTCCAGCTTTTTCTGAGTAGTTTATTGGAGATAAGAATCTCACAGACTTTCCTGCGGGGGCTGTATTTGAACCGCCATCCTCGGCTCTCAGCCTCCTAAGGAGCTAGGATGACAGGTGTGAGCGCCCAGTGCCAGCTGCTCTTGTGCTCTCCTATGCTGGCTTTGCACTCAGCCAGCTATGAACCCACGATGTGGGGTGCATGTCGGCCTTGGACACCCTCCTTCCACACACGATGTCTTCCTGCTGTGGCTCAGGTGCCCCTCATTGTGCCGGTGAGGGACAGAGAGGCCTCTGGTATCTCTCGCCATAAGGACGCTAACCCCATCCATACAGCGTCCCATCCTCTGACCTCGTGTCACTTTGTGCCTTTTATCTCCAAATACCATCACACTGATCCTATAGCTTGAACACAGGAATCTTAAAGGATCTCCCAAAAGTCCATAGCACTTAGCCAATATTTGACTATTAGATACCTCAAAGTGGTATAAATACTCTTTTAATGTACATCTATTATTTTTACTGGCCTTCTAGAGAAAATCATGAGCTTTATGCCATAACTTGTATTGCAAGAAAACTACATAGGTGTCAACAAAAAGAGAAAGCTCTCAGGTTTTCTTTCTTACAGAGTTGTAATTAGAAATACAGGGAATGTTCCATTCTGCCTTTTCAAAGAACAAAGCATCATCATTGTTTTCCGAGCTCCTACAAAGTGACGCACGGACCACTCCCACAGCTGCGCGATGATTTAACAAGTGCACGCCACGTTCAACACGCAGGAGAACGCACTAAAACCTTAAGTGGTGAGCTGGCACATTACCAAAACAAGGAGCCGTTCTCCAGACAGCAGAAAGTTTGTCCCGGTAATGCAAGGATACATTTCACGTGATTCCTTACCTTACCCCAGCCTTCACTGAAAGGTGTTTGCGTGCCCATCAGTGAGCAGCTGCCTGTAATTTGGTGGGGGAGGGAGTGGGGGAGGTTATCCCCAAAGTAACACCTCCACATTACATGAAAGACAAATGTAAATTAATCCAAAAGTCCCATCTTGCAAATTTGCAATTGAGATCGAACTGAGTGACATCTATATTCACATAACTGTTCTTTGTTACAAAGTAACATGCTTGTGTTACATAAGACAGGGGTAATCAAATAGCCTGTAATGGTACTTGCTAGAACCACAACCAATTTAGCTGTATATATTCATAACTCTTCAGTCTATTCTTTGTGTGGGAATAGATGCTAGAATATGGACAGACACAGATATTCCTAACTCGACTTACAGTGTACCCCTCACAAAACTAATCAATGTTGTATTCATTCCCTATGGTTGCCACAATAGCTAAACACAAATTCGGTGGTGAAAACCAGCACATTTATTCTCTGAAAGTTTTTAGTCTGAAACAGATGTCAGGGGACTACAAACAAGGTGTTCACAGAGCTGCGTCTCTTTCTGCATCCTTAGATGAAAACCCAGTCCTACCCCTTCTGGCCTCTAGAGGGCGCCCACACCCGCTGGGCCATCCCCCCCCCTCCCCCCCCATCCACTTTCAAGAAGGCAGCAGCAGTCAGTCCTGTGTCGCACAGCCTCACTCCCATCAACCCCTGCTCCGTTTCACTTATTAAAACCCCTGTGATTACAGTGGCCCCTACACCACCCAGGATAAACTCTCCCCCTTAGGGTCAATTGAGCAGCACCCTTAATTGCATTCTCTCTTGCTAGCTACAGCCACAGGCTCCAGGAACAGACATGAACAGCTTTGAAGGGTCATTTTTCTAACAACAGGTACATCCTGAGTATCTTTGGAGTCCTTACATAGTCTCGTAGCCACCCCTCCTGGTTTTCAACAGCTACAGTCTAGTTGGCAATGTGGCTATGCAGGAAATCATGATGACATTTTCCTGCTCGGAAGGTATTTATGCTGTTGTCACTTGAAATATAGTCTTAAACTGTAACTATTTTTCCTGGCCTTTTTTCTCGCAGTGCTGGATTTGAACTCAGGCTCTGCACTGATCAGGTTGGACCACTGAGGCATGCCAGCCCTGATCTCACGAGTTACTTCTGGGGCAGGGGCTTGCTTCCTTCCTGGATGCACATGGGAGTCACGCTCTACCTGCTGTGAGTTTCCCAGAGTGGCTAAGAAATCAGAGGAAGCTACTGCATCCAGCTCCCCTTCCCTGGAGATGGGGGCTCATGGGCTTTCTTCCAGGCCAGCCCAGCACCGTGATCTTCTCAGTCTCCATCTCCGCCGCAGTTTCAGACATCAGGTGCATACCACTGAACCGCGCCTCCGAAACGTTTCTACCCAGGCTCGCCTCAAACCACAGTCCTCCTGTTCTCGACCCCATCAGAAGCTGAGGTTGCAGGCAGGCGCCCCTCCCTAGGGCCAGCTTCAACACCCTTTATACTCGTGTCCTGAACTTCCTGGAGGACAATGATGACAGGTGCCCCGAGTGGCTGCTTCTGTCACACAGGTGTGAACACCTCCCAGGACCCCACCCTCCCTCATTCATCACAGCCAGCTTGGCTTGCAGAACGTCACATTTGTATTCGACTTCCTTTAGCAGTGAGTCTTTTTCCTGCTTCATGCAGGTTCTTCATGCATACAACACACATATCCACAATCAGCAGCTCTTGATAAGGATGCAACGAAATCCCCAAGGTCTGTGCTGGGGTTCATCACTGCATCTAAGACCCGTGGGTCTGAGCCCAACAGTAGTCCTGACATCCTACCTGCCCCCCACAGCAGGAAACAACCTCTGTCCCCCACCCTCAAGCACACCGGGGTACCACCCTTTGCAGCAGCTCAAGGCTCTCTCTCTCTCTCTCTCTCTCTCTCACACACACACACACACAAGCACACACTCGTGACACTCTGACAGCATGCACAATCAGCATCACATGCCCAACCTGACAGCGAATTCCTGCTGCTGCCTGGGGTGTGGATTTGTCAGATGTCCACCTGGCACAACGTAACCAGCAGTCATCTTAGGAGCTCTCCTGGTGTTTGTGGGGGTCAGGGCTGTGTCACACCCCCAGCTGGTTGTTCTTACCTCTCCTGCACACTCGAAGCTGCCCTGCCTGGCAGAAGGGACAGGAATCCAACGGCGACCCTCAGATGCACCATTCACTAACAGAAGCATCAAGAAGATGTCTGGGAGCCAGAGGCTGGTGGCTCACGCCTTTAATCTGAGCTACTCAGGAGGCTGAGAGCTGAGGATTGCAATTCAAAGTCAGCCCTGGCAGAAAAGTCTGTGAGACTCTTTATCTCCAATAAACCACTCAGAAAACCGGAAGTGGCACTGTGGCTCAAGTGGTATAGTGTTAGCCTTGAGCTGAGGGACAGTGCCCAGACCCAGAGTTCAAGCTCCATCACCAACACACACACACACACACACACACACACACATTCACTCACGAAAGAATTGTCTGGGATTTCTATAGATTTTACATTAAGAAAAATAATCTGTTTCTCTGCACACTTTCTCAAGCAAATTTGGAGGAAGAAAAGCAATCAAGCAATCAAAAGGCCTCTTCATTTGGAACATGTCCCCACATGAAAAACAAACGAAAAGATATTGGGCAAATTTCCAAGAAAATATCCATAATGACTAGCTCAAATTGAACAAGTCTCAAAAGATTCCAAAATGTCTACGTGCCAACTAAACACTATGCGTCACCGTCATTCAGTGAGGCTGAAGGAGGGGGTGTGAGAGAGTCGTACCCCCAAAATTCACAGAGATCGCCAGAAGTGAGGTTCCCCCTTCTTCACTGTGAAGCTTGGATCCAACCCCCCCTCCCATTCGCCAGGTGTGAGCAGGAAGGTGCGCCCGCCCCGCCTCTGCCCTGTGCTTGCACTTGGTCGGTCTCCAGCTCCCCTGTGCAGCTGCCCTGCAAACGAAGCAGGCTTCCCGGAATCGCACCTGTGCTCTGGCTCCAGACAGGCAGTGCTAGGGGTTGAGTTTGGATGTTGGAGTCCGACGAATGGCTCCCCACCCCCACACAAGCTCTGCCTTCTCTCTCCCCCTCCCCCCTCCGTATCTCCATTGCTGTGTGAAAGCACAGCAATGGCTTTTTCCTGGACTACTGTGGGAATTAACTAAATCCATACCTGTGCAGGACACAGAGAGACGCACAGCCATCGTAGCTAGCCAATGACACAGAAGCGCGCCGACAGACTTGATGAACCCCATTGAATAATCGGTCTGTCCAAACAGAGATAAAACCTGACGGTGTTTGTTACCATTTGGGAACCAGTCGGTTTCACCTTCTCAGCTATTGTCAACACACCTGTGTGATCTCATTCAAGACTAAGACCTAAAAAACAGTGACCTATGACCTCCAGCTACCTGCTCCTGGTCAGAGACCTGCCGGGAATTCTCCCATCTCTAATTCGGGAAACAGTCAAAATCTGAGAACTCAGCTCTATGTATATGAATACTGATTGGCATAAATTACTGAAAGGACTTAGCCTATCATGTTCAGATCACAAGTACATAGAGTCGCTTTTATTCAATCTCATGGCTGTCTCCCCCTTCCCTCCCCCACCCCTAGCCCCCAACCCCCATCGATGGCTCTGGGATCTGTTGCCCATTCTAAGTCCTACCCACCTGGCTGAGGTATCCCTGACAAGTATCAGCCTTTCGATGAGAAGCAGGCGGCACACCGTCATTATCTCCAGGTGTGAACCATTTTGTCCGATGCTATCAAAACTCGCAGGGTCTCTACCACCCAGAGCCAAGCGGCTTCCTCTGAGAATGCTTTCCAATGTCCGGCCCACATCTGCACGTGCTTGTCCATTAGGAAAGCGCTCCACGATTGCCCAGGTCTCCTGGGACAACCGTTTCTGAGCTTTGTGTCCCGAGAAGCGTGTGCCTCCTGGGCACAACCTGGATACCTTCCAGCAGATCCAGGAACTCATGGGTTCGACTGGCCTTGGCCATCGCCCGTCCCGCCTGGCGCGCTGCGGGCGGCGGGGTGGCACACGTGGGCACAAGAGCGAGCTCTCACCCGTGAGCACGTCCTCGTGTTCTCGAGGACGCAGAAGTCCCAGCGGTGCACAGGTGGGGTCTGAGAGGGAGCCCCCCCAACACTTCCCATCACCCTGCTTCCCAGAGCAGAGGCCAACAGCTCGGGACGCACCACTGCCCGAGTCAAAGCAGTCCGCCTGCCCCTGCCAGAAAGGCCAGGGGTGAGAAGAAAATCAACCCTCTTGACACGAGTATTTACACGCCCCGGCCCCCTCCACCACGCCTGGGGGTCCCTTCGGAGAGAGCTTAGTGCCCGTCAGCCTCCGCAGGTCCGGACCGCTCTCGTGCTGAGCAGAGGCTGGGGAAAGCTGGCTGTCTCTGCATGGTGAGCGTCTTCTCCCCAGCCTGGGATGATCGGGAAAGGCTCCCGCTCGCCACGGCGTCTGTCTGCACGTGTTCAGGCACAGCGCGTCGGGGCCAGGCTGGGGAAGGCTCCGCACAGCCGGACGCAGAGCAGCCCCCGAAGGTTCCAGGGGGAGCTCAGCAGCCAAGAGATGCCAGTCTGCAGCGTCTCCCGAGAGGTGATGAGAAATAGATCCTTGAATGTATTTTAATGTTTTTTTCTTTCATGCATGTGTTTCTAATGCACTTATAAGATTATCTCTTTGTTGCTTTGTATGTCCCTCCCCCACAGTATAACCCCTGTTTAAAGATACAGGTGAACCTGTTGCAACAATGAGAAGTACAAGTTGTCATGTCCAAAACGAGCTTTACAACACATTTCAAATAGTAGAGTCTTTATATTTTTTTATTGTGAAGATACTGTACAGAGGGGTTATAGTACCAAATAGCAGTCTTAATAAAGTTGTGAAATTGTGACTTAAAGCTTATATTCATGCATACACACACACACTTGGAGAAGGTACCTTCCTCATCCCCTTGGAGATTTTCCTAGTCAAGTAGCAATAATGATACGCCTATATCATCTGAACATCTTTCAGCTGTGTGACTGGATTTCATTCAACATCTCTGCCTCTCGGGTTACTCATTTGTAAAATCTGGATATAAATAGCACTTACCCAATAGGTCTAATGTGCTGATTATCTCAGCTCATATTTCTAAAGTGCTTAGAATCAGGTTCCGCACCTGGCACACTCCAGCCCCTCTGTGAGTCGGGGTTGCTGGCAAGGTTTCCCAGAGCAGGTGGTTCTAGAAAGCTCTGTGAGGTGAGGAGCAGGAGGCGCAGTCTGACGATCTCAGTAAGGAAGATTCTTGTTCGAGTAGAGCTGGGGGACAGGCTGAGGGAAGCTTACATTGACTCTGGTTACACCAGCCTGCCGACCACTGATAGTCCTTCCCAGAACTCTCTCGAAGGGTGAGTATGATTGTTATCCTACCTCTGAATGGCAGATTTCAGATTTCTTACACAGTTGTGTTTTCCAGAAGCGTTCTGTACATAAACAGTCTCGGAAAATAGTACGAAATGAAGACTTCACAGCAGAACTCCAACAACCTTTAAACCTGCTGATGTCTGAGGAAGAGGGCACCCCAAACTGCAGCTCCCAAAACAGAGAACCCCAGAAAAAGAGCCAACAGGCACACGTCTGCAAATGCTGTTTGTATTCCTGTTGTTTTCTATATTTTTTTCTGTCAGTCATGGGTCTTGAACTCATGGCCTGGGCACTGTCCCTGAGCTTTTTCACTCAAGGCAAGCACTCTACCTCTTTGAACCAACAGCGCCACTTTCAGTTTTCTGATGGTTCATTGGAGATAAGAGTCTCATGGACTTTCCTGCCCTTGCTGGCTTTGAACCGCGATCCTTAGATCTCAGCCTCCTGAATAGCTAGGATGTCAGGTGTGAGCCATTGGCACCTGGCTCTTTTCCTGTATTCTTGACATTTTCCCTTCTGGGGCTTGGCTGCTGGAGGAGAGGCTGTCCCTACGGAGATTCACCACTGCAAAGCAGCAGCCACCACATTCTGCTCCTTGTCTGTTGCCAGCACTCCCCGACTTCATCCTAAACAGGCTAAACTACACCTCCGATCCCCAGAGCATCTTCAAGGAAGCCCAAAACTATCCTGACATTTTCACAATAATGAGGACCTCACCTACCTGGGGAAGGGCCTGTGGATACTGTCTAGGACGTGGGTTCATTTTCACCACTGACTAAACAGCCAAAGGACAGGAAAGTGCTTAAAGCAGAAAGAAAGAGAAAGAAACAGTGAAACAGACTCCTTGTAAGAGAAGGGGTCCTGAAATCCCCCTCTCTCTCCTTCCCCTTCTCTCTTTCTCTTTCTTCTGTCCCTGTGTCTGTCTGTCTGTTTCTGTCAGGGCCTGCTAAGTGTAGGGCCCCCTGCCTGCCCCCCCTCGGGCCTGTCCTGGCCCCTTCGCTGAGGGTGGATGTGCATTACAGGGAGCACGCGCAGAGGTGAGGCAGGGGCTCTGGGTTGGATGGGGGCTGAGAGAACAAGCACTTGGCCGTGGCCGTGAAGGGATGTGCTTGAGTGTGTCATTCTCCACCATGCTGGAGCTGTCCTGACCTCCCTCCTCTCTCCCTCACCACCGAGCAGGCCTTCCCCTCACTATGTTGGTCCACAACCTAAACAGAAGTCCTGGATGGCCAGAGGAGTCCACGGGAGCACGGTGCTGTCATCTTAGCTGACCGGTCCCAGCAGCAGAGGGATTGACGTAATATGTTCCCCCCTCGAAGTCCTTTTCCTCTTTCCTCTCCATATTGTCCCATTCTCCCAAGGGCATGCCTCAGGTATGTTTATCATTGCTACTTACTAGTGAGCCAATGAAAATATTTGCTTTGGAAAGGGAAATATGCTTTCTTTTCCCAAACCGGTGCCAATTTTCATCCACACCTTGCTCCACCACGTTGTCAGAAGTTAGAATTAAAATGAGGGAAGGAATGACGCATCTAGCACTCCTGTAGGGCACAAGGGCACAGCGATGCCCCTCCAACACTCAGAACTCAGCGAGGACTGGAGTCATCTTTGCTCAAAGATAAGTAAGTGAAGCCGTATGTCAGTGGCTTGAGCCTGTAATCCTAGCTGTTCAGTAGGCTGAGCTGTAAGGATTCTGGTTCAAAGCCAGCCCAGGTAGGAAAGACTTGTGAGAAATTCTTATCTCCAATTAACCACCAAAAAGGCACAAATGGAGCTATGGCTCAAGTGGTAGAACCCTAGCCTTGGGCAAACCAAACAAACAAACAACTCAAGGACAGTGAGTGCCCAGGCCCTGACTTTGAACCCCAGGGCCACAGTCAACACACAAAAAGAGAACGAGAAAAAAAGGGAGAAATGGAGAAAGGGAGGAAGGGAGGGAGGGAAAGAGAGAGAGAAAGGAAGAAAAGAAAAAGAGAGAAAGGAGGAAGGAAGGAAAGAAGAAAGGAAGGAAGGGAGGGAGGGAGGGAAAAGAAAGAAGAAAGGAGAGAGAGGGAGAGAGAGCACTCAAAAACATAGCTTAACTAAGACTAGCTAGTTCTGTCTCTAAGTGAGGAAATAGTGATGGCGCTGACAAGTAGAAAACAAGTGAGACAGAAGGAAGACATCAGCTGATATGGTCTGAAGTGCGATGCTTACACCCTGACAGGATGATTCCTTCCTGAGGAGTGGCCATGCTCACCAGAAACCATGCCTCCCACCTCTCCCTGAGCCCAGAATTTTAAGATGCAAAATATTAAGCGTGGAGCAGGAGGTATTTTAAATTTCCCATTTTATTTAGTTGTTAAATATGGAGCTTAATAGGGGAATGCCTTGACCATTTCTAATAAAGAAAATACATATATTCCAAAATTCTTGAGTTACCGCAGAGCTACCAGAGATATCTAATTCTTGCTCAAAAAATGCTTGTGAAAAGGTTAAAAAAATCAATATTGAATTGGTAGTTACTGAACATGTATTTGGACATACCTGCATCAATCGCTTTAGTTCCAACAGATAAATAATTCTTCTTTTTAAGAAGTTTAACAGAAAGCCAAGGACAACTTTCTATACTACATTGTTACCGAAGTATAATTTTAAAAATTCGTGGCAAAAAATATTCTTACCAAAGACCTTGTGCCAGGGGGGATTTGAGATACTTTAAAGAATGGGTAAGACGCTGACAGACTAATCAAGAGCAAACGCTTTCTCAAAAGGGGGCAGAGAGGGCGAGGGCATTCCACAAAATGGTTTTCCAACCCCTCCACATGGGAGAGCACTGAAATTTCCTGTTCCAGTCTCTCCCAATCTGCCGGCCTGCAGTTGACCACAAGCTCTAGATGATGACGTTGTGTTTTTAACCTACAGAAGTCTTAGGCTTCCATTAAAAATTAGACCATAATGATTTCAATTTCCTTAAATAAGTTTAATTTCAATGTCCATAGCTTGAAGAAATGAATTCATTCTAGCAGGAATGTTTGTGTGGTCAGACACAAAAGATAATCATTCTATCTTTTTATCAGGTAGGCACCACTGGCTCATGCCTATAAGCCTGGTTACTTTGGAGACTGAGAATGAGAGGGTCTGGCTTCAAGCCCAGCCCAGACTGAAAAGTTCCAGAGACCCCCATCTCAACTCATAGCTGGGTGGCTATAGAGGTACATGGCTGTCATCCTGGCCTCATGAGAGGCTGAGATCTGGAGGATCATAGTTGCAGGCCAGCTTCAGAATCACCGGGGACTGTCACAACGGGACAAGCAGGAATGTAGGGAGTGAGTGCCTGTCAGCTCAGTTATGAAGAAAAGCCAAAATTAGGTGGGTGGAAGTCCGGGCGCCTGCTGGACCCTACCTCCAAAATGACAAAGGGGGGCAAGGGTTTGGGGTGCAGCTCAGCACTTGAGAATCTGCTTAGCAAGCTTGTGGTCCGTCCAGAGTCCAAAACGCAGGACAGTACCACCAAGAAACCAACGAGCAAGCAAAAGACTTTCTCATTCCCCAAGTAGAACCCAGACTTACCAGCTGAATCCATCTGATAGTCCCCTCCCCCAGGCTGGAGCTGGGACACCCAAAGCTGGACAGAACAGGACAGAAGTTCACTACTGTATCTCATTCTGACCAGAGCTGTTTTTGAGTCTCCACATCTAAATCTTCCTAGACTAAACATCGTTTTCTCTAATGTGGAAGCAAAGACCTTGCCTCTAATGAAAGGAACTTCAGACATCAGACCATTTAGAGACCTTTCTTCCTTTGTGTATGTGG
>NW_012267259.1:15993084-15996343 GCF_000151885.1 Dipodomys ordii | reverse complement strand
GAGCTGGCAGTCAGGGAAGACTAGGATGGAGTCTGAGAACCTGGAGGATGTAGAACATTCGCACACTCTGGGCCTCGTCCATATGGACACTGCCTCACAGGCCGGTCCTCTACCTCCTCCTCTTCCATGGACAACTGGCCCTTCTCACCGCTCATGCTAGCAAACCGGTTAGGCTTTCAGAGCCTTGGCTGTTTTACTGCAAACCTTCCACCACTCCCTCCCCAGCGAAGAGCTTCTGGCCTCTTCCTACTTCTCCTATGGTGCCAGTCACAGCAGAAACCGGCAGCATTGCTCCTGGGGGGCGCTGGGGAGACTTACAGCTAACCCTGCTCTGAACCACTGTGACTGTCAATCACGGAACAGAACTAATCTCGGAGCCCACTGACCACGATCCAAACACCTACCTGAGCAGCACAAAGCATTTTGTTTTCCCCTGTGTCTCATAGGCCAGCTGCCTCCCACCCTTCCTCTCCACAGACCTCCCTTGTCCACAGAATAATACTTTGGAAACAGAGACCTCAGAATGCTACTCCTGTGCTCAGAAATCAGCCCTGGCGTCCAGGGAGAGCAGGATGAAACCTAGACCTGGATGATGTGTCTTCTCCTTTAGTCTCGTGTCCTTCCACAGATTCAAAGCTTCTTAATAGGCTCATACGATGGCAGAGGCCCAAGAGTCTCAGGACAGCCCCTCTGCCCTTGGTCCAAGTATGAAAGTCTGGAGACCTGGGGGAGCTCAGATGTTCAGAGGTCCAAGAACAAAAAGAAGATTGGTCTAGGTCTGAGAGAAAGAACAAACTCACCTTTCTTCTACCTTCGTGTTCACTCGCACATGGGAGAAGGAAGATCGTCCACTCAATGCATTGATTTGATTTCCATTCTTCCAGAAACACTCTCACAGACTATCTGGGTCACTTAACCCAACCAAGCTGGCACGTAAAATGATGGCTCACACACTTACAAATGAATATACATCTAATGGTAAAATCGGAATAAGTTCTACCATGCACCAACACCCTTTTCCTGTTATAAAGACCGTGTCGTACTTGAGATTGTTTGCACTGCAAGACTCTAGGAGCAGGGCGCAGAAGCCTTCCTGCTGCAAAGCCTTCTCAGAATCTATGCTTCAAACTAAAAAGTTACAAAAATAAAAATTTAGTAAAAGGCTTTTCTGAATGTTACCATAAAGCAATCACACGAAAGCACCCCTTCGAGCACTCTCCAGATAAAATTCTCATAAGCGGTTCTTTGTCTATTACTTCACATTTTTTGTGCACACTATATTCAAGAAAGTGACACTTTGCTAAAGGAAAAAAGACACTCACATACATTTCAACAAAGGTTACAAGAGTAAAAAATAGGTTCCATAGTCAAATGCCATATATTCTTCTCAGATGACAAACAATATTCCCAACTGAGTTAAAGATATGGGTCTTCTTGAATCATTACTTTTTTGTACAAAAGAAATCATTAGTTTGGAAGCAAACTACAGACATAAAATTGATGGGAAAGACCTAAATAAGTCGTTGAAGTCACCTATAAGCAAACTGTGTATTGTCTTAAATTCTCTTCTGATAGAACTTTAGTGCTAGAGGAACTATAATCATCTGTTTGACCAATAAGATTTATCATTATATGTGCTTATATATGCATATATGTACATATCATTATATGTACAATTAATGATAAACCATATATATATAATTTTTTTCTGATCTTGGGGATTGAACTGTGGGTCTGAACTCAGGTGCTGTCCCTGAGCCTCTTTTGCTCAGACGAGTTCTCTACCACTCAAGCCATAGTGTCAGTTCAGGACTTTTCTGAGAAGTTTTTTGGAGATCAGAGGCTCATGGACTTTCCTGCCTGGGCTGACTTTGAATCTGGATCCTCATATCTCAGCCCCCTTAGTAGTTAGGATACTGGTGTGAGCCACCAGCACCCAGCTTCATTATATATGAGAGACTCATTAGACAGGTTAGAGCATGAGAATAGAAAGCCTCAGTCTGGACTCGAGGCCACATTAAATGTATAAACCTAAGAAAGGCAGCATTTCGTTTCTGTCGAGATTTACTAGCTTGGAAATCTAGCAAATGCTTAGCAAGTGCCTTTGGGACAAACTCTCCACTAAGAAACAAGACGGGAGAGGTGGGGCAGGGTGGTTAACTAGCGGCACCTGCCAGTGTTTTTTTCATTTGTTAAATAAGAACAACCTGGCATCCTGGAGGAGCTCAGAGTCTAAGGTGAGAAGAAGGCAGGAGCCGCAGGCTGCAGGGGAAGTCAGGAAGGAAGCAGCGAGGAGTGGACAGATGCCCAGTGCCGATCATCTGCGCTCTGGGGAAGGGACACAGGGTCCTGCAGTGTAATGTAAAATCTGATGGCCCCACCGGCTGCCAGCTCCAGCTGAGGAGAAAGCCACCAGCATCACCCCAGGTGGGAAGCTAGAAGGAGGGGGCGTAGTCATCCATAGCTCACCAAGTCATGCAGAGATGTCTGGGCCCCAGGTGAGGTGAAGAGCTCTCTCACAGCCCGCCTCTCACAGGACATTGGCCATAGAACTCTTCCGCCAGAGATACTGGCCCCAAATGAATACATCCCACAGAACCTATGAATAAACAAGGAAATGTGTTACCTCCATAAACCCTAATAAAGGATGAAAAAGCTCAGACAATGAGCTCAATAAATAAGATCAAGATGGTTAATGAAATGTGGCTTCAATATCCATTCAAACCAAAAAGCGGAACAAGAGAATACACCAGTGGAATGAAATAAGGACGCTGTAGACTATGAGAAAGGAAATCAATACAGATCTGGAAATCTTGGAGAAGAAAATAGAAGTAAAATTAAAATCCTGGAAAGGAAGAGCGCAGTAGTCCAAACTTTAAGAAGCTGGGTTGATCTGGGCACTGGTGGCTCATGCTTACAATGAGCAGGGCGGAGATCTGAGGACGTGATTCAATGCCAGCCTGAGCCAGCAGCTTCTTTGAGACTCTCATTTCAGTTAACCACGGAAACACCAGAGGCAGAGTGACGACTGGAGTTTTAGAGCAAAAGCCTTGAGAAAAACTGCTCAGGGTCAGTGCCTAGGCCCTGAGTTCAACTGAGAGAGAGGGGGGGAGGGAGGGAGAGAAAGGAAGAGGGAGGGAGGAGAGAGAGGAGGGAGAGGGAGAGATAGAGAAGGAGAGAGAGAGGGAGAGGAGAGATGGAGAAGGAGAGAGAGAGGGAGAGGAGAGATGGAGAAGGAGAGAGAGGGGAAGGGAGGGAG
>NW_012267259.1:15992367-15992910 GCF_000151885.1 Dipodomys ordii | reverse complement strand
GAGAGGGAGGGAGGAGGGAGGGAGGGAGGAGAGAGAGAGGGAGAGGGAGAGATGGAGAAGGAGAGAGGGAGAGGGAGAGATGGAGAAGGAGAGAGGGAGGAGAGGGAGGGAGAGAGAGAGAGGGAGGGAGAGAGGAAGAGGGAAGGAGAGGGAGGAAGGGAGAGAGGGAGGGAGAAGGAGGGAGGGAGAGAAAGAGGGAGGGAGAGAGGTTGAAAGGGGCACAGTCCACAGACTGGGGTCCACGGGGTGAGGTCCACTGGGCAGGGGGGAGGGGGCACGGGAGGGGGGCGCCCACCCTCCGCCCACCCTCCGCCCACCGTCTAAGCTGGTTCCACGCGCACTGGGAGTGGATAGAGCCCTCCGACATCCCGAAGGTGTTCCCACCGCGTCCCACCGCCGGCTAACCACACTCCAAGCGGCCTTAGCTCCCTGGGAAGATGCCACTGAGGCCTGTACCCCACCATCACAAAGCCGCCCAGCTGAGACGACTACAGGCTAAAGATCAAACAAACATAAGTTGAGGGAGCCGCAGGGGGGCAGGGG
>NW_012267259.1:15989336-15991048 GCF_000151885.1 Dipodomys ordii | reverse complement strand
GGAAGGCAAGGCTCCCTTTAGGTCCCTCCCCGAACTCCTCCCGTCCCAGGCCTGGGTGGCTTTTCCCGGCTCTGCCAAGGCAGTTGGTGACTGGAGGGCAAGGGAGAGGCTGCGTTTAGCCCTTGATTGTTCTCCTTGTCGTTGTAGTGGAGAGTGTTTTCTTGGGTGGCCTAGCAGTGAGGCACGGAGACCCCAGGAGAGTGGCGTTCCACATGACGTTACACCAGACCCAGGCAGGGCCAGGTGCGACCCCCGCAGGGACCCGACCTGGCTGACTCCTGTGCTTCCCGAACTAGCTAATCCATTACAGACTCCACTGATGAAATCCACTGGGTTGTTGTTTCACAATTCAAGTTAAAGATCTTGACGACAAGGTTTTCTTTGAAAACGGATAGTGGGGAAATCTCAAATGATCTCAGAACATACATTTATTTTCAGCTAATAGCCTCATGGTTCATTTCCATCCAGCTTTTAAAAAACGTTACCTAAGTGTCTATTTTCAAAGGAGTTAAAATGAGAAATAAGGCATAAAAATGACTTTTATTATAATTTGTCATAATGAATTTTGTGCTGCTACAAAAAAAAAAAGCCCTCTGGGTGGAGAACTTTTAAGGCAAAGAGAATAGTTTGCCTGCAGAAGAGCAAGGCCAGGGCGGAGGTGCCTCACTATTGGATCTGTTTGAGACTCCATCCTATTCACCAGACCGCATTAGTTGGTGGAGGAAGTGGAGGACCCTGAGTCTCCCTCCTCCAGGCCACGCCTCTCATGGGTTCTCATGGAGGTTTTGGAATCCACTCTGCAGTGCACCTGTCCACGCCTCCTTGGGCAAATAAGAATAAAATGCTGGCCCTGTTCACTCCTCTGGCTTTATGGGTCTCCAGACAGTGGAAGGCCCAGCAATGAAAGATGAAGCTGGACGGGACACAGGAAATAAATGAGAGGATGCGAGCGCTGTGGAGAGACTGTCCTCCTCTCCTCTGACCTCTCCATATGTGGTTTCCTCACACATCGTGAGCCACCCCGGGGTCATTTAGATCACCTACCTGAATCTCACACTTAACATATCCCAAAACAGAACAGACTTGTCACTATCCTCAGGAAATCATCTGTCCCGTGGGCCTTTCTTATCTGTGTCATAAAATTTCAAAATCATGGAGCTCTTTGCTGTCATGTCCTGTGTCCTTCCTTGCAGCTCCTCCTCTACACTGATCTGCTCCTTCTGTAAGACGGGCCTTCATTTCAGCTCCCATTGCACGAGAAACTAAGTTTAGCACAAACTAAGGGATGCTTGTTTTCTACAGTAGCTCTGAGAATGAGAATTCTCAAACAGACCTACAGACCACAACCCAGCCTTGACAGAAATCAAGGTAGCTGGCCCCATGGTGATATTCTAGGAGAAGAGGACAAACCGCCTGCAGTGTTCTGCATGTAGAAGACACTTGATAAATAATGACTGCAGAAGATTAATGAGTGGGCCTAGAAAACAGACAACTTGTTGCCAGCCTCCTAACTCAGGAGCCTTGTCTCCCTCAAGTCATTCTAGAGCTTCATGGCTGTAAAATTAAGCTGCTTAGAATTCTTTTTTTTTTAAAATTTTATTTTATTTTATTTGTGAACAAACTGTACAGAGGGGTTACAATTGCATGGGCAGGATAATGCGTACATTTCTTACCAAGCATTGCAGCCTCCTCCTTTGTTTACCCTTCCCATC
>NW_012267259.1:15939227-15987471 GCF_000151885.1 Dipodomys ordii | reverse complement strand
CTTCACTTCTTTAGTTAAGTTAATTCCTAGGTATTTTATTTTTTGTGGGGCTATTACAAATGGAGTTGCTTTCCTAATTTCAGCCACACTTTTCTCATTATTGGCATACAGAAAAAGCTGCTTAGAATTCTAACTTCACTGCTGTCACCAAAACTTCATGTGTGCCCTCCAAAAATCTGCAAAGATGTCTCACGCACTGGCATCTAGACTAGACTGGCATGGAAAAACTGTAAAATATTGCCAGATATTCTTGAACTCCCACATTGCTGGTGTGGTTGCTGAAAGGCCCAAGACCTGTATTTTTAAAAGTCTCCCTTAATACATTATAGGGTTGGAATTATCAGCCTACAAAATAAAACCCAAGTTTCTCCCCAAATGCATTAAATTCCACCATTATCTGTGACTTGCAGAATTATTCATTTGTGTGTATGTGTGTGTGCATACATGCATGCCAGGGCTTCGGCTTGAACTTGGGTCTAGATACTATCCTTTAACTTTTAGACTCAAAGCTAATGCGCTATCACTTAAGCCATACCTGTACTTCTAGCTTGTGTGTGTGTGTGTGTGTGTGTGTGTGTGTGTGTGTGTGTGTGTGTGTGTGTGTGTGTGTATGGTTAATTGGAGACAAGAGTCTCATGGACTTTTCTGCCCGAACTGGCTTTAAACTTCAATCCTCGGATCTCAGCATCCTGAGTGGATAGGATGACAGGTGTTGTAAACCACCAGCACCTAGCTTTATTGTTCCTTTTCCTTGCTGAATAATTCTAGCCAAATGTCTTTCCCCACAGGAAAGAAAGTAACCCACCGATTTCCCTAAAACACCCTACTTTGTCTCGTGCTAGGACTTTACCTCACACACTTTTCACTAACCCAGGTACACAACATCTGTATTCCTGGTGCATTGAATTATCTCCCAAAGTTATCAGTTCATGATCTCCCTCCTCTGGCTGAGTAAAGCCTCATTTGTTGATATAATGGCTGCCATTAATTTTGCTTGTTATGAGGTTATGCGTTGTATACCTAGCAAAAGTATTGCCTCCTGAAAGCTCGGGATTCAGTCCTAACTACACCGGGACAATGAGTGGATGAAGGGATCCGCACAGTACCAAACTCTCCTTACTACTCCTCAGGCCTGTGCCCAGCTCTACAACCCAGTCATTCCACGGTCCTTCAATTACTGCTTAGCAAAGACTGCTTTGCTACAACAAAGCAGCCCAGCAGAGCTGAGCTGGCTTTCATTTGCTGGGTTTCTAATGCTTTGGTTTTTCTTCTTATTATTGTTCTAGCTAACAATCCTTACCTATTGCAATGAGATATATCTTAAGTTTTTTAAAGCTGTTATTATACAGGTGATATACACAGGGGTCACAGTTACAACAGTCAGGTAAAGAGTACATTTCTTTCTGGACAATGTCACTCCTTGCCTCCAGTGAGTTTTTTTTGAAAAGTGTGCTCTGTGTGCTTTCTCTACCTGTGGGCTTTGTATTCTCCTGGAATAGTAACAGTTATCTCACACATTTTATTCCCATCTGTGGCTAGTTACTCTTTCTGGTTCCTCTAATCCAAACAATGCTGCTCAATCTTTTTTCTGGTGCTCTCAAAATTTTAAAGGAATTTTAAAGGATTTATTCACTTAATTGTCCCCTGGTGATCCAGTGTAAAAATAAACCCTCATTTATAGGCATAGTAGGATTTATATGTGTCTAACATCTTGGTGGTGTAGAATAAAAAAACACCCAATTTAAAGGCTTTTAGTGTCATGATGGGAAAAACACACTACACATCATCCTTACCGTGAGGAGCTGGGGGACTAAATCTCTGTTTTACAGTCAGGATTTTGGAGAAAGGTTTTATTGTATTAAAGGCTACTGTGCACAAGATAGTGTGGATTTTTTTCCACTCTAGTTTTTTCAAAGTCAATATTTGCAATCATTCCATAAAAACCCTTTGTGAGAACAAGAATCCTGTTTTCTCCTTCAGTGATTTATATCCTTTATAGCCTAACGCAGGCCTGGTCACAGTTGGAAGGTGATAGACATGCGTGCGTCACTGATCACCAGGACTGGCAGGGAAGAGCCAAGGGAAGAAGCCACAGGGGGGCGGGGGGGCAAGGGGACACTGTGATCATGTGAAGGCACTTTCCTTTTATATGGAATCTATTACAACTGTAAAGCAAAATATTATATACAAATTGAGACATCCAGAATCTAAGCACTTACCCGTGAATAAAACTGTGTGTGTGTTCATGCATGCATGTATGAGTGTATGTCTATATGTTATATATGTATCTGTGTGCATGTGCTTGTGGATACACAACTCTGTGTGTGTGTGTGTGTGTGTGTGTGTGTGTGTTTGCACCGCAGGTGAGTATGTGTACATGTAAGTGTGTGTACCTTTGATTGCTCTTGATCCCAGGAGAGCTATTGTTTAGGATAAAGCTTAGGTTGTGATAGTTAAGTCCAGTTGCCTTGTTCAAGTCAAGAAAGGCAAAACGATGGTTGTTCAGCAGGAAAGAGTAATTTGAATGAGCCAAAGAGAAAGACAAAAGGAAAAGGAAGGAGAAAGACAAACCAATATGCAGAACATTGGGGGAAAGTTTCCTGTGAGAAGGTCTCCACTTTGGTTCTGATTTCCACATTTCCTTCTCCATCTCACCACAAAGAATCATAGTCTGCTACAAGAAATTAACCTGACTTGGGACTCGTCCCCCATGTCAACGCCTCACTGAATCCCGGAGGATGTAGTACTAGAAAGAAAGAACACTGAATGTCACAGGAGGGCAGGGGTTAGGGCCAGTATGGTGTGGAGTATGGAGCTACGCAGTGTGCATGTGCATGTGGATGTATGGATCTGTGCATGGTGCATGCATGTCTGTCTGTCTGTATGTATGTATATTAAGACTTTTTGCAGAAAACGTGGGAAGGAATTTTAACAAATTTTATCAACATCTAGAAGGCAGACTGGCCACAAATGTCTTGGGGTTCCTATTGCTCAGCTTTCTCTCAGAACTCTGATCCTGAGGGCCTTTACAGGCTACACCACCGAACCCCAACACTCCTCACACACTCAACGCAGTGGACGCATTCAAGCCAGAAGCCCTTGCATGCTCTTCTGGAATCTTGCCAAGTTCTTGCGACTCTGAACAAATGCTTCTTGCTCGTGTTATATCCAGTTTGGTAGGAACAAGCCTTTCTAATATGATCTCCGATAACCTTAACACTCTGTCCCTTAATAAACATGCATGTAGCAAGTCCTGGGGGCGGACACTGTCCTAGGCGTGAACAATGACCAAAGACCAGTGCTTGCCTGAAAGGGAGCTTAAACCCAGGGTGATAAATCCAAAACTTCCTATCAGAATTGTCAGGTGAACATGATAAAGATTACAAAGAACCCTCCTAGACCCCCAGCAGCAAGAATTGCCTTTTGATCTCCATACCTTTGGATGTAACCAGTGAGCAAGAGTGAATGAAACAGAGCAAACACAGCACACACAAGGGGAGCAACACCACAAGCACCTTCCAAGAGCTGTGGCTACAGAAAACCACCCAAGCGCTGGTGGGCGAGGCCTTTGCCAAGTTCTTCTGACAAGATGGAAAAATCAAAATAGCAAGTGCTGGCAAGGATGTGGAGAGACTAGATTTCCTCCCACACTACTGGTGGGAGTGGAAAATGGTCTTGTCACTTTAGAAAACTGCCTGGCAGTTCCTCAGATAGGGAAGCACAGCACTGTCAGACAACCCAGAAATGCTACTCCTGTGCATCCTCCCAGAGAACCGAGACCACACACCACCTAAGCATTCATACCCGAATGTTCAGAGTCAAAATGTGGCGGCCACTCAAAAGGCCCAGCCGTTGATGCATCAGAATACACAATGCTTACATCCCTGTGATGGAATGTTATTCAACACTAAAAAGGACCAAAATGATGCTACTTATTACAGCATGGGTGAACCTTGAAAACATAATGAAGGAAATGAAGCATAATAGGGCACATATGATATGATGCCACTTTTATTATCAAGTGTCCAAACACAGAGACAAAGCAAGTAAGTAGTTTCTAGAAGCTGGGGGAGGTAGATGGGGAGGACTGTCAGCAGGACAGGGATTTGCTTGTGTGTGTCTGTGTGTGTGTGTGTGTGTGTGTGTGTGTGTGGTGTTGAAAAGATTCTGAGATTATACTATGGTTACGTTTGCATGAACTGTGACTACACTAAGAGCGCTGACTTGTGCCTTCGCCTTTCTATTACAGCATGTGAAACCATACTTCCATTTAAAATATGTACTAAAGTTACGGGCATGGCTTAAGGACCATGCTTGTCTGGTATTCATCTTTGTAAACCCAAGACCCATTGTCCTTCTCAAACCGCACGCCACACCCTCTGTATCCGTTAAGTTGCTGCAGGTTCTCAATGAAGGAGGGGGTGATGGAATTCACTAAGCGATACAGCAATCACAGGTGCACCTGGCTGAAAAGTCACCAAGGCCCTGATGTCCCTCCACATCTGCGCTGTGCTCCCCAGCGGCAACCTCCACCCATCACCAGACTTCTTGCTCCTCAGACACCTTCCAGTAATTTCTACAGTTAAAACCTTCCTTTTACTTTACTCAAAATCCAGGCAGGTTCAACTGTGGGTTTCTGTTGCGTGACTCAGATCTTGGCCCATGATAAAATGAAACCCAAAGAAGCGAGTCAAAGGGTCTAAAAAAAAAAAGGATTAGCTTATTTTCTTAAGCAATTTAACTACTGCATATGTCTATTTTCATCACTATAACGAAATGACAAAGGCACATCACCTTTACAAAGGGAAGAGGTTCGTTTATCTACAGTTTTGGAGCCTCAAGGGCAATGCAGAGGCTCTGCTCCGATGAGGAATTCATGGTAGATGGTGTCCAATAGCAGGTCCAGGTATGAGAGGAAAACAATCACCTCCCTAAACAGGAGCCAAAGTGCCAAGGTTGTAGCTCAGAAGTGGAACTCTTGCCTAGCCCATATAAGACCCTGGGTCCCTACCAGGACCATAAAACAAACAAACAAGAAGCCAGAGAGAAGCTGAGTTCCCACAACCCCTTTGGAGGACACACCTCCAGTGGCCGAAGGGCCTTGTGCCAGGTTCCACTTCTTAGGGGCTCACCACTTCCCAAATCACTATCCTTTCAACATGAGAGCCTTTGGAGAGACATACATAAACTACATCCAAACCACAGCACCCACAAATACCCTTGTTATATTTGTAAATTGGCAACTTAAGAAATTAACACAGCGCCTATAATCCTAGCTACTCAGGAGGCTGAGTTCTGAGGATCATGGTTCAAAGCCAGCCCAGGCAGGAAAGTCTCTGAAACTCTTATATCCAATTAACTACCAGAAAAGTGTAAGTGGAGTTGTGGCTCAAAGAGGTAGTGAGCAAAAAGAGCTCAGGGACAGTGCCCAGGACTTGAGTTCAAGCCCCATAACTGAACAAAAACAGAGAGAGAGAGGACAATATTCTTTATTATATTTATAAATTGACAACTTAAGAAATTAACTGAAGAGCTGGCAAATCAGGAAATAATTCCTTATTTCTTAAAATCATGATAGTTCCTTTCATCGAGAAAAATTCTGTGAGCAACAGTGTAAGAAACCCTAAAACAAAACTGTGTCAAGGAAAATTGTCCGGAGAAAACCCAAGTGACAGCTTCAGTATCAAAGGGAGCATCAACAACCACATTTTTTTGGGGGGGGGTCCGGTCGTGGGGCCTGAACTCTGGGCCTGGGCACTGTCCCTCAGCTCTTCAGCTCAAGGCTAGCGCTCTACCACTTGAGCCATAGTGCCACTGCCAGCTTTTTCTCTGCTTATGTGGTGCTGACGAATCGAACCCAGGGCCTCATGTATGTGAGGCAAGCACTCTACCACTGAGCCACCTTCCCAGCCCCTGATCATTGAATTTTTTAAGAGATGTGGCAGACATATTGAGAGTTAGTAAATATGTTTTTTCTGTTCTGGCTTTTAAATTTTTATTTTTCTTATTTATTTTTTATTTTTATTGTATAGGTCATGTACAAAGAGATTAGAGTTACACAAGTCAGGTAATGAATACATTTCTTTTAGAATGGTGTCACCCTTTCCCTCACTTTCTCCCTGATTTTTCCTTCCATTTTCCCCACAAGTTGTATAGGTCATTTTCAAAATAGTGTCTAGTGAGTATCACGGCTGCATTTGTTCACCCTTTTAATAAATCTGTTTTCATACAGCCATTGAACTTCAGCATCTAAGAGAACAAATCCTGCCTGTGCAGGTCACTGGCTGTGAGACTTGAGCAAATTTTCCCAACTATGTCCTTCCTGTTCCTTGTTGATAATATTCTCCATTTTACAGAAGATACTAGTGAAAAGCAACTAAAATAAGACCTACAAATCTTTTGGCTCCTTGCACAGAAAAATAACTCAATAAATCCAAGTTGCTATTGTTATAATTATGTTATAATTACAATAATTCATAGGAAATGTGGTCCGAATACCTGAAATACAGCCATTTGTTACTTATTATTCCTCCTGTGATATTCTCTAAGATGTGCCTGTCTGAGAAATGAGGCAGGGCTTTCCTCATTTATCAAAAGCAAAATCTGAGGATGGAAGAAAGGCAGAAAACAAAGAGTGATAAATCTATGGCAGAACGAAAACACAAAAAATTTCCTATAACAATCTCCTACAAAAGCTAAAACCATCAATTCATAGAGACATTAATTCTCAGAGCTCGAAGAGAATACATTGAAAAATTCCATTCCCTTATTAATCAAAATAACTTTCAAAGACCAGAAAACCAATAGCAAAAATCAGGGCAAATCATTATTCAGTGGCCTAGCTAGTGAAAGCAGCTTCCTCATGGCTCCCTCATGAAGACGGTAATAGTAAGCATGTACATAAATACAGAACACGTATATATTCCAGGTGCTGTTGTAAGCACTGCCCCATACAGTGACTCCTTTGCATGCACTGACTCACTCTGAAGGCTCAGTATAGGACTTTCCCTTCAATGATTCCATAAATTGTCTCCATTTTCCTGACAATACCACAGAACTAAGCCCTCAAGTGATTAGTGAGTGGCAGAGGTGAACCCCTACTGTGGTAAGTCAGGTTTTGCACTGTGTGAAAAATTACCTAACAGAAATGGGGGAACAACTTATTTTGGCTCATGATTTCAGACCAGGATGAAACAGCAGAGTCGCTTAGCTCATGGTGGACAGGAGACAGGAAGAGAGAAGAATACCTGTATTCCTGGCCTTCCTTTCCCCTTTTTATTCTATTAGGGCTCTCAGCCTTTGGGAGAGTGACGCCCACGTTCAAGTTGATCTCACTCACTTTGTTAACCTTCTCTGAAAATTCTTTCACAGACACAACCTGAAATATGCTTAACTAGTCTCCTACCCACCTTTCTGTGTGTGTGTGTGTGTGAGAGAGATACAGACAGACAGACAGGGTACTGGGGCTTGAACTCATGGCCTATGCACTGTCCCTTAGCTTTGTTGCTCAAGGCTAGTGCCACAGCTTTTTTGACAGCTCTTATTGGTAATGAATTGGAGATAAGAGTCTAATGGACTTCCCTGCCCAAGCTGGCTTCGACCTGGACACCTACTATGGAGAACTGTATCATGAATTACTACCATTTAGTCACTCTTGTGGCTAAGAACTTTTTTTGCATTCTCCTAAAACATCACAACATAAAAATAGGCAGAGAATAGATGTGGATTCCCATCTGCCTGTCTAAAACTCTATACTTTGTCATTGTAGTCAGCTGCCTCCAGAGTCAAATTAGCTTTTCAAAGAGTAGCAAAAAGAACTTTAGGAAGAGAATTTAAACCTTGGTTTTCAGTGTATTTCACAATAGCATCAACTATTCTTATGAGTGAATTATTTAACATCATGAGTTTCAAACTTGTCAGATGAGCAATTAGAGAAATGTTAAAGCACCTTCCAGTTGAAAACTGGAACTCTATTTTACTAATGAATGGTATTTTAAGTTTTCTCCTAGGTATTTTAATTTTGACTATTTATCAATAGTGTGAGCTGAATCAGGTTCTGTTCTTTGTAGACAGAGCAAGCATCCATCCATAACTCAATTTCTGCATCATTAAACTAAGAAAATACACAATGGTACTTACTTTCTACTAAATATGACACTTACCTTCTACTAAATGCGATACTATGTGTCATATTGACAATCAGGAGCTTACCTGGATGTGCTTGTTGATAGTGAATCAGATATCCAGATGAATGGGAAAGCCAATCAGAAAGCTTCCCATCTACTACCCAATACCAACAACTCCATACATTTGCAAACATCTCATCCTGATATGTCACCCAAACAGAATGTTGGAGAACCAAAGACTATCTTAAAGACTTGGACCTTTTTCTCTATAAAACCTACTATTCTTTCAAATCCCTTTGTACCAGAAGGAACCAACTATAATGCCTCTACTGAATTGAACAGGTGCTATTCCTCTTGATAATCCTCAGTTACAGCCACTCACGTGGTTAACTGAAGTCAGTGCTGACAATGCTTCCAAAGCTGGTACACTTCACACAGCTGCTCTCTCCTTTATACTGTACTCTGCTTTTAAGAGAGAAGGGGATAAAATTACAAGCAGCTTGCCTAGACTGGCACATGACCCATGGTGCCTCCTTGGGATCATCTTCTTGGAGATGGCATCTAAAATGCAGCTCTCAGAGAAAAGTACTGAGAATCACTGGCTGTTCAGCTTTAACTTCGTATCTTGTAGTGTCAATGCTTTGCCCTTTTCCTAGTAGAGGATGAGGAAGTGTGACTAGTACTGGCTGCCTGCATGCTTCCTGGGTGTGCCAGCCACCTGGGGAAACCATGAATGAGCCACTCACTCGAACAGACTTACTAAAAGTGATCGCATCTGTCCATCTGTTTTCACCCAGCCTCTCCCATCCCTCCCACCCAAACGAGCACATGCTCCTCTCTTCTAGGTTAATTCAAGCCTTTCCTCGCTCACAGTGCTTTCACCAATCATCCCTCAGCAAATCAATAATCTCTTCTTGTAACTTTCATAGTTATAAATGTAGAAGGAGGAAGGAAGAGAGGGAAGGAGGGAGGGAGGAAAACGGGAAGGCAGAGAGGGAGGAGAAAGAAAGAAAATACAACTTGTCTTGCAGTCTTGATGCAAATAGAAAGGAATATGTTCAAAGAGCCTCCTAAGGATACACTCTGGATATTTACAGACGCCAGTCAGAGCGGCTCGCGCCGCTGTTCAGCGTCCTTCTCTTTCACACCTCATCACACTTTTCAGCTCCTACAGAACTGTTGCTGTGCTTGCTGGAAACTTCCCCTCTGAACTTCTTACAGACTGAAGCTGTCATTTAATTCTGCATCGAAGAGCCTGTGCCACAGCAAGGCCCTCCTAACGCCACACCATCGGCACCTCCGTCTTCGTAGACATTTTGTTAAACCAAAGGTTTTCCCCCTTGGTATGAAATTCCAAAATCTAATAGATGTCAGCTTAATGCAAGAGCCAGGCTGGTTTTCCACAAGATGAGCGTCTTGTCAGCATACAGAGCCTAGACACAGTCTCCTCGAATTCCTAAAGGTGGGGAGCTAGAAAACATAACTTCTTTAATCATTTCAAGTTGCAAAGTCTAATCATATTCTAAGATCAAGTTGAAATAGGCAAAAGAATGAAATTGTTGAAGAGGGGAACCTAGGAATAAAAAAAAAAAGCCAAGGGAAGGTGGCTCAATGGTAGAGTGTTCACCTTGAGCTGAAGAGCTGAGGGACAGAGCCCAGGCCCTGAGTTCAAGCCCCACAACCAACAAAAAAAAATCCAATTAGTAACTAGGTTGCAAGAGGCCAGCTCACTCCAAAGAGTGAGTCTACCAGTTGCACCGAAGCTCCAAGGATAGGAACCTTGGACCCATGGTGCAACCAGGCAGTCCATAGGCCACGTCTCTAGTTCTGTCTGAATACTCTGACTGTCCCTACTAATCCAGGGGCCGGGCAGGGCAGGGTGGGGCTGGGCTGCACAGGATGAGCCACCTGCTGACTCGGCCTGAGGTCAGAAGATCTTCAGGTCTAGCACAGGCTCCACAGCTGTGAAGAAAATCCAGGATATGTAGCAATATGCATGAGGCAGGACAGTGTTTGGAAAGGGGACAGGAATCCCAAGCTGCGCCTCAGATCCTTTTGACAACTCGGTGGATTTATCCCTCCCAAACTCACTGTTATCCAAAAAGTGCAATGGACAAAATGGCTGTGCACCCTACCCTGCCCTCGTTCCTGTGTCGACATGCTGGTGACCAAGATGATGGTGTATGAAGGTGGGACCTATGGAAAATGGCTAGATCATGAGGGCAGGATCCTTGTAAGTTATAGTAGAGTGTCTATAAAACAAACTCAAGAGATCATTGACCCCTGGGGGGGGGTACCATCCATGAACCCGAAAGTTCAGATGATCTTGCCCCTTGATCCTGACTTCCCAGTTGTCAAAACAATGAGAATTAGTTCTTGTTGTTATAAACCACCCTATTTATGACACAGTGCCCCCTCGGATAAAGGGACATGAAGGATTGGATCCAGGAAACCCCACAGAAGCCAACATTCTCAGATGCACAAGCCCCTTATATAAAATGCTGTGATATTTGCATGTAGCTACACATATCTTCCAGTGGATTTTAAGTCATCTGTAGGTGACCTTGAATACATAAGGTACTGTCAATGCTATGTAAATAGTTGTATTTCTTACAGAATCATGACAGGGATAAAAATGCTGTACCTGTTCAATGCAGGTGCAAATTTTCTATTATCAATCCAAGATTGGTTGGATCAATTCGAAATACAGAGGGACAATTAAATATTGACATAGGAGTCAAATAGACCAAGACATGTCCGTCACCTACAAACAATGGGAATATGTGAAAAACTGTGGACATATAACAGTAAAGTGTCTTCAATTCTGATCATTCTGATACTTAATGGAGAGAGAAAATACAATACTATTTTATATCTCATCATTTAATGTATGTTTGCTATGTGATACCAGCAGATCATCTTGGGTGCGTGACTGCCTGGCTGTGGTGGTGATGGCGCACACTGCTAACTGGTTAGGGAATATCACTTCCTGGTTTCATCCTCATTAAGAGAATTTCAGTTCTCACAGAAATGGCACCATGCCCAGGACTGGAAAAAACAAACAAACTAAACTAAAAGATAATGCCAAACTCTTAAAAGCCAACGGTGGCTGACATAGGCCAGGCAGGACATGGTTGGGAGGGTTTCTGGAAAATTCCAAGACCTGATATGATTATTCTTCCTTTCTCTTTCACCTTCCTCTTCCTTAAACCCAGATGTTCTGCAGTTACAGAGGAAAGAGAGCATGGTGGAAAAGTAAAGTAAGCAGGGCCCCAGAGTAGTTCTAGATCCTGAAATGAACACCTCCATACTGACTCAGAGATAAATAAACCAGTTATTCATTTAATCAATGCCAAAATCTCTGTTATCCTCAACCAAATCAGTTTCAACTACGCACTGTGAGTCAAGGCACAGAAAGCTTTTCTAAAAAGTTCACAGTTGCTTTTCAGAGAATGGTGATGACTGGCAGGAAAATGGATTTGTTCGTTTGTTTGTTTTGCTTCCCCCAACCCTCAAGATCAAAAGGAAGACAGCTCCTGGGGACTACCATTTTGGTAACAAAGGTAGAACAAAAGGACAAACTTCTCTTCAAGGTAAGCTATTAAGTACAAGATATTACCAAATAAAATGAAAACAAAAAAGAAATATGCATCCATTTCCTATGTTCTGAAATCAAGGCCCAGAGCTGATTTATCTGTGGCCTACTGCCAATGTCATACCATGCCATTCTCAAATAGTCAATGCAAACAAAGTACATATTTCAATGTAAAGCCAAGGAAATTACATAAGTATTTGGTTTGGAAGTGGGGACCCAGTGGATCATTGGCAGAGAACTTACCTTTGGTTATTGAGAGCCTAGAAAAAGGGCTGTTCACATCCAAGTCTAGAATTAGAACTGTTGTCCATCAAGCTGTTCATCCGGTAATTCATTACATCTGCAATGCTCGCGCCTGCTCACCTCTCTCACAAGACTGATAAGAGGTAAGTTGATGGCAGTGCCAATTTCCCACTATAGTCCCTAAGGTGACATGATTTGGGGGCACTTTTCTGGGTGAACATCAACATAATTTAAATAGACATGTCCCACCCCCGACCACAGGAGTAGATGACCTTTTGAAAGCACTGGAATAAGGTTCAGAACCCCAGTTCTGTTTTTTTAGTATGGGAAACATGTGCTTCCACAACCATTCCAGTTTTTTCCAGTCCACTCGTTGGAGTGTGGCGGCCACTGCCAGGCAATGATGTCTGTAAGTAACAGGGAAAGAGAGAACAAGAACTTGTTAGTTCTAGTAGATGCATTTGTGAGTCGTTCTTTTTCCCTCCCCACCTTGCAAGACAGAAACTGGAACATGCAAAATACTCACTCTTCCAGCCCCCTCCCCCAGAAAGGCTATGAGACTTCAATCCACCCAACTAGATGTAGGGTTGGAAGCTTGTGTGAAAGAACGTTATCCCTGGATAAAAGGAGATAAAAGTGAGAAGAACTCTCTCAGCCATTTTGGCAAAACCGTCTTCCTGAACATGTACAAACCCATGTCAAACCTGCTGCTTAGAAATGCGGCTACTATTTGCATTAAGCTTAAGGATATAAACTAAACACACTACAAGAAGCTTGGATAAGAGGAAGCAAGAGTATTGGAAGGCCATGACATTAAGCTACCAACCAATCTAAGAACCTCTACTACTGTACAGCATGTTAATACATGTCTTTTAGTGGGCTGGTTTCCCTACGCAGCTCTGGTGTCCTTTGTCTTAAGACTTACATACAGGCCCTGGAAGAAGTGGGGCCTACAAACCCAAAGGGCTCTGCAAACAACACAAAAGAACAAGGCCACGGCACCAGCCAAATCCATAAACAGCACGTTGGAGTTTACAAATATTTACCTGGCAAAACAAGAGCCAGCTGGAACAATTCGAGGGTTTTCAGCCCTCCACGTCCATTTTAAATAAATGTTTGACTCCTCTGGAAGGAATTTCAATACTTTCCCTTGGCTGCGATTGTGCTTTCTTATCCTGTAGGCATAATTAGGAAGAACAAGGAAACCCTAGGAAATATTTCCTGTATTTATACAGAAACTTACATCTAGAACGAGTCACAACTTCATTTGGTTTTTCATAATTAATCTTTGAAGCATCTTGATGGAGAGGCAGTATGATAGAGTATGATTACTCACATTTTAGGGGATCTTCAGAAGAAGAGCATGAAATTAAACAATTGCCTATAAGCAAGTTCAAGGTACTTCCCCAGTAAGCCAGCAGACGTGAGACAGAACCTTCGATCCGCGCGCTCTCCTTCCCTGGGGCACTCTCCTGATGACTCAGGACATTCAGCTAAGTCAGCTGCTTCCTTGAGCTGAACCTCCCAGAAAGTAGGCTGGGATATAAAGAGACCGCACATTAGAAAGGTGAAGCCCACATATGACTCATTCAAATCACGATAATTAAGGCAACTGAGTCATTCTTTGACATCTAAACATTTAGACTAAAAAGGCAGAGAGGGGGGAAAAAGGTGCAGGAAACACCAATATACCTAAATATACAAAGTCAGCAAACAATGGAATAAGTAGACAGAAAAGGAATCGCAGAGAGAAAAGGAATCATTTTTAAACATATTAAATGTTGTTTGGGAGTGAGCTGCGGGTAAGTCATGGTTTGCATTGGTGAATAAGGCAGGCTGCAACTCTTCAAAATAATGTGAGGTGGCTTGAATTGAAGTCCACACTAAACTTAGATTCTTTTTTTAAAAATTAATTAATTTATTTTTTATTTGTGAACATACTGTACAGAGGGGTTACAATTACATGGGCAGGATAATGCGTACATTTATTACCAAGCATTGCAGCCTCCTCCTTTGGTTTACCCTTCACATCCCTTCCCAGCCTCCCCCCCCCCCCCCAATCCCAACCCTTCTCCTCCCCCCCCTTCCTCCCCCCCCAGACCGACGTTGTAAAGCTCGTTTTGGACATGACAACTTATACTTCTCGTTGTTGCATCAGGTCCACCTGTAAAAAAAACAGTTGTTTATACTTAGATTCTTTATGACACAGATAGTCTGCCTGGGTCACCTCGCCTGCCTGCACGTCATCCATCTCTTAACTGCCTCCAGTTCAGAGATCAAGTTTGGAGCGAGGGTACAGGGGACATAGAAAGCCCACCAAGAACCCTTATCTCATTTCAGCATTAACTGAGCTGACATTTCTGGGACAGAGCTGGCCAAGAATAAGGACCACTGTGCACTTTTTTATTATTGGAAGAATTGAGTGGTATCACTCACAGATATTTTTAAACATGCAAATATACATGTCTTTCATACCATCATTTGGCAGACTGAGGAAGTGACTGTTTTAGAACATTGGGAATATCTCCATAGGTTCCAAAATGATAAACTACAAAGCTCACATTCTGTCTAGAATACAACCCATAACCAATTGTATTTTTCAAGGGCAGAATTTAAACACACCTTCTCACCCTCACCTTCCACCACCAATAGGGCTTTTTGTTCTGCGGGGCAGTGGTTGACGGTTAGTGACGGCACCACACATGGGCCACCTTCCCTTTCCCTTTTTCTGAAGCTGTCTAGCTAGGCTTACCGTTCTCAGGTTCTGGATTGCTGTTCAGAGAAATGCCAGCTTTGCTTCATGAGCCCCATGGGCAGAAAGTTCAGTTTGTTCTGAAGGTCAGAGAACTGGCTCTCCCGGCAGACAGATGAGCCCACCACCCGCTGGATGAAACCACAAGCACAGGACCTTGGGGAGGAGGGGAGGGTCAAAGAACCCGCCCCCAATCAGAAGCTAAGCACTCTGGATTTATTCCCAAGACCAATTTAACACTGAGTGCTTGGAGCCTTCATCAAAAGCTGCCTTCGAATGAAAAATTGTAATTGTTATTTATTGCAAAGCCAACTGTTCAAAAGTTTGACAAAAAGCGTTTTTATTATAACCTATGATTTTGTGGGTCTGGAATTCCAGGGGGATTGACTAGGTAGTTCTATTCTAGTCTATGCTGGGTTGTGTGTGTGTGTGTGTGTGTGTAGATATATATACACACACACTCCCCCTGGCTCTCAACAGAAGCTCACTAAAGGGACTCCACAATCTCATCAGGAAGGCCTTTGAGCTCACAGGCTTGGGTACTGAAGGCAGGTGTTGGTGGGTCGGTCTATTAGGGGTCATTTACAGGCAGCTTCTCCAACATGGGGATTGCAAGGTGCACAGAAATGTAGGCAGTGGCTCACATACAACATGATAGTCTTTTGTCATCTAGTAGAAGTCACCTACTGTCACTTCTATTACTTACTGGAAAGCAGTGAGAAAAGCCATCCCAGATCAGAGGAAATGCACATAGCCTTACCTCTAAATAGCTGGCATATGGACAACTTCATATCCATTCATGTTAAACATCAGGCTTCAACGCAGTGACTGGGAACATACAAAATGCACTAAAAACCGGGGGTTTGTACCCAATTTCTGGGCTGCCTAAGTCACCAGAATCCATGTGAAATATGCTTAAATGAAGGGGCCAGAAAGAGGCTACTGGTTGAAATATATACACACACACACACACACACACACACACACACACACACACACACATACATATATATATATATTGCATATATATATATATATATATATATATATTATGTGCACTGTTTTACACTCCACAGTTCTAGGATTAACATGTAGGCATCTTTGAAGGGATGTTACTCTGCCTCACAAATTCCAAAGTCTTTTTTTTACTATATCATTAGTGTATTCTACCATTTCTGGATTTTCTTTAGTTTAAGCCTTATAATTATGGTATTAGCTGCTGAGTTATTTTCAGAAATATAATAGTTTCATTATTTTATATACAAAATAGTTTTGGAGCTGTTTATAAGTAATAAGACACTTATTGTGACATAACTTTTTTCTTTCTTGTGCAGCTTTTCTTTTTTTGGGGGGGGAGGGGTCCGGTCGTGGGGCCTGAACTCTGGGCCTGGGCGCTGTCCCTCAGCTCTTCACCTCAAGGCTAGCATTCTACCACTTGAGCTACAGCACCACTTCTGGCTTTTTTTTCCTGCTTATGTGGTGTTGAGGAATCGAACCCAGGGCCTCATGCATGCAAGGCAAGAGCTTTACCACTGAGCCACCTTCCCAGCCCCAGCTTTTCTTTTATGAGTCATTTTTTTTACCACATTTCTTCCATTTACTTAGTTTTCTACATATTGATCACCTTGGAGGTTTTCAACAGAATGGAGAAACATTTTCAATACATCCAACACAACAGATAATCTACTGGACTTTGACAGTTCTTGAAAACATTGCAGCTTGACCTTATGCCCGCTCTTTTGACCTTGGGGTTACCGCTCTCTAGCCGGCTGTGTCTGTTACCCTGGTACAGTACTCAGGACTCTCTCCATATCACTCCTACAGAGAGAATCACCTGTCTCTTAGGTTACTCCTTCTTTTTGTCAGAGCACATTCTCTAATAGCTCCCTGATAAAAGAGGGTGTTTGTCTTTTTATTTTTTTAAATAACAACTATCTTATAATGCTTTCACTCCACTCTCACATTTGTTTAGTGGTTATACCACACATAGTATGTTGGACTGGAAGTTCTCCTCCTCCTGTCTCTGGAATGATGTGGATACCCACGTGTGGCTGGTATGGACAGCAGTCTATCTGCACAGACACTGGCAGCCATAGAATCAGAGGACTGCTGAGAAGGAGAGTGCAATAGAACCCATCTTACCCCAAGCACATCCTTGGGAAGATCTCTTCAGGGAGAAAGGCACACGGCTCCTGAAGACCTGGGAGATGCTGGCCTGACACTAACTCTGCCCTACCGTCTTTCACCCACGGACCCTCGTTGGAAGACTGCCATTCAAGTCACTCGGTGGCAGAGGGACATAAAAACCCTCATTTCTTTTCACAGTTTCTCCTCATTACAAAAACCTCTTGCTGCCTTTATTCTGTATCAGCATCCCTATGGAGCACCAGCATGATGGTTTAGGGCCACTTAGTGATTTTGATGTTCCACATAATCAAATATGGCTGTGAATGATGGCAATGAGCCTTTCCTACATTTCCTGTTAAAATTTATATTAGAAACACATAGTTTCTTTCAGTAAAAAAGTCAGCATTCAAGACACATATAAGCATTGAGATATAAACAAGACTCATGACTTTTAGGGATTTAACATAAGGAAAAACAGGAAGACTTCAGAACCAGTACTATCCTTTATTATTATGATGAACAATTTATGTGTCTGCTATTATTATTAATTTTAGTGGTATTTTCCTAAAAGTAATCAAGCTCTAGAAATTAGTATTATGGCATAGTTACAACCTTTCGAGGTTTTAAGTATCTTTGCAGAGGTGAGGCAATTATCTAATGAACATTTGGGTAGTTTACGATTCATTGCAAAAAGGAGAGTTATAAAGATATATTTTCTGAAGCAATAGGATAAAAGACCTAAAGAATTTGCACCAGCTGGCCATGGTGGCACACACTGGCATTCAAAAGGGGATGAGGCAGGAGGATCCCGAGTTCGAGACCAGCCTGGGCTATACTTTGGCTGAGCACCGGTGGCTCAGGCCTATAATCCTAGCTACTCAGAAGGCTGAGATCTGAGGATTATGGTTCAAAGCCAGCCCAGGCCAGGAAAGTCTATGAGACTCTTATCTCCAATTAACCACCAGAAAACCAGAAAAGGTGCTGTGGCTCAAATGGTAGAGCGCTTGTTTTGAGCCAAAGAGCTCAGGGACAGTGCCCAGGCCCAGAGTTCAAGCCACATGACTGCCAAAAAGGAAAAGAATTTGCACCAAAACTTGTAATCTATTTTAGATAAAGGAAAAAGACAAAAGTTAAACTGTACACTGATGATAAATGTCATTAAAATCTTCATTCTAAAATTCAAACACCTTAATTCATAGTCAAACTCTTGATCCAGAAAACTCATTTCAACACAAAGTTCTGAATATAAATGAACATTATGATGTTAAAATTGAAATTTCAAATGGTTTTATCTTTCTTTTTTTGGGGGGGGGTCCAGTCAATGGGGCCTGAACTCTGGTCCTGGGCACTGTCCCTCAACTCTTCAGCTCAAGGCTAGCGCTCTACCACTTGAGCCACAGCGCTACTTCCGGCTTTTTTCTTTTTGCTTATGTGGTGCTGAGGAATCGAACCCAGGGCCTCAGGCATGAAAGGCAAGCACTCTACCACTGAACCAACTTCCCAGTCTCAGGTTTTCTTTTTTGCTGCCGTTTTTAATGCATTTATAATGTACTATGTGATTTTTTTGTTTCTTTTTAAGTTCTTCCCCCATGGTTTAACCCATTTTCACTGTATTTGATTCTGGTGCCCTGAATCTTGGATATACATTTTTCTATTAGGGGAGGGGACGGGAAATAACAAAATGCTGAAATAAGGATACAGATTGACCCATTGTAACAATGAGATGTACAAGACACCATGCTGAAAACGAACTTTACAACTTCAGGCTAGGGAGGGAGAAGCTGGGGATGTGGGGAGGGAAGGGAAGGAGGGGGAAAACAAAGGAGGTAAGAATGCTCTATAGGAAATGTATTCATTACCTTACTCATGTAACTGTAACCCCTCTGTACAGTATTTTTACAACAAAAAGATATACAAAAAAGAAAAAAATTGAAATTTCATCCTAAAGCTAATATGAAAATGAAAACTGAAAAAAATCATATTTGTTTCTACTAACTAGTATTCTATGTTTTTGTTTTTATTTAATAGCACATTTCCATGTCTTGCATGTTAACTTCCTTTGAGAACAACAAAAAACATTTCCAAAGTACTATGGTCTCAGAATCTAGTTCTTACAGAGAAGGATATTTTTCATCCCAAACAGCTTAGCAGCATAGTTAGAATCCAAGGTTACATCAATTAATGATGAAGAATAGCAATTTAGTAGTTAATAAATGTTTCACATTTGATGCTCTTATATGGGAGTCTTTGCTGCTTTTGAGCTAATTACTCACCTTAATTAAATTGTTAACTTTATTACATGCAGAACTGACATTTAATTTTCCAACTACAGGGCAAATGTAGAGTACTCAAAAATTCCCAAATGACTGGAAGCAATATAAACATGTATGTATTTCAGTATATAAAGCAGAAAGGGGATTTAAACTGTTCTAAGAATTCAAGCTCATATTTCCTTTCCAGTTGGCATTTGCTGAATTTCTGGATTCCACCAATTGTCTTTAAATTCTAAACAGGGAAAAACTACTTCCTTAGATGTAGTTTTAAAAAAAACACACATCCACAAAGAGAACTAAGGCACATTTTAAGACAATCAACAACTATCAGCCAATATTACTAGGAAAAAACGCGTAGTGAGAATTGAAACTCTGAGATGGACTCGGAGTCATAAATGTAAACCCCTACACACTTTCACTGTCCTTACCAGCTGGAATCTTCAAAAGCAACACAGTTTCTAATAAGCAAATTACATGTATATCCTTCCCATAACCAAAGGATAAAGATCAATGTTTGGTTTCACTACCTCCTTGACTGCTGAAGAAGTATTCTCAAGTGACAAAGAGGCAGTTGCCTCCATTAATCAAGAGAATGGCTCAAAAACCAATCAACGCTGTAAAAAAAAAAAATCACTTTGTAAATTATTCCTGGTCATGCTAACCCATTTCCTGAAATTCCCTGGGTCCCAGCAAAGCAAAGTATATTTTTTTGCCTCTTGCCTTGCTAGATCATTTTCATTAAGATGGCTTCATTCGGAGAGCCTCTAGAAAAGATGTTGCTGTACCAGGGAAAGAAGAGTGTACATACTTGAAATATTGATAGAATAGTTTTAGTAACTTAAACTTTCTTTCTACTTTTAATCTATTTCACATGCTAAGACATATTTTAGAATTAAATCTTTAACCACCAAAGTCCAATTTGGTTTTTGAAAAGGGAATTTTATTAGACATTGGGACATCATGTATAAGTGTGACACTAGTGAAAATGCTATTTCTGGGAAGAGGAAAAATACTAAGTTCTAATAGAAACACTCCTGGATTTAGGGGTGACAGAAGCAGAGCATGAACAATTTACCTGAAGCATTATTTCCAATCCACAGAAAGTGTGTTTGCTCAGAAAATGAAAGGGGAGGATTGTTTGTCCACAATTTTTAAACCACAATAATCCCTAGTATCCACCAGAAATATTACAACTAAACACTGAACTGAATGTGAGAAAAGGAGACAAGTCTGGAACTACACAAAGCAGGCAAGAGACTGGTTAAGAAGTCAGAATAGAGGGGCTGGGAAGGTGGCTCAGTGGTAGAGCGCTTGCCTTGCATGCTCGAGGCCCTGGGTTCGATTCCTCAGCACCACATAAGCAAAAAGAAAAAAGGAAGTGGTGCTGTGGCTCAAGTGGTAGAGCGCTAGCCTTGAGCTGAAGAGCTGAGGGACAGCGCCCAGGCCCAGAGTTCAGGCCCCACGACCGGACCAAAAAAAAAAAAAAAAAGAAGCCAGAATAGAGGCTCAACTGAGATCTGAGCCACCTCCATGCTGCCTTTGGAACTGAGCCTAAATCTACAAGGCAGTCTACTTCCCACTCCAACAGTTCCAGGTTAAAGTCTGTATTTACCACTGGTGGTGGTCTGAATCCCTACCTGTCCCACAGTGTGATGGTGTTGGAGGTGGGATCTCTGGGAATTAGCATACAGTGAGGTCACCAGAGAAGGCCTCCCGACCCTTACATACTCCAATGTACATCCCCACCTGCACTAAGCGCAGAACACAGGAAGACACTACAAGAAGGGGCTGGCTGCAGCCCAAGACACGAGCCCTCATCCCACATCCACCCTGCCAGGACTTTAACCTTGGACTTCGTCTCCAGAAATAGAGATGTGTCAGGCCTTCCCTCACAATCAACCTCATCAAAGAAATCACTAGCCTCAGCTTACCACCAAAGACTATTTGATTAAGGAACATTTTATTGATGCTATACACAGCATCAATAAGATGTAATTTTGAATTCATTTTGGTCACTCTGAATTTCATTTCATCTGAGATTCTTCTGGAATCAAGAGGTGTCTCTCCACTACTGTCCCAGCCCTTATGCCTTGCTCTGAGGTCCGGTGGTTAAATGTAATCATATTTTAGAATATGTTTCGTGTTACCAGCTCATTCTAGGGCCAGGAGAAACTGGGGGCAGAAGGAAAAAGTGACCATGTGGACAAGTAGACATGTCAAATGATGACTCCCAGTGATCATGAAAAACTAATTTTCTTTTTTGTGCCGGTCTTGGGACTGGGTGCTGTTCCTGAGCTTTTGCAGTCAAAGCTAGCGCTCTAACACTTGAGCCATAGCACCACCTCCAGTTTTTTGGTGGTTAATCGGAGATAGTCTCGCAGTCTTCCCGCCTGGGCTGGCTATGGAGCTATTTTTGATAACCATTCCACAAAACACAACTGAATGAAAGCATGTCGAAAGCAGTGCTCTAAAAGGGGGAAACATTAGACACCAGCCCAACATTGATCCTGGATTCGGCCTCAGGCACATTTTCCAAACTTCAGCACCCCCACAGGGAGAGTTCAAGCCAACGAAGCAGACTTACCACACAACAAGACTGTGTTTAGAGCTACTCAAGCATCTTGGACTTCAGGAGCCCAATCCTATAAAGGAAGATAGCACAAAGGAAAAATATCCAAGGAATCTCATGGAAATTCCCATTAAGTCACTGTCCACATAAAAGTTTTCATGAAGGTAAGACATCAAGAACCTTAGACCAAAACGAAGAAACACATCTTGAAAAAAGGCATCTTGGGAGGAAAAAAAAAAAAACAGCGAGAAGGATAAAGAGCAAAGATAATTTTTATCAGCTTTGAAGCATTGGAGAGATACTGGAATTCAAGCACAGTGGCCATACCCAGGAGCAAGGGCTGTAGACTCAGAGCAAAGATAGCTTTGTCTTTTCCTATATTGGTCCCATCTGGAATTTAATTAAATATTAATTAAATAAGAATGTTAGTTTGTTGCAGAGCAATAGCTTCTTTCTGTATTTGAACCACTGGAGATATTCCAAGGGTCTTTCTGAAAAAGTAACGAAAGCAAAACAGATTAGGGCTTTAAGTGGTACAGCACTTGCCTAGCAAGTCCAAATCCCGTAACTGCCAAACTATAAGTACTCCACTCTAGCCTCTCCTCAGCTTTCGCAATCTGAGAGAGCTTTTCATAAGGGACCATCCTATGACCTGGCCACAAGTGGTGCTTAGGTTTCCTGGATTTAAGGAAAAGTGGAGCCTTGTTCAGAAGTAATTCTGGGAACCTGGCTGCAAAAGTCAGCTGTAACAAACAAGAGGAACACTTACCCAGCTGCTCACTATGGGTTCTTTGCTAGTACTAGGCTTGGTAAGTCCTGGGGACCGCTGTGTTTGCTCCCATAGCCAGACCCTAACATGCAACAGGTATTTTCTCTCTCTCCCTCCCTCTCCCCCCCACACCCCCTCACCATGCCAATGGTTCTATCCCAGGCCTCAGAGTTTACCTGAGAACTGAATTGGGTAAATATACACAGTACTCCCACTCCAGCAAATCCACTACCTCTACCAAGGGGCATTGGCCTGGGAAACAAAGCCCCTATGGAACGATGTTGTCTCATCAGTGAAATGCCTGAAACCTGTCCAGTGGAGGGAAGGCACAGCACAAGGCCGAAATGTTAAAGACACTGAATGCTCATCAGCAAGACAAGTCCCATGGCAGGGGCAGGGAGGAAGATGAAGAGAAAGGGTCAAATTTCTTTAAAAAGATGCTTCAGCAAAGGAGGCAACGCTTGTTAAGAAATGTACTCATTGCCTTGCTCATGTGATTGTAACCTTTACCTCTGTGTTTTCACAATAAAAAACTTATTTTTTAAAAAAGAAATATACAAAAAAAAGATGCTTCAGGTAACTTTTCAAACTGGAGATCAGGAAAAATGTTTTTTAAAAAGTGAATTTTAGTGGTGCTGTGGCTCAAATGGTAGAGAGCTGGCCTTGAGCTGAAGAGCTCGAGTTCAAGCCCCACGACTGACAAAAGAGGGGGAAAAAAGTGAACTTTAAATAAAGTGGGCTTTAATGAATAAAGAGGAGAGGGAATCTATAATGGAGGCCAGAAAAGCAGACTTTGAGAGGTAAATCCGATTGAAATACAAGACAAACATGATCCAGAACGTTAAAAACTGGTGAAAGTAGAAGAATTTGAAGGTGGGAGTAGAAGGAATTAGCTGTGGAGCAGAATGAATTACAGGTCTCTGCTAGGCAGCAGCAGGACCCGTCTTCCTGGAGAGCAGATATAGCTAGCTACCCACTCTCATCTCAGTGCTACTAGTAGGCTTCTAGAATTTGCAAACATTTCTCAGGAACTCTTTTTGTAGCAATAGAATGAACTTACAAAAAGGCAGGCTGAGAATTAAAACTTCACTTAAAAAGCAACCATCTCCAGGATCAGGTCAATGGTAAGCAAGAGTTCCACTCTGGAGACTACACTATTATCACTGATCCTTCCTGGCCTGCGCATGTGAACCAGCCATGACTACAAAAATGAATTCATATAAGGTAAGTACTTGTTTTACTCCAAAATGACGTTCAGAACTTTAAAGGCATATAAATAGTGTGCCTAAGAAACCATCCACAAATTTTTTTTTGGGGGGGGGTCCAGTCGTGGGGCCTGGACTCTGGGCCTGGGTGCTGTCCCTCAGCTCTTCAGCTCAAGGCTAGCACTCTACCACTTGAGCCACAGCTCCACTTCCAGCTTTTTCTGCTTACATGGGGCTGAGGAATCAAACCCAGGGCCTCATGCATGCAAGGCAAGCACTCTACCTCTGAGCCACCTTCCCAGCCCCTTTCCACAAAATTTTATTTAATAGGAGATATTCTTTTTAAAAGTCCTAACCCAAATGTTTTATCACTTGCTTAACCTTCTTTGAGTACGATTGATTTCATCATTATGGTCACTTTAGTCTTTTTGCTTAGGACAATGTCCTCCTAACTCACTCCAGCCTTTATGTTAAGTACTCTGGCACATTTGCACCATTGGCTGACTCCTAATTCTTTTCCCCTCTTTATTGTATTTTATTGTATTGTATTTATTGTATTGGCTCCTACTCTACCTGTCCAGTTCATGGTGCATCCAGACATGTAATTCCTAAGTAAAACCAGACCACTAAGATATGAAAACAGACAAGGCAGATCTTGTGAACGGATTTTTATTTACACACTGTATCTAGAAGTAGATACATAAAATCTTATACAATTTCCAAAAATGTGCAAGAAATTACTATAATTCTTTTACAAACCAAAACACATATTAAAATCAATGGACTTTGGATAGCTCATTCTGTGGTGTTTTCAGTACAAATGGTACACACCTGATTTGAAACACACAGGAAAAAGTGTAAACTACAGCAATCTGGATTGCAAGTATTAATTTCATGGCACTCCAATAACTGTGAGACTTCTTTAACCCAACATGTATGCTATTACAAAATTTTCTAAGAATTTCTCCTCATCTCTGCATGTAGCATTTGGAAACAGCAATTATACATTTTGCCATGTTATGATTGGTCAATAAAAAGGATGCTTATAAAAACTTTCTTTACAAGATTAAAAAAGTATTAAGAAAACAATTTGTGATTATTAACGTACCAGTGCCTTTATAATTTCAATGTTATTTATGGAACTGGGTATTGTTCCTTCTAATTCAACAAAACTGTCTATTGCTGGTAGTGTGATTTCACTTTCAATCAACACTTCACATTCGATGAAAAATTTAAGATTGAAATCAAAACGTTATTCTGAATCTTTGCTGAAGTGGTATCTCTCAGAAATATGAAATATACAGTAATTTAGCCATGCTCCTGAAAGCACTGTTGCTAAGACAGACTTGTAATACTAGTAGACAGACTACAGAAACCATGAAGATCTGAGTAACTTGGATCCTGTTTCAATTAATACTGGCTCAGAAACTGTCATACCTATTCTGTTTTATTTCCTATAAGCCAATGATATATGCTTTGGGCACAGAACTTTATTCAACAGCAAGAGGCTGCTCTGTACAGCTGGTTTCCTTAAAACATTTTTAGTTCTATGGTCATTTCCGGTGATGGTAGAAGTGATCTAAGTTTTTTCATTATTGCACCAAGTAAAAAGAGAACTGTTTTACTTAGAGAAAAAGATCTTTCAAGTACTTCCTATAGCCTTCTTACCTGTGACAACAGCTCACTGTCCGAAGCCTCAAAACACTTTCCAGCTTCCATCATGCTTTGTGATCAAATATCTAATTTTAAAAATCCTGATTCAACCGTCACAATAAATGGATAGAGCATTCTCATTTTGTCTTCAGATTGTTAAGCATCACTCACAGGTTGTGTCTACATCATCCAAGATAACAAACCGAATCCAAAGTTTTAACCCAACTGTATGGAGACTTGCTAAAGGACGAGGACTTCTCTCTTTCCCCACTGTCCACTCTTCCCAGACGAAGTCAGATGCCCGCAAGGCACTGGACTATGATGTCAAGTGGATCTCTATCTACACAAAAGTAGAAAATGTCATAATACGTCTTGTCGGCTTGTAAACTTAATTTCTTAGCAAGTTCACTGACTTTTCTCCAAGAACTAACAATTTCAAACTGGACTAGAACAGGGCACATTCCTCTAATGGCTTTTCCCATTAGAACCTCAAACGTGCCCTCCAGAGCACAGCAAATACAATTTTTAAAGTATCTGAATAAAAATGAGACTAACTGGGTACATCAAACACACGGCATTGTGAGAAAAACTGAAGCCAGCCTATATCCGTGAGTCAGGCTGGGGTGGTTCGGAGACCTCTGTACGTCATGGGCTCTGGGGGGAGATGTGAAATGGGACACACAGAGAAGCCATCTCGACAATCTACCATCAACACACAGCAACTCCGTGACGACACCTGATCTCACAAACGCACAGGGACTTTCAACTTATCCTAGATATATTTTCAGTTGTTTAAAAAATAAATAATTCTGCAAAAAAATAGCTAAATGTCTTGCATTAATTTGACATGCCTACAACTCTGCAATAGTTCTTAATCCAAATAGCTTATAGTGAACACTTAAATTATATTATTATAGTATATCTCATATTCCATCTCATTAGGGGAAAACATAATAGAAAATGAGTCTTTGTAACAAGGTACAATCAACATTCCACCAATATTAAGTACCTTTTCCCCTTTAAATAAAAATACCACCACATCATATTATGGCATTATGCCTTTTATTGGTAGGATCTCAATTCTGTCCTGAAGAAACACATAGAAAACAGATTGTTATATATGAATTGCAAAGCCAGTCTGTTTGACCCAAGCTTTCTCCTTGTATTTATTGAGAAGAGGTGAGAGAGGAAAACTAGAAGTCACAAAAGGAAGAGACATCTCAAACTACATGCTCCATTGAAGATGGAATACTTTTCCTTAAAGCTTGTATCACTAGGAGCATTTCCCAGTTGGGGCAGTCTTTAAATACATCACAGAATCATGAACTGAATAAATGCTCTGGATTTCAAAGTAACTAGAAATGATTAGGCATTATACCCTTTCTTCGGCTGGCAGAGGGGGAAAAAACACTCTGTCTTTTTAATTGGTAGCATATGTGACAGGAAAAAGGACTTCCACTCAGTTGATATGGTTTAACAATTTTTCTCACATGATATTCTAAAAATTATGGTTCATTTTAAGTGGGGGCAAGTGGTCAGATCTAGCACCTTTTAGTGGTGACTATAGAAAACAAAATCTGTAAAACAAGCTTTTATAGTCAAATCCATTTAAAACTATATTTCTAATGTTATAAGATAATCCATATATGAAAATTAGTTGTACAATCAAATTCACCAAAGAAAAAGGCTGAGTAAACTAAAGAAATCTGATGAAACATGTAAGCAAAGTCTAGATAACAGAAAAGTGCTCAGGAGAGTACAGTTATCTTTTATTTCTACAACAACAGTTGTGGTTCCACGACTCTTTAACTTAGGCCAACTTGTACCCGAGTTGAAGGACAGAAAAGGCAACAATTTCTGAACTGGTGGTATATATTTCTTTACAATTTTAATGTAAGGCCATTTATTAAAAGAGACAAGATGAAAATGAAGGCAACAGAAAGATCCTACCTTTCATAATAAAAAAATTTAGCATACCTTAAAAAATTTAGAAAAGTGTGTAAAACGTGTTGTAGATTTGCATTCCATTAGCCAAGATTATGCCAATTCATATTTCTGAATCATCTTTTTATAGTATGAGATTAACAAATCGTTTTCAGTGTTTTATCACACACACGTTTATTCAACATTATCATTTGAAAACGGGCTATTTAAAGACAGCAATTTTCATTTGCTAAGTTTCATTCAACTTAGGGTTGAATACACATGAAATGTGCTTTTAATGCATAAAAATCACAGTGGATAGCAGCAAAGGACTAGGGGATTAAGGAAAATCTGATAATTCACATTGTGATTATTCTGCAATGAACGTAATTCACACTTCTAGAACCTCAAGACAACCCTTTTTAAAGAACCAAAATAAACCTACAACACCTTGAAGACACTTCCCTACCCCTAAAGAAATCTATGACGCTTTTACACATAAAACTAAAATAGTTATGGCAGCAAAGGATTTTGATGGCGTTGAAAGTTTGTAAACTGTATTTCAATCTCTTTTTCTTATTCCCAAAGTGCAAGATGCAGGGTTTGCAATCGTTCAGTAGTGCTTCTCCTGTAAATAATCCTTCATTTTGTTTGGCAAAGGCAGTTTCTGAATTAAATCTATTCTGGTATACTGACGTATAACAAAACGACACAGGTACTGCAGAGAGCGCACCTGCATGAACCGTGACACCGGGTTGGTCAGTCTGACAGGGTAAGTGGCAGATCCAGGTAACCGGGACCTTGAATAACAAAAAGCTCCGTTCTCAGAGTCCCTGATTGAATGCTCAATTAGATCTACTATAGACGTATGTCCTTCCACATCTGGCTGTTCATAAAAGCTAAATCTACCATTAGAGTGCTCGATTCTAGTGTGAAGTGTTTTACCATGGGAGCGAAAGCTCAGGCTTAAAAGGTAACGGTCATCAGAACTATCCCGCACAAGAAAAGAGCCATCTGGCACATTTGCCAGCTTCCCTTCTGCCTCCCAGCGTGTGATCGGTCCCCAATACCACCCTTGTTTTGCAAGTTTCTTCAGCTCCTCTGTCAGGCTTGTCACAGCCATGGGACCACTGCTCTGCACAGAGTCATACACTCTGGCAACCCCAGGAGCAGAGTTAGGATCAAAATTCAAATGACAGCGCATACTTTCAGCCACATGGGCGTCTGGGCCAGTGAGTCCACTAAAGTTCCTTTGGATTTGACTATTCTGCATTGGAGGTAGCAATGGTGAGAGTGGAGGGACATCATCATGACTTGCTCTGGGGCTCTGCAACATGACTCCTGTGGTGCCAATCAGTAAGCCATTCACAGACTGATCCACAAAGATCTCTGGGCCAACGACGAGGTCCTGGTCTACCTGATTCTCTTCTTCTGGGAAAGAGCTCCCTCCCTCCTGAGGAGGAATCGCAGAGACCTCCATGGGTGAAGAACTGTCCAGACAATAGCTCCTCGATCCTTCCAAAGGGTACATCCCGTCGTCTAAAGGCACGGTATACTGAATGTAGTCCTGAGGCATAAGTCCAATAACTACAGGCACGTGATCGTCCAGGTGGAGACGCAGGTCTCCCGTGGGGGAATCAGAACTCTTGAGTGGAATGCTTGGCTCCTGGCACACAGTTTCCGACTGAAGGTCGTGGAAATCCTTTCGCACGCCATTCAGGGATGGGCTGGGGCTGGAAGAGTGAACCAAAGCCTTGACTCGCACCTCCATTTTGATGCACGTCTCCTCGGAGTTTGTGGGCCGCAGAGGCCAGGGTGTGGGGCTGTAGTGGTGGCTGCGGAGGGAGGTGGACCTGATGGGCCTCTGGGCTCTGACATCCTTGAAGACGATGGGGGCGGAGGAGGAGGAGAAGGTGTCGTCATCGGCGGAGCCCCCCCCAGGGGGCGTGCTGCCTTTGCCTTTAGGCTTCTGCTTCACCGAGAGCCGCCTCTTCAGGGTGCCCATCAAGCTCTCGCTCTTGGATCTGGGTTTCCCCCCCTTCTCCTCATCGTTGAGATCACAGCTGGCCATATCTTTACCATAGCAGCCACCAAACAAGGAGTCTTCTTTTCCAAAGTCACTGGCTAATGACGGTGGCTGGACTACCATGAAGTCAGTTTCTTCTTTGCTTTTATTCAAATTAAAAGATTTCCGGAAGGTTTTAAGACTAATTTTCTTCATTATGACTAGCTACCGCTAATCCGAAAGGATCAGTTTCTCTCTGGAGTATTATCCCCAAACATCTGGAGAGGCTGCAAAGCGGCATCTATGTCTTTTTCCAGGTTCATTTAACCTTTGGAGCCACTCTCTGAAAGGAAAGAGAAATAGCTTTATTTCACTGAGTTTAGCTTCGATCTTAAAAGATCTTAAACCTTTGCTTCAAATCTTTTTTTTCTTCAGAATGACAACTCTGGCCAGGCATGATAGCTCAAGCCTGTTCTCAGCTACTGCACAGGAGAGCAGTTCAAGGCCAGCCTAGGTAAAAAAATTAGTAGACCCTGTTTAAACACACAAACAAGCTGAGCCTAGTGATCCACTCCTGCCAACCCAACTAGGCACACATAAGAAGACTGTGGTTCTAGGCCACCCTGGGCAAAAAGACCTTACTTATCTGAAAAAATAATAATAATCTAATAGAAAATGAGGACAGAAGCACAGCTCAAGTGGTACAGCTCTTTTCTATCAAGTAGAAAGCCTTAATCAAACACACAGTCAGCATGAGGATTTTTACCCCCAGACGCAGGGCTTGAACTCTAGGCTTGGGTACTGTCCCTAAGTTTCTTTTGTTCAAGGCAAGCACTCTACCACTTGAGCTACAGCACTACTTCTGGTTTTATTGAGTAGTGTACTGGAGATAAAGCGTCTCATTGAGTGTCCTGACCAGGCTGGCTTCAAACAATAACTCTCAGATCTCAGCTTCCAGAGCAGCTACAGCTGTGAGCCACCGGCGCCTGGCAGCATGGGAACTTCAGATTCTGCTTCACAGCCTGTACCATGGCGGGAGGGGAAGGGGTGGCAAATGTGTGATGGTGTTTCAAAAACTACCCCACACTTACCATCCTTTCTTTTTGTGCCTGCATGAGTTTGGTTTTATTTTATTCTAACTGTACAGGCCAATGTTCCCTTCCCTCCCTGCTCTGTCTAGCCCTTGTTTATCTCAGCCACAAGTTCTGATCACATGCTCTGCTCACCACCTTGCTGAGTGCTAGAAAGACACTCAAGAGGGAGGGTACAACACAGCATGGGAGTGACATGAAGCCCACTCCTTAACAGCACCCGACATGTGAGAAGCTGTCTAGAAATGTCCCCTTTGTACTCCTGAGTGAGTCCCTTGAGAACAAGGCTCATCCATCCCATATTCCCCACGCCCAGAGCAGAGGGACAGTGACAATGAGTGCTTGCAGGCTGGGCCTCTTCACCTGGAGCTCCAGCCACTCAGTCCCTTGGCAATTCAATGTGGTTCAATTCATTGTCATATGCAGGCCCAATCCCTTTATGTCCCCCACCCCCCTCACTGGTGGGAGGGCAGATCTATGAATGGAAATTTATAGTAAAAATCCATATGAAACATAATGGCAACAGAAGGTAGGAGGTGAGGAGGAGAGACAAGAGCAGTTGGCTGGTGTGTAAACGGAATCTGCAAGGAATCCATGCTTACTAAAACCCACTCAGATCAGACAGCCTGTCAGGATCAGCAGTATCGCCTCCATAAAAAGAAGTTTAAAAGTCTTACTATCATGTACTATAGTTTTGAATACATTGCATAAAAAATAAAGTGCTTCTCAATACCGAGTGTAAGGGTCCTGTGAAGCCCCTCTGCCCAGGCCTGTCTCCCTCTCATGAGCAACTTCCCTGAGCACTGACTAACCGCCTAAGTTTACAGTTCAGTGCTTCCCACTACCACATATCCATACTACAGAAAAGCAGAGATGCTACTACAATTTAGCAGTTATTTTTCTTCCTTTTTATATTTCTTCCTTTTTACATTCCCAACCATAGACAACTCAATCCTAGTTTGCGGAAACAGTCCTAGACATTAAGTCTATAAAAAGTCCTATTAGGCCACATGATCTTTATCTCTTTCCTACATTTTCTAGGCAAAGATTACGCTGGAAATTTTAAGAGTATCTATTTTTCTGTTTGCACTTCTGAAAATATATGCCATCTTTTTATAGGATTGCCATCTGCCTCATGCCTGAGTAAACATTCGGAATCTGCTTACTGCCTTTCTAATTGTAAAATTTTAAGTTTATACATACATTATAAATGTGTAGATTCAAGGGAAAAACTTAAGGCATTTAAAAAGAAGAGCGACTTACAGATAGAACACACCACAAATAACTGCACGGCCTCTCTCTTAAGGAATGTCAATAACCATTGAACACCTACCTAATGCAAGACAACTCTACATCAACAAACGAAATAGCTGCATTACCCTCAATGACACTAAGGAACCTGAGTCTCAAAGAAATCTGCCTAATGAAGATAAATAATAAACTCTGATGGCTAAAAAATTTTCTATGAATTTAAGTTGCGGGCAAAAACCAGTCTAAAATAAAACTGGAGAAATGCTATTTTAAAAAGTTAGCTTTAATACAAAGACTGTTGAAATGCAATTAACTTCTAATTCTTCTTTAAAAGACATATCCTACTGTAAAACCTAGAAGATGCATTATATAAAGATACAGACAATCCATTCATCTACTGAGGGGCATCTGGGTTGGTTCCATATCTTAGCTATGGTGATTAGTGCTGCAATAAACATATTTGTGCTGGTAGCTTTAGTGTGGCCTTGTTTTTGATCTTTTGGGTAAATGCCCCAAAGTGGGATTGCTGGGTCAAAGAGGAGCTCTATATGTAGTCCTTTGAGGAACCTCCATACTGCTTTCCAAAGTGGCTGAACAAGTTTACACTCCCACCAACAATGCAGTAAGGTTCCCTTTTGGCCACATCCCCTCAGCATGTTGTTATTAGAGTTCCTGGTTATAGCCATTCTAACTGGGGTGAGGTAGAATCTCCATGTTGTTTTGATTTGCATTTCTTTTATGGCTAGGGATGTTGAACATTTCTTCAAGTGTCTATTGGCCATTCTTTCTAATTTGGGGAGGGGAAATAACAAAATGCTGAAATAAGGATACAGATTGACCCATTGTAACAATGAAATGCACATGACACTATGATGAGAACGAAAGTGGGGGGGGGAGTTGGAGAGGGCAGGGATAATAGGGGAAAAACAACGGAGGAGGTAACAATGCTTGATAGGAAATGCATACATTACCTCACTCATGTACCTTTACAATAAAAAATGTATCTTAAAAAAAAGAGGGCGTGAAGATGGCTCAGTGGTAGAGCGCTTGCCTCGCATGCATGCGGCCCTGGGTTCAATTCCTCAGCACCAAATAAGCAGAAAAAGCCAGAAGTGGTGCTGTGGCTCAAGTGGTAGAGCACTAGCCTTGAGCTGAACAGCTGAAGAACAGCACCCAGGCCCAGAGTTCAAGCCCCACGACCAACCAAAATTACAAGAGGCAGACTCACGCCATAGAGTCAGTCTACCAGTTGGGTATGCTTGTTGCACTAAGTTCCAAGGATAGGAACCTTGGACCTATATGCATATATGTTTTTTGTCAGTCGTGGGGCTTGAACTTTGGGTCTGGGCGCTGTTTCTAAGATCTTCAGCTCAAAGCAAGCACTCTACCACTTGAGCCACAGTGCCACTTCCAGTTTTCTGGTGGTTCACTGGAGATAAAAGTCTAACAGACTTTCCTACTCAGGCTTGCTTTGAACCAAGATCTTTAGATCTCAGCCTCCTGAGTAGCTAAGATTACAGGTATGAACCACTGGCGCCTGGCTTAAAAGATGTTTTTAAAAAGAAGTAGGTATCAATTCCTAGCCCTCTTGCCTCCCTCCCCTCACAAATACAACTTTGTAAGCCAGGTGCCTAGTATAGTACCTTGGAGGCTGAGTTCTGAGGATTAAGGTTCAAAGCTAACCCTGAACTAACTAGTAAGACGCTGGAAGAAGAGCTGTGTCTGAAGTGGTAGAGTGCTAGTCTGGAGCATCAATACTGAGGGACAATGTACAAGATCTGAGTTCAAACCCTAGGTCCAGCACAAAAACAAAAGCAAAAACAAAAAACCGTTGTAATATGAGAATAGATGGACATAACATAGATACTAAAATCAGAGCTGTATTCAATTATAAAGAAAATGAAGCAAGGTTGTCAATATCAATACTATTAATTTCATTTTTCTAATATATCAGCTAATAAACTTGACAAGAATAAGGAGTAAGCATAAATATTAGAAAAGGGAAGCCACAACTGTCACTATTTACAAATGACATAATTGATTTAATGCCTAGAAATGCAATCAATGAATTTCAGGAACACTACTAGGAACTTAGTGAGCTGGACAATTACAAAATTTATATACAAAAACCATAAATACATCTATGTTTTTAAAAGCTGGTAAGACTAGATTCTATTTATGGTATCTTCAAAAACAATGAAATAAATACAAAGAATGATAAGAAAAACTCTTGAGGATAATAGTACATTTCAATATACAGAAAGGCACATCTTGTTCTTAGATAAAACAATCAAGGATAAAAGGAAACATCAAAGTTTCTCAGAGAACACAAGAAAACAACAGTGAGGTTAACCCGATAGACAAGCGGTAAAACCTTCAAGTTCTGAAGGACTAAGGAGAATGATCTGCATGGGACACTGCAACGAACTTGAGGAGACCCCACAACTATAAGAAACAGAGGAAGGAGAGCCCAATGAGCACGTGTGAAACCTGAGTGACAGCAGGCCCTGGCACACAGTGGCATGTTGGACAGACATCTGCGAGGCTGCAGAAAGCAAGATTCATACTTCATCTGTTCTATCAAAGTAAATTCCAGAGGGATCAAAGGCAAAGACTTTTTTTTTTTGTCGGTCGTGGGGCTTGAACTCTGGGCTTGGGCACTATCCCTCAGCTCTTCAGCTCAAGGTGGGCGCTCTACCACTTAAGCCACAGCACCACTTCCAGTTTTCTAGTGGTTTATTGGAGATAAGAATCTCACAGACTTTCCTGCCCGGGCTGGCTTTGAACCACGATCCTCAGATCTCAGCCTCCTAAGTAGCTAGGATTACAGGCATTAGCCACCGGCACCTAGCTGCGAAGACATAAAAAAAAAAATTGGAGAAAAACTTCAAAAAAAAAAAAGTCTTGTAGCTAGGCACCGGTGGCCCATGCCTGTAATCCTAGCTAGTCAGGAGGCTGAGATCTGAGGATGGCAGTTCAAAGCCAGCTATCTTGGGGAGGAAAGTCCATGAGACTCTTTACCTCCAATTAACCACCAGAAAACTGGAAGTGGTAGAGCACTAGCTCTGAGCTGATGAGCTGAGGGACAGCGCCCAGGCTCAGCATTCAAGGTCCGCGACTGACAAGACCAAAAAACAAAACAAAAAAAAACTTGGATTGAAGATCTTTTTTAAGTATAACACAGGAGAAAAAATGGATCTAACCATGTAAAGTTTACATATTTCTGGATATTCAAAAGTAGCCTAAGTACAGTCAGAGTTAAATGAAAAAACTCCAAGAGTTTCTAATTCAGACTAAGTGCTGTGACAGACTGCACGGTGAAAAGCTGGTAAAAACAGAGACCTCTATAAGCAAACAGGCAACATTCACAGCACACTTCACACAAAAGGACTGCAGGAGGAAAAAAAACAGCAACAAAAAGCAATCAAGGAGGAAATGAAGAAAGCAAAAGGTGGGGAAGGAATGCAATCACTCCTAATCTTCATTCCTCCCAGGGAAATTCAAGTCATTTGGGGTGATGGAAACTCCCTGTGTCTTAACTGTGTGCTGCTTCCATGGCTACATCTGTCAAAATTCAATACATTATACACTTTAAAAGGTGATTTCTGATATGTTAAAATTTTAAACTTCACTAATAAGGAAATTCAAGCCAAAACAAGGTAAGGTATCACCTTCAACTACAAATTTGAAAATGTCAATAAATGACACAACGTGTAAACACTATCCCAAAATGAATACTACTCAGTTGAGCAGAAATGATACAACCACTAAGATTAGTTGAAACTATTTATCAAAATTTTATATTCACACATGCTTCATCCAAGTAGTCATGCTACTAGGAAGCTGTCTTTTGGATATACACTCAGGCCCAAAACAAAGACATACAGATAATGTTCCTTATGCCATTTGTTTAAAAAAAAAAAAAGAAAAGCTACTATCACTTGATTATTTGCCTAATATTGGTAAATGTAGGACACAGACTGGCTTGTAAGGCAGGTCTCAGTATAAACTTTCTGAATATACGGTGTCTTGTTAATCCTTGTCACCATATAGCCCTGTAAATTTGGTATTATGCCAAAACCAGAAGGGCACAAAACCAGAAGTGGAGCCAGACTACATGAGTTCATGTGTATCTTGTCCCTTAGTAGATGTATGCAGGGTTTAAGTGGTTCGTGTATGACATGGCCTTAAAGCCATGCCCAGCGAGCCAGGGGCTATATAGGCATTCGCTGCTAGTGGGGATATCACAAACGGGAGGCTGAAGCACAAGAACATCAAGCCACTTGCCCCAAAATCATAACTGACCAACATACTGTAATGCCCAGTCACTACGCACACCTTTTACCACATACCTCAAGGCAAACAAAACATGGAATTAACCTAACCCTAAGGAACCAACCAAACTATGTATCCAAAAATATACTGGTTTAATAAATTACAATCAAACAATGGAATGTTCTCCAAGTAAACACAGGTGTCCATGGTACATCACAAAAGCTATTAAACAAAGTACAAAGTGATTCTACTTGTGTATCTATTTGTGTGCTGGTATGTGCAGATTAAATGTCCCAAAGGATATGCAAGCCACAGTGATTACCCTTCCAAAGAACAAGAAAAGGGATCAGGAATCCCATTAGGGATTCCTGGACCTTAGGGTAACCACCAAGCAGCCGCAGTTCAATGCTAGTACAAAACTACCATCCCATCCACACTAGCAAAGGAGAACAAAGCAGTACAAGTCCAGGAGCGTTGTGTTTCAGTCACCTGAAAAGACAGACTCTGGAGCCCTCAGGACCAGATGCCTCCATCCCTGCATAAGGCTTCCCAGGCGGCTGTTTTCATTGGCTGGTGCACAGGACCCCTCCCCTGCCCGGCCTCACTCTAGGCACCTCACACTCATTTCAACCTCTGCTTCCTGCTTCAATCATGACTCACAAGCCCCAGTGGCTCTGTGTCTAAAAGTCACAGGAACCAACACCTCAGCCAATGGCATCTCCAACATCTAACACTTAGCATGCCTGAATTTACTCCACATAGCTGTCATTCTCATAGTTCACTACGATTTCCATAAATTTCCCTAATTTACACCCACTTCTTAGCTCCCCTCCCCTCCCTTATTTTGTCACTTAGTTTTGACACTGAAAAAAACACTGTACTTCCTGGAAAAATCAAAAGACTTGGGGACAAGCACTAGTTAAAAACAGAGCTGAAGGATAAAGACCTGCCCAGGGAGGATCTCAGATTCCAGCACAGAAAGTAGTTAGCAATCATCGGTGCTGCAGCAGGGAACCATTCAGGAGGGGAAGGAAGCTCTGTCACTGCTGATGTGGTGGTACTCCTGACCAAGGGACGCCAAAATGTCGTAGATGCACGTTTACTTAGAGACTCCACATCTTCCTCTTACCAAAAAAAAAAAAAAACAGGAATCTGGGCACGTCTGATCATTTCCAAAGTCACAATGGACAACCAAAGCTGATGAACACAGTATATACTGAGTCACTTCTGAGGTGAAAGAGGAGGTCTTTGTCGACGGGAGCCCCAAAAGTAACTGCAGCTAGACTAAGCAATCAGAAACAGCAAAACTCTGGGAAAAGGTATCTATGCAAAGTTGACTGATGAGGAAGAGGCTGCAATGGTGTATGAAACCTCACCTATCTACGCTTGATCTTTGCAGAGGAAGGCAGGGCTCGGGGGTAGGCAGAGTGCTGCCGAACAAGAACAAGGTCCTGCAGTTCAAACTCCAGAACTATCAAGAAATTAAAAAAAATTTTTTTAAAAAAAGGTCTGCTAATGCCTGCCCTACTCAAAAAGGAGAGATTGTTGGACTGAATAGAAAAAAAACTATGTGTTATCTACAAGTTCTACTCCTAATACATACAATGTACATCATTTGAAATGTTATGAAAAGGGCAGCATCTACACAGTTGAAATAGTAACCACACAGCTAGAATAGCATATTAGTATCAGACAGGGAATAGAAAGTACATTTCAAAGATATACAGGATATAAGGTATAAGGCATAGGGCTGGGAAGGTGGCTCAGTGGTAGAGCGCTTGCCTTGCATGCATGAGACCCTGGGTTCGATTCCTCAGCACCACATAAGCAAAAAGAAAAAAGCCGGAAAGTGGCGCTGTGGCTCAAGTGGTAGAGTGCTAGCCTTGAGCTGAAGAGCTGAGGGACAGCACCCAGGCCCAGAGTTCAGGCCCCACGACTGGACCCCCCCCCAAAAAAGATATAAGGCATAAAAGCTCTTCACATAATAGCTAAAAATATAAAAACAGAAGCTGACACAGCTGAAGAGAAATAGACAACGCAATAGTAACACTCAAACATTTCAATAAGGTGGAGGATTCAAAAACCCAAAATCTGTAACCTGAAATTCCTTAAAATCCAAGGTATTTGGATTGGCCAGAGATGAAGAATCCACACCCAACTTATGTGATCAGTCACTGTCAAAATGGTATACAAAATTACAGCCCACATATATGTACTAAGGGAGCATGAAATGTAAGTGGATTTGAAAGACTTTCAATAAGGAATCCTCAGTTTATAACTGATAAAACAAATGGAGGGAAAATAGCCAGGCTGGGTAAGATCTGAATGCTATCCACTAACTTACACTAGTTTATATTTCTCTAGTCATCTTCATTAGGATGAACTAAGCAAGTTTTGATTGAACAGGAATAAATCTGGGAAACCACTAAATATTGAGAAAATAAAGCTTCTAAAAAGCCTCTGGGCTAGATTAAAAATCACAAGTGAACATAAAAAGGAAGAGTGGTGGCACACAGCTGTAATCACAGTGCAGTACTCAGCAGGCCAAGGCATGACCATCATAAATCTGTGATTCTGTTGAGATTCAAAGCCAACCCAAGAAGAGAACTTCACGAGACCCCTTCGCAACACACAGCAGTAGCACAAGCCTATCCTAAACTATGCGGGAGGCTGAGATTGAGGGATCATGATTACAGGCAGAAAAATCTGTGAGATTCCATCTCAATGAGGTACTAGTCTGACATTTCAGCAATAAGAGGAATCCTAAAACAGGTGGACTACAGTACAGGCTTACCTCCTGCGAGGAAGCAAGATCATCTCCTAAAAACAAAACAAAACAAAACAGCTCCTTAAAAAACCCACTGAAAATAGAGCTAAAGGTGTGGGTCAGCAGCAGAATACCTGCCCAGCAAGCAAGCTTTGAGTTCAAACATACTGCCCATCAAAAAATTGATAATGAAGAACTGAATCCAACTGAAGAAGAGAACAGTAAATATTAAGAGTAGAACTCAGTAAAATAGAAAATAGCCCTTCACAAATTCTTTCAGGTAATATAGAAGGAAGAAGTACTTTGCATGTTTATGAGATGAGTAACGACTTTGATACGACAGCCCAACACATCATAAGAATCTCCAGATAAACATATTCATGAATAGTGATGTGAAAAGCTTTAACACATATAGCAAGCCAAACTCTCAGCTGTGTGTGTGTGTGTGTGTGTGTGTGTAAAATCACTCTCAGCTGTGTGTGTATGTGTGTATGTGTGTGTAAAATCATGATCATGGTCAAGTGTGATTTATCCCAGGATGGTTTAATGTCAAAAACCAATTAACACACAATAGATAAATAACTAGAAACACCATTCATGGTCATCTTCATTATTGTAGACAAGCATTAGACAAGAGACAACACCATTGTTCAAGATAAAAGAAAGAACAGAAGGCTACCCCCTCAAAACGAAAGTGAAGAAGGGCAGCATGAAGCCACCGCAAAGCCATACTGCCCAGTAAAAGCCCAAACGCTGTGCCTGAGACTGTGGACAACACTGTCTTCTCCCACCATCCCAAGTAAGCACCAGCACGTTTAAGCCAGAACAGTTAACATGCCTTCAGACTGAGAAGAGGAGCTACAGGTATCTTTATTCACAGCTGTCCCAATCTTGTATGTATGTGGAAACAACACACAAATACAAAACAAGCTGACAAATAATAGCAATAAAACTGCCAGCAAACAATAAAAAAAGAGTTATAATTCTACTCATAATACCATCAAAGAATAAAATTACTCAAATTTTTGAAAAGAAGAGCATGGTATACTCAAAACTATAAAAACACTGCTAGGTAAGGATGATATATAACCAGGAAGACTCAATATTACCATTATGGCAATTCCCCCAAAAATTAAAGACTAATGTATAAAACCCTACAGTACCTATCAAAAGGCTATAGGCTCTCTTTTTTTCTTCTTCTTTTTTATTATTGTGAAAATACTGTACAGAGAGGTTACAATTACATGGGCAAGATAATGAGTACAATTCTCATCAAGCATTGTAGCCTCCTCCTTTGTTTCCCCTTCCCAACCCTTCCCCTCCTCTCCCAACCCCAACACCCAATCCTTCTCCCCCCCACACCAAAGTTGTAAAGTTCGTTTTCGACATAACAACTTGTACATCTTATTGTAGCAATGGGTCCACCTATATCCCTATTTAATCGATTTGGTTTTTTCCCTTCCCCTCCACAAATTATACCGACGACACCAAATACCGTGAAAGCAGGGGTTATACTGTGGGGGAGGGATAGGCTCCTTTGTATAATCTGCTATCATTCCTATAATTTATATGAAAACACAGTTCTGAAAAAGAAAAAAGTTACAGAACTTTATTTCAACAGGACTCACGGGGTTTGGAAGACAATGTGTTCCAGGAGCAGACACTGGTGTCCAGAGCAGAGAAGGGAAAAGAGGAGAAACAAACTAGCAATTGTCACCTGGTCCCAGCAAAGCGCCAAGACAAATTAGTGAAGAAAGGACAATGCTTTCAATTATTACTGTCACAAGAATCAGCTAAAAACAAAAACAAACACTTAAAACCATTTCCTCACAAATGAGGAAATCAAATGAATCACAGCTAAGATCAAAATGAATCACAGCACTAGTTGCTGGAGCTAAAACTTATAACTTGCAAGAAATGCTTATTTGTTTTAAGCGAAGGTTTCTTAAATACAATACCAAACTCACAATTATTACATAAAAGAAAATCTGACTAATTAGGCATCATTAAAATAAAAAATAATATAAAAACAAGCTTTGTGGAAGTGGCCCAGTGGCTCAAGCGGTAGAGCGCTCGCCTTGAGCTAAAAAGCACAGGGACAGTGCCAGGCCCAGAGTTCAAGCCCCACCACCGACAAAAACAACAACAAGTTTTGTGTTTAACACAAGATTCGCCACAGACCAGAAGAAAGTATCAGCCTATCATAACTAATGAAGACTTATATACCAAGTCCTTTACTCAAAGAATTCTAACAATGGGGTATGGCAAATGACTCCATTTTAAAAATTAGAGAGAGGCTGAGAGGGTCTAATCCCTAGCACAAGACAAAGAAAAAATGAGAAAGAGGTAGAGGGGCTGGCTGCCAAACCTTTGTGTTGTTAGTCATTAAGAAGACATAATTAAAACCACAAGCAGTTACCACTACATGCCCACTAAACAATACCAATTAAAGTCAAGAATGTATAGAAACTGGAAACCTCAAATGTTGATAATGATGATGTAAAATGGGTCAGGTCCAGTGGCTCGCTTCTGTAATACTATTTGAGAAACAGAGATAGAAGAACCATGGTCAGCCTAAGCACAAAGATTTGCCAGACTCTATCTCAAAGAGCAAACCAGGAGAGCTGGTATATGCTTGTAATCCCAGGAAATTACATGCCTGTAATCTTCACAGGAAGCCTAAGAGGATCACTGTCGAGGCAAAAAGAGCTGGAGTTGTGGCTCAAGTGGGAGAAGGCCTTGAATTCTGACAGGAGGGAAAAGAGGGAAATGGGAAGGCAAAGAAGGAAAGCAAGGTAGAAGGAAGGGAGATACAGGTACACATGCACATGTCACCCGAATTATCATAAAAAATTCTGAGTTAAAGAAAATCAAACACATTCTAGTCTCCAACAATATACGAGCAAGGACCAATACCTTGGTACATCTACACAATGAAACTTTGTGAAAATCAATAAATTTTGATATTTATAGTTTATATATAATATGAGGAAACTTCCTATTATTCATGAGTTATATACAAGACACAGGAAACAAAATGAGATATGTAACGTGTGGCCTTAATTTTACAGAAACAACAGGGAACAAAACTGAACCAGTAAGAAGTGCAGAACTGCTAACTGGATGACAGAAATATTACTTTCAAAATATTCTATGTAATGAATATGTAATGTTTTTATAAAAATAAAGTCTGAGAGTTTGCTCTGAAAACTGTTTTGTGTGTGCCAGAAGCAGGCTTGAACTCAAAGCCTCATAGTCTTGCTCTGCTTCCTTACTCACTTGGTGCTCTACTACTTGAGCTCTACCTCCAGTGTGGTATTCAGCCAGTTAACTGGAAATAAAGAGTCTGGGAGCTAATTTTTTTTCTTTTGGAGCCAGTCCTGGGACGTGAACTCTGGGCCTGGGCACTGTCCTGAGCTATTTGAACTCTGGGTCTGGGCACTGTCCTGAGCTACTTGTGCTTAAGACTAACACTCTACCACATCAGCCACAGCTTTACTTCTAACTTTTTGGTGGTTAATGGGAGATGAGTCACCAACTTTTCTGTCCAAGTTGGTTTTGAACTACAATCCCCCAATCTCAGCCTCCTAAGTGGGAGGATTACAGGCCTCAGACTCCTACCACATCTGGAAACTTCATTTTTTGAAGAGAATGGCCACGCAAATCATCAGGTTAAAGCAAATGAAAGGCCTTTCTTGACTTTCACTTATGCCATCATTGTCAAACAAAGAAGTCAAGAGGTGCCTATTTTTTGCTTTAGTAGAACCTAGACTGCCTCTTCCTCCTCCTCCCGCCCTACTGTTTCGATTCCACAACTCATCACTGTAATCAAGTTCTTGAATACCAATCAATCCCCCACCACTCCACCCTGGCAACACCTGACATGGGTGAGGCCCAACTTCGCCAACCCCAGGCCTGCACACCCACACGGCTGAGAATGGCGTGGTCTCACTTCATTCTCTGGTCATGATCCCCAGACAGATCCTCCACACTGCCTGGAAACCAACTAAGTTTTCCCGAGTCATCCACGCTCTCTTTCCCTGCTGACCACTTCACACCACCCCTCAAGCTATCATCACACCCTCTTTAATCTTCATCACCCTCTTTAATCTTGAGGGGCTTCCCACCTTCTCCATCACAGCCGCCATGAAGCCAAGTCTCCACATCTCCTTGCCCTTTATCTCGAAAGAAACCCCACTCTTGCACACGCATTTCCTACCATCTCCCCTGCCGGACCTTTCCAAAAATCGTTCTCACATAAAAACAAACGCCTTGACCCCCATTTCCCCACCCACTGCAGTGCCACCCCTAATTCCATCTGTAGCAGAACACCTGGAGAACTGGAGTAAACCCAGCAGCTAGAGTCCTCCTCTGCGTCTTTCCTTACAGGCAAGCCAGCACACAAACTCTAGTGTCATTAGTCTCTTCTGAGAAGTTTGACTTGACACCACTGACTTATGGGACGTCCCGTCTTTGCTACAAGGAAGCTCGGGTCAGGCCACTTCTTCCGTTCGTCTGCTGGCTTCCCCTGACCTTTCATGACGGAGTACCCTGCATGCCCCCTCTGGTCTTTTCTCCATCTATACATACTCACACCCCTGACTTCACTCATTTCCACCCACGGAAAAAGCATCTACGTGTTCACCGGTTCTATCTCTTCCAGACTATTTACATACAAGTACCTTCCTGACACTGACACACGGGTATCTTACAGACAGACAGAGCATAACCCATTTAACCCTGACCTGTACCTCCTTCCACCCTCCTCTAAACCTGCTCCACCAGCAGCCTCTCCCACTTCATCTTCCAACTGCTCAGATCAAAACATCCAGACTCAGCCTTGACTCCTTGCTTTTTATTTTTTAGCTTGCCTCACATCTAGCAAGTCTTCAAGCCCCGATCTCAGCTACCTTCACACCATGAAGAATCCAATCACATTTTACCTCTATACCCAATTACCACTTTCTTTCACTGCATTACTGCAACTGCACTTAAGTGTCCTCCTTTTCTCATTTGGCTCCATGTAAGCTCGCCTCTCCAAAGGGCATGGTGCCCAGGGACCTGGGATACATGCTGACATCGGCTAGTGCTGGAATCCCATGACTTGTACCAGCATCCGTTAAGACTGTGGCAGATCAACTAGCTAGCCTGAGAATAAAACATCAAATCCTTCAGGTCTGACACGTGCCTGCAAACAAAAATAACTGAGGGATAATCATTTATTTCATGGTGTGTAGATATTATGAGAAGCTCTGCTTTAAAAAAGTGATATGGAATAAATGAATAGTAATAAAAGTATATAAAAGAAATAGGACCAACTAAAAAAAATGGAATTAAAGTTGCCATATATTTTAAAACTGAATAAACTGAGAATGGTTTATAATTACAGTATAATTTCTAACAAATTTTCAAGTGGTTTACCCATACTTTGCAGGCTGCTGACACCAACCATGGAGAAGCACAGAACCTAGGGTGGCTGGACGTCAGTAACTCGTGTAAGTTCAGTCTCTTAATTACATCCAGTTCTAAAAGTATGTGCTTCAATGAAAAGAGAGAGATCTGGACACATCCTGCAGAGAACAACCTTTACTTGAACACTATAAGCATCCTTTCTTGTTAACTGAGTTCAATATACAATCCAGTTAAATGAGTATGAAAAAAAATATCCATGACTTCACCAAAACCAAAACCAAAACCAATATGGCTAGTTTAGAAAAGCTGATTAGCATCCGGGTACCAGTGGCTCATTATAGAGTCCTAGCTTCTCAGGAGGCTGAGATCTGAGGATCACTGTTCAAAGCCAGCCTGGGCCGGAAAGTCCGTGAGACTCTTATCTCCAATTAACCACCAGAAAACCAGAAGTGGTACTGTGGCTCAAGTGGTAGAGCTCTTGCCTTGAGCTGAAGAGCTGAGGGACAGCACCCAGGCCCAGAGTTCAAGCCCCATGACTAACAGTGAAAAAAAAAAGAAAAAGAAAAAATGATTAACAAAACCAGAATTCACCTCTCCATTTTTTTGATAGGTCATGGGGCTTGAACTCTGGGCTTGGGCACTGTCCCTGCACTCTTCAGTTCAAGGCGAGTGCTCTACTGCTTGAGCCACTTCTGGTTTTCTAGTGGCTTATTGGAGATAAGAGTCTCACGGACTTTCTTGCCTAGGCTGGCTTTGAACCTCGATCTTCAGATCTCAGCCTCCTGAGTAGCCAGGATTACAGGTGTGAGCCACCCACGCCTGGCTATCATCTCTCCTTAATGTTTTTAAATTCAGATCTTAACATGTTACACTTATAAAGTAGTATACTTAGGTAACCAACCCGTCACTAGCTTCATAAACATACATATTAAATTTCTAATATACTTTTCTACATGGTATAATAACAGTAAAAAGAAATGGCCTTTATCTCCAATTCCTGACCCTCAGTATTTCTGAGTAATAGAGTAATCGCTGTTGTTCCTTACAACAACCCCTTAGACTCACACCTGAGTTTACAATAATGAGAAGATTTACAGGAAGGCCCAGACAGCCTCTGGATGGTGCCAACTGGAACTTTTGGCCTTCTACTGCACCAGAGTCGGAAGGGAGAGTAGGAGAGTACACAGTGTAAAAATCTTTTACTGGGCACAGAGGAGTGTGCTAAGACACAGAACTCCACATAAATCCCACTCCTTGCCTTACTTCCTTTCCTGTTGGTTCTTCCTCAGTACTATCCTTCATTGTAAGTTAACAACCGTGGCAACGTGTTTCACTGAGATGTAGAAGCCACGTTACCAAGTACAAATCTGATGAGGGATAATAGGTATTCTGTGGCATCTGACCTGGGAGCACTAATGTAGGATGAGACCTTCACACATAGGATCTGTGTCACAATTGAAGATATCCAGTTTCTAAACTGGGAAACTGGCTATTGATATGAAAACATATGAAAGTGAACAAGCCTATTTCTTTATTCTAAACCAGGCTGGGTCCTCCTACAAAATAACTATTAGTTCATAAATGCTGCTCTCAGTCCTGCTTTACACTCACAGATGAAATCATTCTGCATGGTGAAATACGGCACTCAGCTTATCAATAAGATCATTAATGAACCCCACATCTCCACCCTACTAACTCTGATTCAATTACAGCCATTGGTTTAAAAATACTTACTTAACACTTTCTAAAACATAGTGTAATGTAATAAATCCTGATCTCTAGAATAAGAAATATAAAATACTCTAACCAAAATTGTTATAACTCACAACTGCAAATTAAAACCAACTAACACATCTTATTCATAAACTGGTTTGTTAAGTGGTAACTAGTTTGCACAACTACTTAAATAAAAAGAATCACTAAAAAATAAATATAGAAGCATTTTATTTGAAGAACAAAAATAAAATCAACCAACTTTGGGTCTGTGTGGGGAGGGAGAGAGAGAGAGAGAGAGAATGAGAGAGAGAGGGAGGAAAGGAGGGAGAGAGAACCAGTCCTGGTGCTTGAACTCGTCCTGGACACAGTCTCTGGAGCGTTTTTGCTCAAGGCTGGCACTGTGCCACTTGAGTCCTAGTTCCATTTCTGGTACTTTGTGGTAAATCGGAGATACGAATCTCATGGACTTTGCTGCCTAAGCTGGCTTTGAACTTTGGTCCTCCACACCCAGAGCAGCTAGGATTATAGGCATGAGCCACCAGCACCTACATCAACTAATATTTTAATATACGTTAACAGATTTTAGCTAAAATATTACAAATTTCCTAAAATCTCACCATTTTCATTTCCTATGAAATAGAATACAATTTTGATTAAAATAGCAATTTGGTAAGAAATTTTAAGAATTTTTGGCCAACTATGACAATTAGGCAGGATTCAAATAATATCTATGCTTGCCTGTTTTGTTTTTATTTGGGGGCAGAGGTATACTGCAGCAAACAGTGATAAGATGAAACTCTAACAACTCATTCTTTTCAAGATTTAGTTTTGTATTAAAGTGCTCTTAAATTATGATGAACTATTCAAATACAAAAAAACTTCTGAAAGCAACATGTACATAAAAACTGAGAAGTAAAAAAAATTGCTTTGACTGCTACCAGTTTTCAGATCTTAACACAAAATCTCTAATGTAACAAGCAATTTGTTAATTATTCAAATGATTGTGCATACAAGATTTTTTCATTCTTTTGTACTACTAAATATAAGCTTTCAGTTAAAAATAATCTTCTCTTTCTAAAGTACACTTAAGATCAGTTTTAAAGAGCAGATTTGAGGTACAAAAGAAAAATTCCAGGTGCTGGGAAGGTGGCTCAGTGGTAGAGTGGTAGAGTGCTTGCCTTGCATGTCTGAGACCCTGGGTTCAATTCCTCATTACCACATAAGCAAAAAAGAAAAAAAAAGCCGGAAGTGGCGCTGTGGCTCAGTGGCAGAGCGCTAGCCTTGAGCTGAAGAGCTGAGGGACAGCGCCCAGGCCCAGAGTTCAGGCCCCACAACTGGACCCCCCCCCCAAAAAAAATTCCACATAAGAGTTAATATACTAATGGCTCAGTGGTACAGTGCTTACCTTGTATGCATGAGGCCCTGGGTTCAATTCCTCAGCACCACATAAACAGAAAAAAGCCAGATATGTCACTGCGGCTCAAGTGGTACAGTGAGAGCTCAGGCCCAGAGTTCAAGCCCCATGACTGACAAAAAAAAAAAAAAAAAGATACCAAAAATATCCACGCATAAAGTATTATTATTACATGTATATTAGAGCCCATGCTAAATCTCATTCATTCATCATTAAAGCTACAGGAGATTCTCAGAGAACAATAATTATTCAAATTAATAATACAGCCTATTACGTGAATAATAAACTTACACAATGGAAAAGATAATTTGCTTTGTAAAATGTGACTGTCAAAGTAACCACTTATTAAAGTTTCCAAAGATGAGATCTCTTGATGCTCTTAAAATGATTCAACTTAAAATTATTCATGCTATCCACTGTGAATCAGAAGACATTTAGTAAATTGTTACTTAGAGCTCAATAATATAGATGCAGTTTGAGATAGTCACTGAAAATGTTATCATCTTTGTTTAAAGAAAAATTAGACATGGTTTTCCCCCAAAGCAAAGGTGTTAATATTCACTGGTATTAGCAAAATATTTTCTTAAAGAAAAAACAATGGGCACAGTGTCCTATAATTCTAAGCAGGCTGAAATCTGAAGGCTCCAGGTCAGCCTGGGTAGAAAACGTTCACAAGAGTACACCTCAATGAAAAAAGCTGGGAGTGGTGATGTACAGTTGTCATCCTATCTACAGTGGGAGGGAAAACTAGGAGGACTGCAGTCCAAGCATGTCCCCAGAAGAGAAGCAAGACTATCTCAAAAAAACAGAGTAAAGAGGAACTAGAGGCATAACTCAACAAGAGAGCACCTGAAGTCAGAGGCTCTAATTTCAAGCCCAGTACTGACAAAAAGAAAGTGAGAGAGGGAAAAGGTAAGCAGAGGCAGGAAGAGAGAGATAGAATGTGAAAAGAATCTTTTTTTTTTTTTTAAATTTTATTTTATTTTATTTGTGAACATACTGTACAGAGGGGTTACAATTGCATGGGCAGGATAATACGTACATTTCTTACCAAGCATTGCAGCCTCCTCCTTTGTTT